>NC_059369.1:19753750-20087500 GCF_019703515.2 Myxocyprinus asiaticus | reverse complement strand
TATATGTATGTATATGTATATATATATATATATATATGTATATATATATATATATATATATGTATGTATATGTGTATATATATATGTATATATATGTGTGTGATATATATATATATATATATATATATATATATATATATATATATGTGTATATGTATGTGTATATATGTATGTATATGTATATATATATATATATATGTATATATATATATATATATATATGTGTGTAATATATATATATATATATATATATATGTGTGTGTGTGTGTGTATATATATATATATATATATATATATATGTGTATATGTATGTGTATATATGTATGTATATGTATATATATATATATATGTATATATATATATATATATATATGTGTGTAATATATATATATATATGTGTGTGTGTGTATATATATGTATATGTATGTGTGTGTGTGTGTGTTTGTGTGTGTGTGTGTATATATATATATATATATATATATATATATATATATATTTATACACTATATTGCCAAAAGTATTCGCTCATCTGCCTTTAGACGCATATGAATTTAAGTGACATCCCATTCTTAATCCATAGGGTGTAATATGATGTCGGCCCACCCTTTGCAGCTATAACAGCTTCAACTCTTCTGGGAAGGCTTTCCACAAGGTTTAGGAGTGTGTTTATGGGAATTTTTGACCATTCTTCCAGAAGCGCATTTGTGAGATCAGACACTGATGTTGGACGAGAAGGCCTGGCTCGCAGTCTTCGCTCTAATTCATCCCAAAGGTGCTCTATCGGGTTGAGGTCAGGACTCTGTGCAGGCCAGTCAAGTTCTTCCACACCAAACTCGCTCATCCATGTCTTTATGGACCTTGCTTTGTGCACTGGTGCGCAGTCATGTTGGAACAGGAAGGGGCCATCCCCAAACTGTTCCCACAAAGTTGGGAGCATGGAATTGTCCAAAATCTCTTGGTATGCTGAAGCATTCAGAGTTCCTTTCACTGGAACTAAGGGGCCAAGCCCAGCTCCTGAAAAACAACCCCACACCATAATCCCCCCTCCACCAAACTTCACAGCTGGCATAATGCAGTCAGACAAGTACCGTTCTCCTGGCAACCGCCAAACCCAGACTCGTCCATCAGATTGCCAGATGGAGAAGCGTGATTCGTCACTCCAGAGAACGCGTCTCCACTGCTCTAGAGTCCAGTGACGGCGTGCTTTACACCACTGCATCCGACGCTTTGCATTGCACTTGGTGATGTATGGCTTGGATGCAGCTGCTCGGCCATGGAAACCCATTCCATGAAGCTCTCTACGCACTGTTCTTGAGCTAATCTGAAGGCCACATGAACTTTGGAGGTCTGTAGTGATTGACTCTGCAGAAAGTTGGCGACCTCTGCGCACTATGCACCTCAGCATCCGCTGACCCCGCTCTGTCATTTTACGTGGCCTACCACTTCGTGGCTGAGTTGCTGTCATTCCCAATTGCTTCCAGTTATAATACCACTGACAGTTGACTATGGAATATTTAGTAGTGAGGAAATTTCACGACTGGACTTGTTGCACAGGTGGCATCCTATCACAGTACCACACTGGAATTCACTGAGCTCCTGAGAGTGGCCCATTCTTTCACAAATGTTTGTAGAAGCAGTCTGCATGCCTAGGTGCTTCATTTTATACACCTGTGGCCATGGAAGTGATTGGAACACCTGAATTCAATTATTTGGATGGGTGAGTGAATACTTTTGGCAATATAGTGTGTAATATATATATATATATATATATATATATATATATATATATATATATATATATAATTTTTTTTTTGGGTTGTGTGTATGTTATGTGGGACCACAGGGGTGTTCGTTGGGGTCAGGGTGGGATTGTATTAGTAGGGTTTAAATGTAAAATGTTGATTCATTATATATGCATTGAGTTTTTTTCACTGTCATATGCCCATGAATCAATAAAAATGTTAATTACAAAAAAAATAAATATTTATCTTTCCGCACCAAAAGTGATCTTGTCGCTTTAGAAGACAACTGGTGTCGTATGGATGAAGTTTATGCTGACTGTCTCTGATTTGTGGAGCATCACGAGAAATCTCCATTCACTTGCATTTTAAGGACCTACTGAGCTAAGATTTTTTTTCTGTTTTTCTACACACCTGGGATATCATGAGTGTGAGTGAATTTTTGGGTGAACTATCCCTTTAAAGGAGTCATTATGCCTTTGTTTTATCATTTCATTTACATGTAAGTCCAGGTCTCTTCATGAGTCACAACCAATTTCCACCATATCTCTGACCCTCAGAACTTAGCCATTTTTGCAGCTATGCCTTTAAGACCTTTATGTAAACAACCTCTTTGCATGTGAAATATACAACAGTGCTTTGCTGCACTTACACATGTAGATTTGCTGTTGGGTCCAATTTGCACTGCCCAATCCTTCAAGCTGCACACAGCCAGAAACTGCTTAATGTTTGGTGACCTTTCCTGAATTTTAGTCTTTATCGTCATTACTGCTCTTTAGTTTAGATACAGTATAGTTTTCCTTTTGTGGTATTTTCTAACTATTACCTTACAGTGACATGGCAGGTATAATTTCTAAACACTGAATTGGCTTCACTGGCATAAAACTGTGGTGGCATGTAAATAAGTCGCAGAAATTTGCAAGGACCATACTTGCAACTTAGATTCAATTAATGTTTTTGTTTTTTGGGGGGACTGTGGACTAAGTTTTGAGGTTTGAAAACATGTTTTTATTGTACATGAACTCAACTTCAATTCAGGTATGACCCCTTTAAACCTTGTGTGCTGTTTGGGTCTTTTTGGACCCATTTTATTTATTTTTTTACTTTAATAAAAAATTATATCCTTTATCTGAGTGGTACAAGACTTGGTGATTTTCCTCCACTAGCTATCTGAACACACAAAAAGAAATATGGACTTGATTTACTAAGTCTAAGGGGTCATAAAAAAAGCAACACTTGTGATGTTCCTTTTTGACCCGCCATAGGAAATGAATGGGGAGATTTTTTTGTTTTTGTTTTTGCTAAATAAAAATCAAGAAATCAAACACAATGCAGATAGCACACCCACACACACACAGGTTTGTTTGACTCTATTAGTGATCTCTCATCAACTTCCATTGATTGAATATCGGGCTAACAATATTTTCTATTTCCAAACGCTACCCTTAAACCTAACCCTAACCATCACACAAACATGTGCACATCACCAGTTTGAAGATCAACATCATCTGACCAATTTAAGAGATTTTATTTATTTATTTATTTATTTATTTTTTTACTGATGAGGACATTTGGCCCTCACAGGTGTAGACAAACCTGTCTATATACACCAAACGTACCACACAGGACGATGTCTGACTCTGACCCCTGTTTAACAAAGTTTATGCTAGAATTTTTATGTTTTAAATAAATGACAGGTAACAAAATAATAACTCTGTCTTTGTTACACAATCAGATTTGACTGTGGAGCATTGTCATGCCTGACAGCATATTGGAGCACCATTGCAAAATCTGACACTTCAGCAGAAGTGGTTTAGAAAAAATGCTACAGTTTGACAAATAATAGTTTTTTATGTTGTCTAAATATATATCCAATTCATAACTTGTGATAATATCTAGAAATTAAATTTGTTAGAATGTGAGCTTATAAACATCAGCCAATTCATGCAGCACTGAAGTCACCTACTGGCCACAGTTGTTATTTCATCTAATTATATATTTTTTTTATTCCAGCAGATGTCACCAGAGACCCCAATGCATGACAAATTGTGACGTTTTGACACTTTCAATTTACTGGAATGAAGGTTTTTATTGAAGTGAAGATAAGATAAATTGTGCTTGTTTTGTATGAAAATGAATGGTGTAATTTAGAGCTAAATAAGGTCTAAAAACCATAAAATCAAAATGCACACCTTTAGTGTTTTTACTTCAGTATAATGAGTGTTATTACATATCTTATAAAAAAAAAAAAAAAAAAAAAAAAAAAAGGAAAATATTACACATGTATATTCGGGTCATTTTTGACCCGCAAACATCACAAGTGCGACTCACAAACGAACAGTGCACAAGGGTTAAGTACTGCTTCATACAACCTTACTAGGATCTTCAAATTGTTAAAGCATCTCTGCAATATAATGCATGATAATATTAAACTTTACCTGAAACTGAAATATTAACGATGTTTCTGAAAATGCATTGTTTCTTATCCACATATAAATAGAGGTTGACAGCTGTGTGTGGTTAGTCAGGCAGGAGTGCATCCCAAGTTGGTAGGTAATGACTGTAATTAGCAAGATGAGCAGTGGCATGTTTGGCGAGTTCTCTGCGGTAAATGTACGAACACTTGAATGTGGAGTACAGTGAGATGCCCCCAGCTGCGACAGGGAGTTCAATCAGCTAAATCGCTTTCGGCCCTATTGTACTGTTTCATCCATTTCCAATGAGTCAGCCAAATCTACTAATGCCATCCTATATATAAATCCCCCACCTGCTTACACAATGCACCTCATTATGATCTCATAATGTCAGTCTAATGCATATGAAAAGAAATTTCCCTTGTGAAATTGAATTATTATTCCTTGCGTTTAAAAAAAAACTACTAACTGTCACAAGCATGTAGCAGTCAAGCATAGGGATTGGAAATATTGATGTAGCTGACTTTAGTTGTAGGTACTGTATGTGCTTACATGATACAGGTGCATCTCAATAAATTAGAATGTCATGGAAAAGTTCATTTATTTCAGTAATTCATCTCAAATTGTGAAACTCGTGTATTAAATAAATTCAGTGCACACAGACTGAAGTAGTTTAAGTCTTTGGTTCTTTTAATTGTGATGATTTTGGCTCACATTTAACAAAAACCCACCAATTCACTATCTCAACAAATTAGAATACATCATAAGGCCAATAAAAAAAAAAAAACATTTTTAGTGAATTGTTGGCCTTCTGGGAAGTATGTTCATTTACTGTATATGTACTCAATACTTGGTAGGGGCTCCTTTTGCTTTAATTACTGCCTCAATTTGGCATGGCATGGAGGTGATCAGTTTGTGGCACTGCTGAGGTGGTATGGAAGCCCAGGTTTCTTTGACAGTGGCCTTCAGCTCATCTGCATTTTTTGGTCTCTTGTTTCTCATTTTCCTCTTGACAATACCCCATAGATTCTCTATGGGGTTCAGGTCTGGTGAGTTTGCTGGCCAGTCAAGCACACCAACACCATGGTCATTTAACCAACTTTTGGTGCTTTTGGCAGTGTGGGCAGGTGCCAAATCCTGCTGGAAAATGAAATCAGCATCTTTAAAAAGCTGATCAGCAGAAGGAAGCATGAAGTGCTCCAAAATTTCTTGGTAAATGGGTGCAGTGACTTTGGTTTTCAAAAAAACAATGGACCAACACCAGCAGATGACATTGCACCCCAAATCATCACAGACTGTGGAAACTTAACACTGGACTTCAAGCAACTTGAAGCAGCTATGAGCTTCTCCACCCTTCCTCCAGACTCTAGGACCTTGGTTTCCAAATGAAATACAAAACTTGCTCTCATCTGAAAAGAGGACTTTGGACCACTGGGCAACAGTCCAGTTCTTCTTCTCCTTAGCCCAGGTAAGACGCCTCTGACGTTGTCTGTGGTTCAGGAGTGGCTTAACAAGAGGAATACGACAACTGTAGCCAAATTCCTTGACACGTCTGTGTGAGGTGGCTCTTGATGCCTTGACCCCAGCCTCAGTCCATTCCTTGTGAAGTTCACCCAAATTCTTGAATCGATTTTGCTTGACAATCCTCATAAGGCTGCCGTTCTCTCGGGTTGTGCATCTTTTTCTGTTAACATGCTTGGATACAGCACTCTGTGAACAGCCAGCTTCTTTGGCAATGAATGTTTGTGGCTTACCCTCCTTGTGAAGGGTGTCAATGATTGTCTTCTGGACAACTGTCAGATCAGCAGTCTTCCCCATGATTGTGTAGCCTAGTGAACCAAACTGAGAGACCATTTTGAAGGCTCAGGAAACCTTTGCAGGTGTTTTGAGTTGATTAGCTGATTGGCATGTCACCATATTCTAATTTTTTGAGATAGTGAATTGGTGGGTTTTTGTTAAATGTGAGCCAAAATCATCACAATTAAAAGAACCGAAGACTTAAACTACTTCAGTCTGTGTGCATTGAATTTATTTAATACACGAGTTTCACAATTTGAGTTGAATTACTGAAATAAATGAACTTTTCCACGACATTCTAATTTATTGAGATGCACCTGTAAATGGGCCAAAAGAATAGTGCTGAACTATGACAAACTGAAGCATAATTGTTATTCTGCACAGCATCTGTTACGCGCTCTGCTGATCGTAGTAATATGTGATGGAGTAACTGGGTGCTTCGGTCATAAAGCACTCCCTCACAGGTGCACATCCCATATCAGGAGCCATGCAAAACAGATCAGCCACAGAGCAGCACAGCTGTACAACTTCTAGCTTAAAGCCTGTCTATCCACAGCTGGTTAAATCAGAACAACTTTCTCTCCAAGGAGAATTTGTTCCAAAGAGCAGGAGTCCAAATTTGTATAGGAAGAGTTGGTTGGGGGCTGAATACTAAATTCAAGCACATTAGGTCACCGGAATAGCCACGTAAAAAATAAATAAAAAAAATAAGGTTATAGTGATGCTGCTTTTATAGTGCTATCCCCCCCCCCCCCCCCTTTTAAAATTTCAAAAAAATTAAACAACTATACAGCATATTTGGATATATGCCCGATTATAATGGTCTTATCCATCATTTGATCATTATTTGATGAATTACTGCCACCATGATTACAAGCTTTACTACAGGCTTTTGCGTTGAAACACAACATTAAAAAAACTGTTCAGTGAATTTACCCCTAAATGTTGATTATTTAAGATGTAGGCCTGTCAAAGATTAGAGCATATGTACAGCCCAAACTGTTCAGATCCAACCCTCATTCCAAGCTCAAGTTATGTTCTGATATGAGAGGGACTCGGAATGTACAGAGATATACTCTGCTTGTTCAGCCTCTGCCAAAATGCATGAGAAATGTGAGGACGAGTTGGCTAGTAATGGATTAAAGATTGTATCACCCATTGGCCGTAGCAGAGGCAAAGCATAAGAAATTATGGGCCAGGTAGCCCATGATGCCTTTCCCGCCAGAAATAGGGAGTCTGAGACAGTTTATAATAAAGTAAAGGAACATGTATGAGCATAGTAACAAGGCTAGGAACTGATATGCCCCTGCAATGTCAGTTCAGAAAGAAAATGGCTTTGCTTTGTCTATAAAATGGTAATTTTACTCTTTTAAAATAATTTACTCCAGTACTTCAGCACGACAAAATGTTAATCTTGGCAAGTTATTAATGTAAATACATTACACAGCCAGTTATTTCTTAAGTGAATGTAAACAGATAGGATCAAAAATTTGATTTGTGTAAAACATTTTGCCTTTACATCTGACTTGCCACTGTTTATTATGTCCTTAATATTAATCAAACAACAATAATGATAAAAAGAGAAATCCACTCACAACTTGTAATTTATTTATTTGTTCTTACTAATGGTTTACTTGAATAATTACTTGGAAACATGAAGCAATTTTACGTAATGGAGAAATATTTGAAGGCTGCATGCATTCATGTTTAACTTCATAAATAAAGTCTATTCAATAGCAAATCATTTTTTGCAGTGCTATCAGAATTTCACTTGTATTGGGGTCAGCCACAGAAATGTTGGTATCATGACAACCTACCTCAAATTATTTCTGGTAATTCAAATGGAACTGCTTTTTTTTTTCAAATGGAACTGCTTACAGCCTTTAAAAATTAATTATTGATTGTGCATTCGCTTTGTTGGACATATATATTCATATATTCATATATGGTCCGGATAATAAAGGAATGTTACATTATTTTTAGAAAATCATGCTGTAACAAGGTTGGGGGCAAAATACAAGACACGGCTAAATATGAAATTTTTGGTCATTAAAAAAATGGTAGTTAATTTTTTAACTGCAATGAATTGAATAACAATTCAATATTATGTCAAATTATGACATTGTTGTATGATTTTGTTTGATACAGTAAAAAAGGTCAAGACCTCTGAGGTGGGGCAGGCCAAAATCCCAATTTAAATGGGGGATAATTTTATATTAGAAAATAGTTTATCTAACATACCTAATAGTTAAGAAGAAGAAAAAAACTAAAGATTTGTGCCTTTTAATACTTTTAAAAAAATGTCACCATATTAGTGGAATGTGCAATGTATTCTCTCAGAGCAGTTTTGAGCAAGTGACTGTTCAAGTCGGTCGCTCCATTGAAGTGTCGTTTGACAGCAGTGCTCATACTGGTCCATTGTTGTTGTCAGTTAAGCATTGATCTGTCTTTTCAGTCCTCAAAAATCAAAGCTATTCCAGGAAGAGGCTCATCTGCTCTAATAGTTTGCTTTATGATTAGCAATTTTATCACACAGCAATTTTCTGTTACATTCTCTTGAGCAGTTTGAGTGGAAACCAGCCTTTGAAAAGAGCCCAGTCAAAGTAGCTTGGTGATGTTAGGAAGAGCAGTGCACATTAATCCTTAAATCATCACAATCGTGTAATCCACTCACTGTAAATTACTCTATAATTTCACTGGAAAGGTGGTTTATGGGAAGGGTCTTTAATGGTTGAGAATAATTGCTTAGTTTTAGCTAGTTTGCTTGTTTGATTTGATTCACATCATAAAAAATATGTGTACCTTAAATGCATGTTGAATTTCCCAAATGAATAAATGTAAATGTAATGCTGGTTCAAGACCCAAAAAAGTATAAAATGGTTATTGTCTGAAAGTTTGACATGAGTGCAATTCTGCTTGCCAAATAGCAGTCGCAATGGATTTGTTAATTAGAGGAAAAGTGCATTTGCAATTGTATAAGAGCTGAAAGCTTAAAAAATCTGAGTTGCACATACATTGAGTCCAAAAAACTATAACAATTTAAGTATATGTAATTCTTAATACAAGCAAGTAGCCTACATAAAAAGAGGCCTCTTATTCATACGCTTTTCAGGGTGGCATTCTATCAGTGTGTGTCTGGATGTGTTGCTAATGTATTTCAAGGCCAAGCGATGTGAAATATAACAGTCTGAGGTCACTCCTTAAAGTAGGGGATTCCCTGAGCTTTCCTTGGGAGGAAAATCTATGATAGATGTGAACATTATGCTTTCTGTTCGCCACACTAAAAACATTTTTTTTTTTTTTTTTTTCAACAAGCAGTTGTGCTACAGGTAAACATAATGTATGCTCAACCAGGCAGTCTCCAGGGGGATTTCACGCTCGTATTAGATGTTTGCAACATGCAGAGGGAAACAGGGAAGGCAGATGACTCATATTTTGGCATCCAGGTATGAGGCCTGACAGTTAATGGAGCTCATAATGGCCAGAACATGTTTGGAAGGGCGTTTAATGAGGAAGCCCATTAGTTATTAATAGTATTTTAAGGCCTGGAGAGAAGGATCACAAAGGATAGGCAAGCCTTGTCTACTGCATACCAGGGACAGTGGCACATGCTGTGGGTTCTTTTAAAATTACGAAAGAGTATGAGTTTGTGCAGTATTACAGTATGGTAAACAGAAGCTGTGTTTGGAATACCAAACTACTCAATTGCTGCAATATAAGGTATGTATACTGTGCATAGTATGCAACATTTTTGTATTGAATTCACAGATGACCTAGGCTACTATGTTTGCCAAAATGTGTAGGACAGATCTTACTGTGTGGGATACAGTATGCCACAATGCAATGCACTCAACTTGACCTCCAATATCCTATGTGATAATGAATAGATGTAATATCAGCAATGGTTTTTACAGAGATATTTTACATAAAAATGGCAAAATCATAATTTGCTCAGCCTCATGTTGTTCCAAACCCATAGGAGATGTTAGGCAGAATGTTAGGGCACTGAAAGCTTCAGTCACCATTTACTTTCATTGTATGACTAAAAAGAGCAGTGTTAAAATTATTTTACATTTCCACAGAGGATCGGAAATCACATGCATTTGGAACGTCTTAATTGATTGTTGGATGGAATTTTTTGGGTGAACTAACCTTTTAACATCTGTTTCTTCACTCATTTGTTTGGACTGCCAAATTTATAAGAAATGTGTACACAAAATTGGATTAAAAATGGAATCATATGAATATAAATGCAACACGAATAGTAAGAGTAGTATGGTACTATGCTATTCCACACTTAGCCTTTGAAACATTTATGATGCCTACTGTTTCACTTATGATTAAAACAGTTAAATAAAATTAACAGTAAACAGTACATACTGCACAGCATTCAGTATAATATTCCATTCCAAATATAGCCACCGTTTTAGTCCATTTTGGACATAGTGTTTTCAATCTGGCAAAACTATCTTTTATTTTTATTTTTTTATATCATAAAACATACGTAAAGGGCTTCTCCATATAATTCTAAGCTATAAATCTAAATTTTAATGTTGATTAGTCTAAATCCAGATTAACCAGTTGTGTAGCACTATCTCTGTCAGTGGTTTTTCTTCCTCTTCCATACTGCCAACATCCTTTGAAGCTGCATTAGCTTTTACCCTAGATGATTTTTTTTTTTTTTTTTAAGCAGCTGGAGAGGTGGGTTGGGGTCAGAGGTTTGCCTCTTTTTTGATGTAAAAGTGGATCGAGGGGTTTCTGGATACACCCCCCTCTTTTACTTCCCACCAGGTTCAAAAGATGCTGGGAAATGATTAAAGACAGGATTCAGATGAAAGTGTGCACTAAAGGTAATAGAATGTACACTCTATGCACTAGAGGGTTTACTTCGGAACAGGTAGAGGTGCTCCAGTTTAGAAATGAAAGGGAGTGTGGTTTTGGTTGTTAATGAAATATATCACAAAGGGCGAATGTATGTAGGCCCAGACAATTATGTGGCCATAGTTTTCTTTTGTGCAAAAATGAAATGGTGAATTTTCAGTTACAGGAAATATGTGTTAAAGTACACAAAAATGAAGATAGATAATTTACTCACCATCATTCCAAATTCACGTGATATTTTTTTTTCTTTCTGTTGAAGATCATAGAAGAATTTTAAAGAATCTTTATGCAGATCTTGCCATACAACAACATACTTCATCATGTTTATAGTGACCACGGCTGTCAAACTCTAAAAAGGACAACAAAAACAAACAAAAAACACCATAAAATATCATAAAAGTAGTCCATATGACTCATTGTATTGCAAGAGCTGCATAACAATTACTCACAAATGTATACTTTTGTGTTCCACTGAATAAAATCCAATAAATCCACTGAAAACAGGGTTTGAAAAGCATTAAGGTGAGTAAATAATGACAGAATTTTCAGTTTTGTTGAACTATTCCTTAAGCTCACTTATCACTTGGTGTCAACTGGAAAGAGGTCAGTTGCCCCTCTATACCTTTGATCTGGGCATTCCTCATTTTTCAGATGTGTGGCAAATTGAAGTAACAAAATCACAAACAAACGAAAGGAGGGATTGATCGCAAGTGTCTCCCAGAATGGTGAACTGGCACTTCTGTAATAAAAAAATAATAAAAAAATCAATGGCTTCTCAGCTTGTGACAGTTCAAGATCACTTTTATCCCCCCTCTGCCCTTTTGTGATTCCTTAAATTATGAATTTTAACCACAATGTTTTCTGTTGTTTGTCTTGCCTTCTTTTCTCTTGCAGGCTTGAAAATGCATGCCAATTTGATTTGTGCAATAAGCCCCCACCAGCCTATAGGTTAAGCCATATAAGTGAGTGCAGCTGGATGTATTTACGGTCTTATTGACTTTCGCCTGCCTTTATCTGTCTTGCTTTGTGTGGCACTTGCTCATTGGCTGCATGTCTTAGAACTCTATTGATCTGCTATATGTTGCATCTCTGTGGGCAAGCCTTTATTAACAAAAATCCATAAAACAGACACAAGGCATTCATACAATGTATACTCATATCTCCAGGATCTCTTTTCATGTAATTCATAATTCATGTGCACCCTTTAACCCCAACCTCAATGTAACATGAATATGATATTGATTTTGGATCCTCATAATAGATTAACATGTTTGCTAATTCTGTGTACAAGAGTGCTCAATTTTATGCACCTGAAATGAAATAATAGGCATTGTTAATCAGACTTGATGGATAGTAATTATGGTAATTTATTTTTGGTGTTGTCATACACTACCGTTCAAAAGTTTGGGGTCACTTGCCTGAAATGTTTCTCATGATCTTAAAAATCTTTTGATCTGAAGGCGTATGCTTAAATGTTTGAAATTAGTTTTGTAGACAAAAATATATTTATGCCAACACATGATGAATCATAATGATGGCACCGCGGATGGCTGCCTCGGTGTGGAGCTCCTCAGTTCTTTTGTTGTTTTTGTTTGTTTGTCCTGTGTTTAGTAATCTTTTTCCATTCAATTTTAACAGAGACGAACTGCTGAACATTCGACAGCATATACCAGTCAATATTTTCCTGGTTTTTGAATATTCAGACGTTTTGCTAGACATTTTAGTCAGAGGCCTGGCTGTGTTGTTTAAACGCGTTATGAGATGCAGGTGAGGAAGACGATCCGGTGCACTGGTCAAACTCCGTCGGCACGGATTTCGAACAGCACTGCTGAGTATTCACTTAGCGAATCTCCGCTCTCTTCCTAACTAAACGGACAAACTACATCTCCTCACCTGCACAAACAAAGACTTTTCAACCTCTGCTGCCTTGTGCTTCACAGAAACCTGGCCGAGTGAAGCCATTCCGGACAGCGTGTTACATCTGCTGGACATCCAGCTGTTCAGAGCGGATCGCATCACGGAGTTAACGGGGAAAACGAGAGGCGATGGAACATTATATCAATGAAAGTTGGTGTACAGATGTATCATCGTTAAAGAGGATGTGCTGTCCTAATTTGGAAGCGCTTTTTATTAACTGTAAGCCTTTCTATTCGCCGCCAGAGTTTTCCTCGTTTATTCTGGTGAGTGTGTATATCGCACCAAATGCGTGTTTGAACACAGCACTGCAACAGCTGGCTGATCAAATCACAGACATGGAACAACAACACCTGGACTCAGTTATTATTATTCTTGGGGATTTTAACAAAACAAATATCACACGTGAACTGCCCAAATACAAACAGCACATCACATGGAGATACACTGAGAAGCTGAAAAACAGGTTTTCAGCTAACGACCCTGCATCAGTGTGGAGTGGCATGAAACAACTCACAAATTACAGGACTCCTACCCCCAACTCTGTAGGGAACCAACAACTGGCTGATGACCTGAATGTGTTCTACTGCATTTTTGAAAGGCCTAATCTCACACACCACACCCACTCTGACCTTCACTTCACACAAACACCAACACCTCCTGCAACCCCCCTCCTCCCCCCTCCTGCTACTCAACCTGCACTTAAGATCTGTGAAGATGATGTGAGCTGCGTCTTTCGGAAACAAAAGACGAGGAAGGCTTCAGGCCCAGATGGCGTCTCACCAGCGTGTCTTCGATCCTGTGCTAACCAACTGGCCCCCATCTTCACACCGATCTTCAATAGATCACTGGAGCAGTGTGAAGTCCCATGCCGCTTCAAACGCTCAATCATTATTCCTGTCCCAAAGAAACCAAAAACTACAGGACTTAATGACTACAGACCTGTCGCCCTGATGTCTGTGGTCATAAAATAATTTGAGAGACTGGTGTTGGCTCACCTGAAGAACGTCACTGGACCCTTTCTAGATCCCCTTCAATTTGCTTATCGAGCAAACAGGTCTGTGGAAGATGCAGTCAACATGGGATTGCATCATATCCTGCAACATCTGGACAGACCAGGGACATATGCAAGGATCCTTTTTGTGGACTTCAGTTCAGCTTTCAACACCATCATTCCAGCTATACTCCGGAATAAATTACACCAACTCTCTGTTCCCTTGTCTATCTGTCAGTGGATTACCAACTTTCTGATGGACAGGCAGCAGCTTGTGAGACAGGGGAAACTCACTTCTAGCACCTGTACAATCAGCACTGGTGCCTGCCAGGGATGTGTGCTCTCCCCACTACTCTTCTCCCTCTACACCAATGACTGCATCGCCAAGGACCCCTCTGTCAAGCTCCTGAAGTTTGCAGACGACATCACTGTCATCGGCCTCATCTGAGATGACGATGAGTCTGCATACAGAAGGGAGGTTGAACAGCTGGCTGTCTGGTGCAGTCAAAACAACCTTGAGCTGAACACGCTCAAAACGGTGGAGATCATTGTGGACTTTAGGAGGAACACCCCAACATTGACCCCCCCTTCACCATTCTAAACAGCACTGTGGCAGCAGTGGAGTCATTCAGGTTCCTGGGCACTACCATTTCACAGGACCTGAAGTGGGAGACCCACATTGACTTCAATGTGAAAAAGGCCAAGCAGAGGTTGTACTTCCTTCGCCAGCTGAGGAAATTCAACCTGCCACAGGCGCTGCTGATACAGTTTTACTCAGCAGTCATTGAGTCTGTCCTCTGCACTTCAAAAACTGTCTGGTTTGGTTCAGCTACAAAATCAGACATCAGAAGACTACAAAGGACAGTTCGGACTGCTGAGAGGATTATTGGTTGCCCTCTGCCTCCCTTTCAAGAACTATACACTTCCAGAGTGAGGAAAAAGGCTGGAAAAATCACTCTGGACCCCACTCACCCTGCCCGCTACCTTTTTGAACTGTTGCCTTCTGGCCGATGCTTCAGAGCTCTGAGCACCAGAACCGTCAGTCACAGGAACAGTTTTTTCCTTCAGGCTATCCATCTCATGAACAGATAAATTGCCCCACTGAGCAATAACTATGTGCAATACACAGTTTAGTCTTTTTTTATATTTATCCAACACATCCAACCTCTTCTGCCATTTCATTCCTCTGGAAAAAAACAAAACAAAAACATTTGCACTGTACATAACAGATTGTATTAGATTTGCACTACCCATGTGTATGTGTGTATGTATGTATGTGTGTGTCTGTACGTGTGTGTATAATTAGTTTTATTTTTTATGTTTTATTAATACCTATGTCTTGCTGCTGTTTTTGTATTGTTGTACACTGGAAGCTCCTGTCATCAAGACAAATTCCTTGTATGTGTAAGCATACTTGGCAATAATAAAGCTGATTCTGATTCTGATATTAATTTATTTAATTACAAAACTAAAATTTTATTTAAAAAAAAAAGTTTTTGAAATGGTTGACTTGGACCGAATATTTAAGAAAAGCAGCCAATAAGTGCCCAGCATATAGATGTGAACTTCAATACTGTTTAAAAGCATCCCAGGGTGATACCTTAAGTTGGCTGAGAAAATGCCAAGAGTACATTTCTGCAAAATCTAGGCAAAGTGTGGCCACTTTGAAGATGCTAAAATATAACATAGTTTTGATTTATTTTGGATTTTTTTAGTCACAACATAATTCCCATAGTTCCATTTCTATTATTCCATAGTTGTGATGACTTTACTATTATTCTAAAATGTGAAAAAAAAAAAAAAAAAGAATGAGTAAGTGAGCCTAAACTTTTGAACGGTAGTATACTTCACTGGTAGACACTAGAAACATTTTGACAGTGTATGTATTGAAAGGTTTATTGTGAGGATATTTCTGTGAGAGACAAAAGAGAAGGGTTGGTAACCACAATATTATATCGGTATCTGGGTCGCAATATGATAATGTGATTGTTGATGTTTATGTTCAAAACTGTGAGATGCTGCAGTCTTTTACTCACTTGTTTCTCATTCATCTTCATTGGACTACGTCAGGCTATACACAATAAGTGCTAAACTTCCTGTCTTAATTCATCGTAGAACCTCAGAAGTAGCATTGAGCATAGGCGTCTGTAAAAAAATAAATAAAAAAAACCTTGTTACGCAATTGCATTTCTTGGTTCCAGTGTATTTACCATTACACGAAAACCCTTAAAGTTTAGCTGTATGGAGGATCTCCACAAAAATACTCCCTCCCCACCCCACACACACGTACAACAGAGTCAGTTTGGTATGCAACTGAAAAATACATTGATCTGAGAAGCAGATAACATTTGCACCTTTTTTCTTTTCTTCATTCCAAAATCAATCAATCTCAGTCCCAATTTGACAGCAGACCTCTCTGATTTTTGTATTTCTGTGCTTGTGCATGAGAGTGAGAATTGAAAGAGAGTGAGTGTGAGTCTGTAATGACGATTCGCCTGTAGGTAATGTGAGATAGCGGGAAATCTTTGACAGCTTGAGAAAGTTCTTTCAGTTACATCAGTGGTGGGAGAGCACGCTGTCACACGGAAACCTACAGGCTAAAATAGGTATTAACCAGAGAGAGAGAGAGAGAGAGAGAGAGAGAGAATAGAGATGTGTAAATGCTTTCTACCAATCTAAAACAACTGCAGAAGACACAAGAAAGGATTCTTAGCCACTTATCTTAGTTATTTTCTTGAACATCCATCCATTGTGATGTTCAAAATTGAAGGAAGCAAAGTAGGAAAAAAGGAAGCAAAATGCAACCTAGTCGTTTAGGTTTAGGCATTGGTTAAGAATGAGGATGTCTGTTTTGTTCACCTCTCATTTGATTTTAGATCACAATTGGTTAGGTTTTCGTTAAAGTTTTAGGTAAGGGAAATACGTTTTACTCATAAAAAAAATCTTAAATTCACCTTACAAACCTTGTCTGCTTACAAAATCATTTCACTTTTGTTTGGCACCTCCCAATGGACATATCACTGGGAAACTGCAGCTAAACATGTAATACAGCACAATTTGTTTTGCAAAAATATTGCAATGGTCACGTGAAATTTATGAGATCAGGCTGAAAGTTATTGTATATTGTGGCAGATATATGGTTCTTGTTTCACCTGCAATAAGCATGATTATTAGAAATTCAGTTCCTTGGCTTAATTTAAAGACCTTCCGGGAGTCAAATATAGTGCCTGAGAAAAGTCTTAACTCTTTATCTTGTATCTTCAACGACTGTAACATGGATGGGAATCATAAGGAATTAAAAGATTATGATTATGATTTTACTTAAAGGGATAGTTTACCCAAAAAATTAAAATTCTCATCATTTACTCACCCTCATGCCATCCCAGATGTGTATGACTTTCTTCTTCTTCAGAACACAAATTAAGATTTTTAGAAGAATATTTCAGCTCTGTAGGTACATACTGTAAAATGCAAATGAATGGTGGCCAGAATTCTGAAGATCCACATATCACATAAAAGCAGCATAAAAGTAATCCATACAACTCCAGTGGTTTAATCAATGTCTTTTAAAGCGATCCAATCAGTTTTGGGTGAGAACAGACCAAAATAGAACTCCTTTTTGCCTGTTCCTCTTGCCATCGCAGTCTCTAGGCACGATCATGATTTCAAGCTCGATTACACTTCCTAGTACTTGACGCATGCAGAGTATTAGATGGCGCTATAGTAAGTTTAATCAAGCTTGAAATCATGATCGCCCAAGGAGACTGCAGTCAAGATATATTGTGAAAAAGGGTTGGTTTGCTCTCACCTAAAACTGATTGGATTGCTTCAGAAGACATTGGTTAAAACACTGGAATTGTATGGATTACTTTTATGCTGCCTTTATGTGCTTTTTGGACCTTCTGAGTTCTGGCCACCATTAATTTGCATTGTATGGATCTACAGAGCTGAAATATTCTTCTAAAAATTTTTGTTTGTGTTCAGCAAAAGAAAGAAAGTCATCTGGGATGGCACAAGGGTGAGTAAATGATAAGAGAATTAACATTTTTGGGTGAACTATCCCTTTAATGATACCATTTACATTTCCTTTAGTACTTGAAGAATACTTGGTCCTAAATATACATTTAACAAATATACTGAACAAATCCAAGAGTCATATGTTAAAATTGAGTGTTTGTTATGGGTTATTTTTGAAGGATGCATATGGATTGCATGTGTGGATTTTGACCACATGTTGCACACATGTGAGGACTGGGTATGTAAATTTAGAATTAAACATATCTTATTGAATGATTTATAGCCCAGAGGGTTTTCCTATTAAGTGAACATGTGTAATGAGAAATTATTTTGTTTTAAAGGGGACCTATTATGCAAAATTCACTTTGTTTTGTTTGAACATAAATGTGAGTCGGCAGTGTGTATACACAACCACCCTACAATGTTAAAAGTCCACCCACTCCTCTTTCTTATATTTCTATTAATCAAAAACAGTGTCTAAAAATGACTGGTTTTCGTATCCGCTCTAAAGTGACGTCACTTTAGAGCAGGCCACGCCCATGACTGGTGACGGACTCCACCCTATTATCATAGATCCTCCCCTGAGTGATTGACACACAGTCCGCCATTTTTTTCCGCGCTGGAGCAGCTACAGTGAGAAGAATAATGTCTCAGCTTCGTACGCGTCATAAGTGTTCTGTTGTTGGCTGTAAAAGTGAACAGAGTCTTCATGTACTCCCGGCATCAGAGCCACTGAAGACGCAGTGGACAAGTTTTGTTTTTGAAGAAAATGTGCCCCAAAACATACCAAAATTCATGTATGTTTGTGCAAATCATTTTACACTGGACTGCTTTGTGAATGAGGGTCAATATAAAGCAGGATTTTCAAAATTTTTTACTCTCAAGCATGGATCAGTACCAACTGTTCGTGTTCCAGCTTTATATCCTGAAGAACTATCGCACTTTATATTTTGTGAATGTTTGCAAATCGCCTTTCCGAATGTGCTTGTTAGCTGATTCCACGGCTAATGCAGCTAAAGTTATCATGGTCTCTGATTGTATTCACGGAGACCAGAGCTATGTCGTTATAGCTTGTTTGCACATGACGTAATGTCACTGCGTTGCTGTGGTGTGAAATGCAGATGGAGGGCAGGAAGTGATTTTCTACTTAAGAAGCACTATCACATACTCAAAATGTCTATGTTTTGCGTCGTTTACGGTTGCTCATACATATATGGCTGAACTCCGGTATTTACGGTGTCAGTCATATTGGTTCTGATTTGTTGTTGCTATAGTATCCGAAGCACGAGCTGTAAAGGCATAGCCCTCTTCCGGAAAGGGGGCGGGGAGCAACAGCTCATTTGCATTTAAAGAGACACACGAAAACAGCGTGTTTTTGATTCCACCCAAAAAGAGGCATTTACAACATGGTATAATAAATGATCCATGTGGTATTATGAGCTGAAACTTCACAGACACATTCTGGGGACACCTGAGACTTATATGACATCTTGTAAAAAGGGGCATAATAGGTCTCCTTTAAACTGTCCTTAAAGCCTGGTTAAAAAAAGCATAAAATGCTTTGAGTGATTTAAGCAAGTGTTAAATGCATAAAAGGCTGTGAATATTATAAACATGTATTAAGATGATGTAGCTGAAGCATATGGGTAGGCTAATGCCCTTTTTGTATTTTTATTTGGATATTAGCCTCTACTGTATTCAGGGTTGGGAGGGTTACTTTTGAAATGTATTCCACTACAGATTACAGAATACATGCTGTAAAATGTAATTTGTAACATATTCCGTTAGATTACTCAAGGTCAGTAACGTATTCTAAATACTTTGGATTACTTCTTCAGCACTGGTAGATTTTTTTAACTTGTTTTGACTATAAAAACTCTGCCAGTACAGTAAGACAAAATACACATGTTAAAAATACATTCTCTGAAAAATATCTTATGCAGTGTTGTTTCTAAAACAAGATAAATCAAACTGATTTTGTTTTAAGGATTTTTAGATATTTTTACAAGAAAACAATAAAACAATTATTATCAAGAATACGATTTTTGCCCTAATATCAAAGGTCTTAAATTATGATCCAACGTGAATTCTCTTGATAAAAAATATGATCGTGCCTGGTAACATGTGCATGTAAAATGGCTAGAAATAGCATTTTAGCTTAGCGTAAAGCTGACAATTTACACAAGGTTTATTTATATTTCTTGTGCTCCAAACTTATTTCAAACTTAATCCTCTGTCTGCTCGTAGGAATGTAATACATCATAAGAAAGTGTTTCATAGCTGTTCAAATGCACTTTGGATTGCATCATTTATATGTATACATTTTTCCATCTGAAAGGACTAAATATTAAATGAAACAAATGACAATAAAATGCAAAGTAATCTCTTCAGTAATCAAAATACTTTTTGAATGTAACTGTATTCTAATTACCAATGATTTAAATTGTAACTGTAGTGGAATACAGTTACTTATATTTTGTATTTTAAATACGTAATCCCGTTACATGTATTTCGTTACTCCCCAAACCTGACCATATTTCATTTCCGTATTAAATTTTTTTGGAGTTCATTACCGTATTTCATTTTTGTATTTCATTTCACTTTTATATATATATATATATATATATGGCCCCATCAACTTTTTTTTATTTTATTTGTATATTTTTTCACAGCCATCAGAAAACAAGATATTTTTGTATCCTGTTCAACCAACCGGGTATATATGGTAACATATTTATTTATTTATCTATTTATTTATTAAGAACCATTTATTGCAACAAAACTCCATTTGGAATGTGTACAGGTGCATCTCAATAAATTAGAATGTCGTGGAAAAGTTCATTTATTTCAGTAATTCAACTCAAATTGTGAAACTCGTGTATTAAATAAATTCAATGCACACAGACTGAAGTAGTTTAAGTCTTTGATTCTTTTAATTGTGATGATTTTGGCTCACATTTAACAAAAACCCACCAATTCACTATCTCAAAAAATTAGAATACATCATAAGACCAATAAAAAAAAACATTTTTAGTGAATTGTTGGCCTTCTGGAAAGTATGTTCATTTACTGTATTTGTACTCAATACTTGGTAGGGGCTCCTTTTTGCTTTAATTACTGCCTCAATTCGGTGTGGCATGGAGGTGATCAGTTTGTGGCACTGCTGAGGTGGTATGGAAGCCAGGTTTCTTTGACAGTGGCCTTCAGCTCATCTGCATTTTTTTGGTCTCTTGTTTCTCATTTTCCTCTTGACAATACCCCGTAGATTCTCTATGGGGTTCAGGTCTGGTGAGTTTGCTGGCCAGTCAAGCACACAAACACCATTGGTGTCATTTAACCAACTTTTGGTGCTTTTGGCAGTGTGGGCAGGTGCCAAATCCTGCTGGAAAATGAAATCAGCATCTTTAAAAAGCTGGTCAGCAGAAGGAAGCATGAAGTGCTCCAAAATTTCTTGGTAAACGGGTGCAGTGACTTTGGTTTTCAAAAAACACAATGGACCAACACCAGCAAATGACATTGCACCCCAAATCATCACAGACTGTGGAAACTTAACACTGGACTTCAAGCAACTTGGGCTATGAGCTTCTCCACCCTTCCTCCAGACTCTAGGACCTTGGTTTCCAAATGAAATACAAAACTTGCTCTCATCTGAAAAGAGGACTTTGGACCACTGGGCAACAGTCCAGTTCTTCTTCTCCTTAGCCCAGGTAAGACGCCTCTGACGTTGTCTGTGGTTCAGGAGTGGCTTAACAAGAGGAATACGACAACTGTAGCCAAATTCCTTGACACGTCTGTGTGTGGTGGCTCTTGATGCCTTGACCCCAGCCTCAGTCCATTCCTTGTGAAGTTCACCCAAATTCTTGAATCGATTTTGCTTGACAATCCTCATAAGGCTGCGGTTCTCTCGGTTGGTTGTGCATCTTTTTCTTCCACACTTTTTCCTTCCACTCAACTTTCTGTTAACATGCTTGGATACAGCACTCTGTGAACAGCCAGCTTCTTTGGCAATGAATGTTTGTGGCTTACCCTCCTTGTGAAGGGTGTCAATTACAGGTGCATCTCAATAAATTAGAATGTCGTGGAAAAGTTCATTTATTTCAGTAATTCAACTCAAATTGTGAAACTCGTGTATTAAATAAATTCAGTGCACACAGACTGAAGTAGTTTAAGTCTTTGGTTCTTTTAATTGTGATGATTTTGGCTCACATTTAACAAAAACCCACCAATTCACTATCTCAAAAAATTAGAATATGGTGACATGCCAATCAGCTAATCAACTCAAAACACCTGCAAAGGTTTCCTGAGCCTTTAAAATGGTCTCTCAGTTTGGTTCACTAGGCTACACAATCATGGGGAAGACTGCTGATCTGACAGTTGTCCAGAAGACAATCATTGACACCCTTCACAAGGAGGGTAAGCCACAAACATTCATTGCCAAAGAAGCTGGCTGTTCACAGAGTGCTGTATCCAAGCATGTTAACAGAAAGTTGAGTGGAAGGAAAAAGTGTGGAAGAAAAAGATGCACAACCAACGAGAGAACCGCAGCCTTATGAGGATTGTCAAGCAAAATCGATTCAAGAATTTGGGTGAACTTCACAAGGAATGGACTGAGGCTGGGGTCAAGGCATCAACCACACACAGACATGTCAAGGAATTTGACTACAGTTGTCGTATTCCTCTTGTTAAGCCACTCCTGAACCACAGACAACGTCAGAGGCGTCTTACCTGGGCTAAGGAGAAGAAGAACTGGACTGTTACCCAGTGGTCCAAAGTCCTCTTTTCAGATGAGAGCAAGTTTTGTATTTCATTTGGAAACCAAGGTCCTAGAGTCTGGAGGAAGGGTGGAGAAGCTCATAGCCCAAGTTGCTTGAAATCCAGTGTTAAGTTTCCACAGTCTGTGATGATTTGGGGTGCAATGTCATCTGCTGGTGTTGGTCCATTGTGTTTTTTGAAAACCAAAGTCACTGCACCCGTTTACCAAGAAATTTTGGAGCACTTCATGCTTCCTTCTGCTGACCAGCTTTTTAAAGATGCTGATTTCATTTTCCAGCAGGATTTGGCACCTGCCCACACTGCCAAAAGCACCAAAAGTTGGTTAAATGACCATGGTGTTGGTGTGCTTGACTGGCCAGCAAACTCACCAGACCTGAACCCCAAAGAGAATCTATGGGATATTGTCAAGAGGAAAATGAGAAACATGAGACCAAAAAATTCAGATGAGCTGAAGGCCACTGTCAAAGAAACCTGGGCTTCCATACCACCTCAGCAGTGCCACAAACTGATCACCTCCATGTCATGCTGAATTGAGGCAGTAATTAAAGCAAAATGAGCCCCTACCAAGTATTGAGTACATATACAGTAAATGAACATACTTTCCAGAAGGCCAACAATTCACTAAAAATGTTTTTTTTATTGGTCTTATGATGTATTCTAATTTTTTGAGATAGTGAATTGGTGGGTTTTTGTTAAATGTGAGCCAAAATCATCACAATTAAAAGAACCAAAGACTTAAACTACTTCAGTCTGTGTGCATTGAATTTATTTAATACACGAGTTTCACAATTTGAGTTGAATTACTGAAATAAATGAACTTTTCCACGACATTCTAATTTATTGAGATGCACCTGTATATGGAAAATGGGATATTATTCCCACCAAAGTTGAAAACATGTTAGTTATTTTGAATCATTTTCAACTACAACACATCTGTGGCCCAGACAAAAATGTTGCTTTCAGAGGCTTTATATAGAGTTAGGATGAAAATAAGGTGTATTTCTAACTGTTCTGAGACCAGTGCAGACAGACAGCACACTGGAGGTTAAGTCATTCACTAAATAGGGAGCAAGGGTACATCCTATAACTTTCTATGCAGCGAAGCGCATTCACTCCTAAAATCCGAACTAAAGTTCCGTTTCAGGCTCCAGATGATGTTTGGACCACTCAACATGTTTGGCTAACATGGGACAATGGTAATCAGTACTTAGATTCAGAATTTTATAATGCACAAATTTAATTTTATCATGGTTGGCAGTGATTTGATAATGCTGGCCATTACTTTTAATCAGAATTATTTATTCAGCTTTATAGAAAATCAGCTGTAATGTCTGTAATGTCTCAAAAACATGAATAACCAACACTCCTGGAAACATCATAAACTATTTGATGAAAAAAATCAGACTTTCTATAGCTTGGTATTACTTTTTGCTTGTTTATTAGGTGCTACTAGTTACAAATAAAAAAGGGAAATGGAAAATGCACACAGCAGTCACATGGGGGTCTTAGGAGGTTAAGTCTAACAAGCCATAAGTACAAATATTACAGTAACAGTTCTCACTTCATTTCGAGTTGAAGATGATGAAACAAGATGATTGTAACTTCTGGTTCAATGATGAACTGCTCTGACTCAATGAGTGAGTATTTGACATATTCATATTCAAGACTAAGTCTTTTTGACCTTTTCATTAAAAAGAACCAGCTCAAAAGGTCATATGTTGGACCATCTTTGTCTCACTGTATGTTTGTTGAAGGATGCAGGTGTTTGAACACTGTTTAATGAACCAAATGTCTTGAAATGAAAAACAAATTGAAATGGTTCTAAAAAAGAAAATGGAACTGGTTCTCAGTTTCCAACCACATGACCAACCTGCAACTATGTACATCTAATTGCTCAATTACCCCAAAATCTGAAACCTAGGAATTAAGGAAAACTGTAGTTGAAACTTATTGAATGTGATGAGCAACTATAGGGTTTTTTTTTTTTTTTTCATCCCAAGGTTGCAGTTTCTCTTATTCGGCTGAAAATAATAAAACCATCTCCCTCTAGGGCAATGTAAACAGAGAGCTCATAAAAAACTGCAAAATGATTTAAACTATCAAACCCTTTAAAAATAAATAAATAATGGATTTGAAGATATTGTCTTTTCTGCAAACTGGGCAAATATCAATATTGATTTACAAATCTCCCAATAGCAAGGTCCAAAGCTAATTAAAGCCAAACAGTATGAAAACAAATCATATGAAGATTAGAGTGTGTATTCAGAGAGTTAATTATGTCAGAACTGTTTCTCCTTATAAGACACACAAGTTTATCTCTTCTTGAACTCGTTTACTCTGTTCCAAAACCTAGTGATCTGCAAATGTAGGCAGTAGGATTGTCATGATAACAAAATGTCAGTAGTCGGTACCCAATACCAGTAAAATTTTAAAGATTCTCGATACCACTTTTGATACAAAAAAAAAAAAAAAAAAAAAAAAGGTAATTTGCAATTAAACACTCTTTCAGCCTATTTTAAAGAAGTTAAATGTATCAATGTAAATAATACATTTTAACTATTGCATTTTTCCTCAAAGAGTTTCTCAATTAAGTCAACATACAGGTTTTAAGTATGAAATCTATGAAACCCTATGAAATCAAATCCCCCCCCCCCCCCCCCCCCATCCTATTCTGACTGATATCTGTATGAATCCAGGGTATGCGGTTTATATACTTTTATAGAGTGCAAAAGGCCATGGGTGGATTCTTTTTGTGATGAACTGGAAAACACATGGTGAGGAATGCTTAATCCAGGATTAGTGAAGAGACTGTCAGATGACAGATGCTGTGACAATGTCTACACTAACAAGTGCCTGCAACCCTGGATTTTGTCATCGCTGTCCCGACTTCATTCAAGGAAGATAGATGATTTGATTTGTTATCATCCTAATTATTGTGATTTTGGAACTCCGTATATTTGTGCAGTTAGAATGTACTTTTTAAGTCAGTCTTGCTCTCTAATGAAATGTGGCTATTTCAGCTCTGCGTATTACCCACCTGATCCTTAAAAACTCATCCCCCATTAAGAGTGGGCTGTGGGGACATGTCGATAAAGATTATTTTATCCCCACCACTTTGGAGCTTGCACAAAAGATGTACATTATGTAATACAAAAGAAGCATCTCCATTTCTTGCCAAATTTTGAAAGGTTTAAAGGCAGAAATGTGATGCTTATATTATACTTTTGTTAAAATTCATGAATTATTTGAGCTGTAAAAATTTTTAAATCAGCGTTTACTGGGATTACAGGGTTTACAGTGTTACTATGTTGTCATGGCAATTTTGCAAAATTGGATATAGCTTTACACAGAAAAGGTTAGTAAGCAATTCTATCCCACTAAAATCATATTAACATAAATTTTGTTTACTTTTTGTGCTTATACTTTTGAAACTGAGTATTTTAAAATTTACGGATTGGCCCCATTCACTTCCATTGTAAGTGCCTCACTGTAACCCAGGAAAGTAAAGTCAAAATAATTTTTGTGCCCTCCCCTGTGGTAAATGACAATATGTCACAAATTCTAGCGATTGTGCTTAACTTGCATTGAACTTAGAAAATGATCATGACTACTATTTAAGAAAACAGTAAAAGATCATGATGAATTATTTGTGCATTACCTACTGTAGTTAATATTCATGAGTTAAGCCTTTGCCATTTCGAGAGGTCATCAGCAATATTTCTGCTTAACAGCTGTCCCTACCACTTTTTTAAAAAGTGACACCCATGCTAAACTCGGCCACGGTATAACTTTTCAAAGAAATGTGGGTAAAATTTATTGAGAGAAACAAGTCTACAGTCTCCAAGGCAGGAAGCCGCTTTCATTTAAAAGGACAAATTGACCCTGAAAAGGAAGTGAGCTAATTCTTTGGCCTCCTTTAAGGTGTTTTATCTGAAGAGCTACATTAGTTTCCATTTGCGGTTGGTCAGGACCGACGAAGCGACGGCCATTGGAAAGGGCCTTAGTGCTTATCCTGCCTGTCTACATGGCTGGTGCCAGCTCAAGCCATCCTTTTGTCTCACCACTGACTGAGAACACACCATTAACAGAGCCACAGCTTGACAAGAAAAATGAAGAGAGCTATTTTCTGTGGCCTCGAGTGCCAGGCTGAATAATGAGCAGACATTCTTTCTCTCTTCCCCCTCCATGGATTCACTCCTCCCTGTGAAGACCCAGTCAGAGAAGAGTGTTTCTGTCTCTTCTTCTCTCTCTCTCTCTCTCTCTTCCAGTGCCCTGATCTGTGACTTCTTTTCCTATAAAACCAGGGCAGAAACAGACTGTGTGTGCACATCACATTTAGGATTTCAGATAGATGAATTGGATAAAATAATGTCTAGATCTGTCTTTATGTCTCTGATTTTGAATTCTATTTTTAGAATTTGAGGATCAGAAATTCTGCATTCGGAATGTGCCAAACATTCATACAGTACTTGAATCAAAGTAGGCGTCTAAGATTCATTTTACTGTGATAAGATTCTTTTCATTGAGTTGTTGCTGCATAAGCTCTTAAAGTTGATGTAGATGATTTGTAGGTTGATTTCACCTAAAAAAAGTAACGTGTATTTCAAAACATTACTGTTTGTTTAAAATCTCTATAATATCTCAATGTTTTGATAGGGGCACAGACACACATTTTTTGCAATTTTCGGGGGGATCAAAATAAGAATGGCTTACTTATAGATGTGTCTGCATATTAAGCTGTTGTAGGAAAATATTGTTAACATTCCAAAAATTACACATTGTCTTTATGTCTGCTCACCTTTGAAAGAAAAACCCCTTAGCAACAAATACAGTATATCCTTTTGGCATTCAGATGGAGTCTAATGTATACATGCTATAAGTACTGCAAAGGTTATAACACAACAGCACACACACACACACGTTGGTGCAGCTATCATTATGAGGACTCTCCATAGACAAAGATTTTTATACTGTACGAACTATAGATTTTGTCCCCTAACCCTACACCTAAACCTAACCCTACCCATGGGGACACTAGAAATGTCCTCATAAACCACATTTATAGCATAATACCCTTGTAATTACCAGTTTGTAATCTTGTAAATAAAAAAAATGTCCTCGTAAACCACCCAAACCCGCCACACACACACACACACACACACACACACACGCGCGCATATACATTCTAACAAAATGAAGAGGGTATTAGTCAGATCCTGCAGTATATTCTTAAAGAGGCTGTGTTCCCTGCAGACCTCTCTTCCCCTACCCTTGAGTGCTAATAAAATGATGCAAGGACCCGTCTGCTGTGCAGGCAGCGTGAATTCACAGCCGGAGTGCGACCACTGAACTGCCGTGGGTGTTTTTTCCTCCTAGTGTTCGCATTAGCCCATGTGTACAGATGTCTGAATGTGTTCAAATGCAAATTTGCTTTTGTGTCTGTGAACATGAATGCAGCTGTTTGTCTCTTTCTCTTGTGTAAACATGTTTTTTGAGCTACTATTTGTGTTCAAGCCTCTGAATGAGTTGGGATATGAGTACATGAGGGGAAGGCAACAGCAGCAGTAATAGTTCAGCTGGCTGTGTGCTTGGGCATGGGGTTTGTGATATATGGTTATGGCCCTTTATCGAGAGCCAATTAGGCCTCTACTGTGTGTGAGGACTGTGAAATCCCATAATGCACTTTTGTGCATGCAGAGAGAATACTTTGACGTTTCATATGAGCTCCTCTCCCCTGAGCACCCATAGTTACCTCCTCCAATGAGGAAAGAATCAGAAATAGAATTCTCAACAGGAGGATTTGGTAGCTCATGTTTACTCGCGGCTGCAAATGAGCAATGTTCTTGTCTCCTGTTTGTTTCACAGAGATAACAAACAAGTGGTTTTCTATGGATTCATTAATTGCCACCCTGTCAAACCCCACAGTGCCTTCCAACAAACACATCTGAGTGCTGCAAACAGGTAAGTGCCATTTAAATGTATTTATTTGTTTGTTTGTTTGTTTTTTGGTCCATGCTTTTTTGTTAATTTGAATTTGAATAGAATTGTCACTTAATTGAATTTGAAATTTGTACAGACAGCTCTCCCTGTATTACACCCCAACCATATTTCTTTAATCATTGTCTTTGGCTGCAAGTCAGACCACAAGAATTTTAATCAGGATGTGTATCCATATTCTGACCATGTAAGCATCATGTAAACAGAACACATCACCTGAATGCCATAACCTGATTAAGCTAATATTCTAGTATCTAGAAATCTGACTGAGACCGCTGACATATGCCTGTATCAATCAGAATTTTATTCTGTTTTTCAGAATATCCACCTTAAATGAACATTCATATTGATGTATATCTGTACATGTCCAACTGAAGGTAATTTTGTGAAAGTTGTGAAAAGTCAAGCTATGAAAAGAAGCACATGTTTTTGGAGTCAGGATTTCTTACATTTTACAAACATTAAAAGAAACAGCATGGCCTACATTTGTAAGAGTCTCATGGGATAAATTTTGGAATTTGTCACACTCTTTAGTGCTATTGTGAGAACATCCATGAGAATTAACGAGTTCATAAAATTACTGTATAAAATTGTCAAAATGCTTCATAAAAATGGCAAGATCATCTCCAGTATTTCCTGAAAAGAACAGCAGGAAAAGAATGTGCATGTCTTGGTTTATTCAGAATATGCTATTAATCTGTATACAGGAATATTCCAGTAGTGAGGCATATAAATGTAGTATTATTATTATTATTATTATTATTATTATTATTATTATTATTATTATGTTATTTATTATTATTTTAATTTTTTATAGAATAAAGGCTTAACCAGTATTTACTGAAAAAAAAATCAAGAAAAGAATGTGCATGTTTTTGGTTTATTTGGAATATGCTATTAAAGGAATATTCCAGGTTCAATGCACATTAAGTAAGCTCAGTCAAGCTCAGCTGTTTATGGTGTCATGTTGATTACCACAAAAAATGTATATTTAAATTTCGACTCACCCTCATTTAAAAAAACGAGATACATTAAGGCACTTGCAATGGAAGTGAATGGTTCAAATCCATAAATGCAAAAATACACACTATTTTAAAAAATATAGCTACAAGATATAAACATTATACATGTTAACATGATTTTAGTGTGATAAAATAGCTTATTAACCTTTTGTGTGTAGAATTATATCCAATACCAGGATTACAAGATTTTGTTGGCAACAAAGTTGTAATATTGGATATAACTTTACACAATTAAGGCTACTTGATATTGTGTGTATTTTAGCATTTATGGGCTGGCCCCATTCACTGTTTTTTTTATTTATTTATTTTTTTACATTTTTGTGGAAATCAACATTATGCTGCAAATTCTGTTAATTGATCTTAACTTGTATTGAACCCGGAATATTCATTTAACATGTGTAAAGGCATATTACAATAGTAGAGCATGTAAATGTTTTTTTTTTTTTTTTTTTTTGTGGCTTAACCAGAAGATAGACCTTTATCTGTAAGTTAAATGCATGTAAATACGATTATTGTCATTTACAAAAGCGAGATGTCAAAGAGACCAGAAGATCTGCTGTTTTGTTGAACCAAGCACAGGCTTTTTATCTTTTTAAACCCTGGCAACAATAGCAGCATGTCTGACCTCTTTTCTGATGCTGATTAACATGGTATTTCAGCTGACATTAAACATGGTACTGTAATTACACTAAAAGGTAACAGAAAGGTAATGCAGGAAAAGGGTCTTTTCGAGAGATGCTCTGATATACTTTTTAAACTCCATAGTCAGGTTAAGTGGTGGACACTTTCAGATATGCAAAAGCTTTGAGATAAGGCATTGGTGGTAAAGGACACAGTCAACTATTTATAGCAGCCATTAACTTTTCCATATAAGGAATTTTTGTGAGATCTTGTCTCTAAAGTCTTAAAACAGTACATTATTTCAAAACATTTTATATACCCTGAGCAATTCCTTAGCGGTTTAACATGTAGATATAGCCTGCATTTTAAAGAAGTTTGCTGAGATAAACCAGTTATTCTGTGAATGGGCAAATTTGCTTTTAATTTCAGTTGCTGTAGCTCATGTGGCACAAGCAATACCATTATCATGGGTTTGATTCCCAAGGAACAACCGATAATATATGCAGTGTAAGTTGCTTTGGATAAAAGTATCTGCCAAATGAATAAAATGTAAGTTTTAAGTGATCTATATTCATATTTTCCACAGTTTGGACATACATTAGCTGTTCATTCTCTTTAGATGGATAATTCCATTTTACTTTTAACTAACAAATACATCAAATACACACACATTCAGTAGATTTCAGAGAGGAGTGAGCTGTGGTTGACTAATGAATGATAGGCACTTGAAACTGTGGAGAATGTACAGATGTACAGCTGGCAGAGGAAAACACTGATGTGAGTGAACATTAAAGATTCATTCAAACAGCTGTTCCTTATCAAGGAGAGCACAATCCACCACCATGTGCTCTGATTCTAAAGCAGGAGAGTGATGGAAGCAAGGGTGAAAGTTCTCCTAGAGCTCATAGTATTACACCAGCAGTTGAGTCAGCAATGATATCTGACAGCCAGGATGTGTCTCCAGTGATTGAAAGGTTTACCTCATATGGCAAAACTCCTTTTTAAATTTAAAGGAATAGTTCACCCAAAAAATGAAAATTGTCTCATGATTTACTGACCCTAATGCCATCCCAGATGTGTATGACTTTCTTTCTTCAGCAGAACACAAATGAAGATTTTTAGAAGAATATCTCAGCTCTGTTGGTCTACGCATTGCAAGTGTACAGGTGCATCTCAATAAATTAGAATGTCGTGGAAAAGTTCATTTATTTCAGTAATTCAACTCAAATTGTGAAACTCGTGTATTAAATAAATTCAATGCACACAGACTGAAGTAGTTTAAGTCTTTGATTCTTTTAATTGTGATGATTTTGGCTCACATTTAACAAAAACCCACCAATTCACTATCTCAAAAAATTAGAATACATCATAAGACCAATAAAAAAAAACATTTTTAGTGAATTGTTGGCCTTCTGGAAAGTATGTTCATTTACTGTATATGTACTCAATACTTGGTAGGGGCTCCATTTTGCTTTAATTACTGCCTCAATTCGGCGTGGCATGGAGGTGATCAGTTTGTGGCACTGCTGAGGTGGTATGGAAGCCAGGTTTCTTTGACAGTGGCCTTCAGCTCATCTGCATTTTTTTGGTCTCTTGTTTCTCATTTTCCTCTTGACAATACCCCATAGATTCTCTATGGGGTTCAGGTCTGGTGAGTTTGCTGGCCAGTCAAGCACACCAACACCATGGTCATTTAACCAACTTTTGGTGCTTTTGGCAGTGTGGGCAGGTGCCAAATCCTGCTGGAAAATGAAATCAGCATCTTTAAAAAGGTGGTCAGCAGAAGGAAGCATGAAGTGCTCCAAAATTTCTTGGCAAATGGGTGCAGTGACTTTGGTTTTCAAAAAACACAATGGACCAACACCAGCAGATGACATTGCACCCCAAATCATCACAGACTGTGGAAACTTAACACTGGACTTCAAGCAACTTGAAGCAGCTATGAGCTTCTCCACCCTTCCTCCAGACTCTAGGACCTTGGTTTCCAAATGAAATACAAAACTTGCTCTCATCTGAAAAGAGGACTTTGGACCACTGGGCAACAGTCCAGTTCTTCTTCTCCTTAGCCCAGGTAAGACGCCTCTGACGTTGTCTGTGGTTCAGGAGTGGCTTAACAAGAGGAATACGACAACTGTAGCCAAATTCCTTGACACGTCTGTGTGTGGTGGCTCTTGATGCCTTGACCCCAGCCTCAGTCCATTCCTTGTGAAGTTCACCCAAATTCTTGAATCGATTTTGCTTGACAATCCTCATAAGGCTGCGGTTCTCTCGGTTGGTTGTGCATCTTTTTCTTCCACACTTTTTCCTTCCACTCAACTTTCTGTTAACATGCTTGGATACAGCACTCTGTGAACAGCCAGCTTCTTTGGCAATGAATGTTTGTGGCTTACCCTCCTTGTGAAGGGTGTCAATGATTGTCTTCTGGACAACTGTCAGATCAGCAGTCTTCCCCATGATTGTGTAGCCTAGTGAACCAAACTGAGAGACCATTTTGAAGGCTCAGGAAACCTTTGCAGGTGTTTTGATTTGATTAGCTGATTGGCATGTCACCATATTCTAATTTTTTGAGATAGTGAATTGGTGGGTTTTTGTTAAATGTGAGCCAAAATCATCACAATTAAAAGAACCAAAGACTTAAACTACTTCAGCCTGTGTGCATTGAATTTATTTAATACACGAGTTTCACAATTTGAGTTGAATTACTGAAATAAATGAACTTTTCCACGACATTCTAATTTATTGAGATGCACCTGTATGTTGATCAGATTTTTGTCTAAAAAATCACATAAAGGAAACATAGAAGTAATCCGTAAGACTCCAGTGGTTAAATCCATATCTTCAAAAGCGATTTAATAGGTATGGGTAAGAAACAGATCAAATTCCTTTATTATGCTCTAAATCTCCACTTTAACTTTCACTTTTACAATTAAAGTCACATGTGGTGCCTGTTTAGTTTCACTTTCACATCTGAAAGTGAAAGTGGATATTTAGAGTAAAAAAGGACTCAAATATTGTTCTGTTTCTCACCCACACCTATCATATCGCTTCTGAAGGTATGGATTTAACCACTCGAGTCTTATGGATTACTTTTATGTTTCCTTTATGTGATCATTGGAGCTACAAAGGTCTGATCACCATTCACTTGTATTGTAAGGACCTACAGAGCTGAGATATTTTTCTAAAAATCTTCGTTTGTGTTCTGCTGAAGAAAGAAAGTCATACACATCTTGGATGGCATGAGGGTGAGTAAATTATATGAGAATTTATATATTTGGGTGAACTATACCTTAAGTAAAATTCACTTCAAAACACTAAAGTTTGAGTTAAGTAAGGATGATTAGACTGACCATATTTGTAACAATGTTGTCTTAGTACTGTCTTTAGACATAAGTACAGTTTCTACTATCTTTAAAACTTTAGTTTGATGCTACTAGCCTAACTGCCATATTAGACTATTAGTCAGATATTTGCTTTGGAAAAAGTCCAGATTTTCTTTGGAAAAAAATACAAATAATCGCTTTTGGAAAATGTCCAGTTAACTACCACTCCTTAATTATCACTGTATAATGCTGATGACTTCAAAGTGACTCTTAGGATTAATTCTCTGATGTCTCTTATAGTAAAAGTTAAAGAGCGTTATTAGTTTGTCTTTGAAAAAATCTCTCTGTGCTGTTTTTTCCCCCCAGTAATTTCTGAAAGCATTTTGCTTCTCATGATCATAGTTAACCAGTCTGTGTGGTCTGCTTTTCATCTATGTCCTAACCAGCGACAAGCTATCTCTTCCACGTAAATCTGAGTTTATCTCAACAAGAGACAGGGCATTTTGCCCGGACCATAAAATCTCATTGGCTCAAAATCCTGCTCAACATAACTGTGTATTAACAGTCAAATATTTTCTGATTTGCTGTGATGACAGCAAAGTGTATCATTTTCACATTTATTGTGGACAGACAAGAAACTCGCAATGCGCCTGGTTCGAACACAATGTTAGGTCAGAGGTCTTGGCCTCATTTAAAAGAGTGAAAAGGTCACATATTGCAGAGTAACATTTACCTCACAAAATTACAAAATGGCAAATTCAGCAGTGAGTGCCATGTGAAACAATATGCCTATTTCTGGCAACATAAAATTCACTTCCGGACTAGATAAAACTATTTCCAGCCAACATACAAAAATATTTTGTCCTTTGTCCTCAGACCTTGGTGAAAGGAAAAGGCAGCTATCTGTTGGAGACACAAAACACGTACCTCCCCGGCAAAAGCTTAGCCACGCAAAATAATCAGCCAAACAGGAGAGCTTCTCCCGCTGGAAATCATAGTAATAAGCCCACCATCCCCTTTCGAAATAACAGCTGGTTATGTTTTTTTAATGGAGATGCACCATCTCAAGCTGTCGCTTCTCGTTCATCAGTAGCTGTTAGCTGTGAATGGAGGTGTGGAGAGAAATCAGCATAATATTTTTGGGCTGTAAGCAGCTGCAGATCATACAGAGATGAGAGCTTTATTGAGTTAAAGGCATAGTTCACCCAAAAATTAAAATTCTGTCATTATTTACTTACTCTCATGTCTTTCCAAATCCATATACTGTTATTTTGTCTGTTGAAGACAAAATTACAATCTAAAATGTAAGTAATTATTCACAAATAAATAAATAAATATTGCCCTCCCCAAATCTCACGTCTAGCCTTGCGTTTGTGACCAGAATTAAAAAAAAGAATTATATTACAACACATTTTTTAGTTTGGAATAACATAAGTAAATAATATGTAAAAAAAATTGTCATTTTTTGGTAAACTGAAATAAAAAATTCTGTCACTATTCACTTTCATTGATTTATGTATTTGTTTTGTTTTTTTAAAAGTGTATGATGACTGAGGCTGTCAATCTGCCTAACATGTCCTTTTGAGTTCCACTGAAGAAAGTCACAAAGGTTTAAAACGACTAGTTAATATTGATGAAATTTAGATTTTTTTTATTTGTTTTTGGGTGCACTATCCCTTTAAGTCAATGACCCTGCTGAAATGATGCTCCTGTCCCGTCACCCTCACCTGGATGTTAAGACGGGGGCAAGAGGTCCAGGTCAGCTTAATAGTGACAACTCTTATGCTGATGATTCTGAGGTGATACATGTGATACACACCATCTGCCGTGGGGTTAGTCTGCCCTCACGGGGCCTGTGTGAAACATGAACGTGTGTCTGCATGTGTCAGGCCAAGCGTTTGGAACCCTCAGGCTAATTTGGAACTGATGGAAGACTAACAGACATATTCTCTCTGACCATTTCTCCTCTGTGCAGCCCAGGCATTACTTTATGATTTTTATCCTTGGGGAGAGGATTTTCCAAGGTTAGTGCAAACATGTCACTAAATGTGCTGATAACATGAATGGCAATGTGCAATCTGTTGTGAGTGCCAATTTTTGACATGTCAGAAAATCGTGGGTGGGAATTTTCAGACAAATATTGACAGAAATGCATTTTGGGAGCTTTCATCCATTAATCCACAGAATACATTTATTACTACTCAATATCAATAGCTCTGTTCCAAAATAGTGCATTGCCTTGCTTCCCTGCTGCCTATGTGGGTAGCTGTTTTCTAAGACAGCATCCTAACCTTCATGGTAGCTTATAAGTGGAATGCTCCCTATTTAAAGTGCTCTACATAGGCAGCAATAGCGTTCTGTACCAAAGACTCAGCAACATCAAATCAATATTTTTTTATGTTTAGCATAGTTTTAACATATAGAGCCTGACCTCATAAACATTACGTGACCATGACAACATTTTTGCAAAATGAAATTGCGTGCCTTATTACACAAGCGAAATGTACAACGAGGGGTGTCAAAAGCAAGTGAAATGGTGTTGTAATCAGATGAGGTTTTTAAGGTAAATATTAGATGGAGGTTTTAATGAGTAAAACAAACCTCCATTACCTAAACCTATAACCAATAGTGTTCTAAAAAAGCAAATGAACAAAAGCTTAACAAAACAGACATGCTTACCCTAAACCATCACCTAAACCTAACAGATAGTGTCTGAAAGCAAAATGCGAAATGAAAAGTACATATGTGACGAGGAGGAGGCCGGGGGGGGCCGGGCCATGACTATGCACACCCAGCACCCAATTGGGCTAATCAGCCGAGAAGAGGGATAAATGTGGCGGAACGTGGCAGTTCGGGAGAGAGAGAGCCACATGCAGCTGCCATATGTGCATTTGTGTTCTGTGTGTCTTTTTCAGGTGACTGTAATTAAGGAGGCTGGCGGCGGGAAGTTGCTGTGCCGCTAGCTGCGCCTCCCCGGAGAGTAAGGGCAACAGGCGGGCCACCCACTGATCGGGAGGCCACCTCCATACCTCGGCTGTCCTCTCGAACAGATCGAGGAAGGCCTCCAGATCATCATTTGGCCCTATCTTCATCAGGGCCACAGGTGTGGTAGACTTGGAAGCACTGTTCCTGCTCCAGGCGCACCTCCATGAGGGCTTGATGCTGGTTCTTCTGGATGCTGGTTAGGGTCTTGAAGACTTCGTCCAGCGGTGAGGACTCCATAAGGGCATTCTCCTCCAAAGTTGGGTTTTTGGCACCACTGTAACAAGGTAAGGATGGGAAAGGAGGCGGCGGGAACCAGCAGAGCAGTCAAAATAATATTTCATTAAACAAAAAGACACAAAACATAAACGCATACACTGCAGCTGCACGTGGCTCTCTCTCTCCCGAACTGCCACGTTCCGCCGCATTTATCCCCCTCCTCGGCTGATTAGCCCAATTGGGGTCCGGGCATGCGTAGTCACGGCCCGGCCCCACCCTCCTCCTCGTCACAACATATTCTGAGGCAAACACCTCACTTTTCAGCTTCCGTGCTTGACTGTCCAACACTCTATCAGGTGAGCTACCATGCAAGCTAATCAATATAAAATAAGTCTGTAAATAAAGGTGGGTCGGTAACATTTTCAGTAAGGTTCTATTTGTTTTCATTAGTAAATGCATTAGATATTATGAATTAACAATGAACAATATATTTTCTACAGCATTTAGTCATCTTTGTTAATGTTAGTTAATAAAAACACAGTTGTTCATTGTTAGTTCATGTTAGTTCATAGTGCATTAACTAATGTTAACAAATACAACTTTTTAATTGAACAATGTACAGTAGTAGTACATGTTGAAATTATTACATTAACTAAGATTAAAAAATTATGTAAAGGTATTGATCATTGTTTGTTAATGTTAGCTAATGTTGTTAACTAATGTAAAAAAATGGAACCTAATTGTAAAGTGTTACCAGGGGGTCTGTAATAAAAGTATTACAATGTATAATTTTTCAAATGATGTGTTATAGTAAAAGTGTTTTGATATCATAATGTAGCAGTGTGTGAGTAATAGTGCAAAAAATAAGTGTTATAAAGTCATAATCAGCCATTGCATTCGTGATTTGTGTGAAAGTGAATAAAACAGTTGTTGTAGCGCCTCTAGTGATAATTTCACCAGGAAACTGCAATGAAATGTAGAATGGGTCCCGTGAAAGTGAGTTTGCAAAAATGTAGTTATAGTAATGTTCATGCTATGAGACTAGGTTGGAAAAATATGTTTATTTATAAACAATATTTCCTTAAATGTGAACTTAAAATGCTGCCTCCATAGGCAACTGACTAGATTTTGGAAAAGAGCAAATGCTTTTTAAACAGTATTGAAGGAGTTCCCATCTACAGGTGCATCTCAATAAATTAGAATGTCGTGGAAAAGTTCATTTATTTCAGTAATTCAACTCAAATTGTGAAACTCGTGTATTAAATAAATTCAGTGCACACAGACTGAAGTAGTTTAAGTCTTTGGTTCTTTTAATTGTGATGATTTTGGCTCACATTTAACAAAAACCCACCAATTCACTATCTCAAAAAATTAGAATACATCATAAGACCAATAAAAAAAAACATTTTTAGTGAATTGTTGGCCTTCTGGAAAGTATGTTCATTTACTGTATATGTACTCAATACTTGGTAGGGGCTCATTTTGCTTTAATTACTGCCTCAATTCAGCGTGGCATGGAGGTGATCAGTTTATGGCACTGCTGAGGTGGTATGGAAGCCAGGTTTCTTTGACAGTGGCCTTCAGCTCATCTGCATTTGTTGGTCTCTTGTTTCTCATTTTCCTCTTGACAATACCCCATAGATTCTCTATGGGGTTCAGGTCTGGTGAGTTTGCTGGCCAGTCAAGCACACCAACACCATGGTCATTTAACCAACTTTTGGTGCTTTTGGCAGTGTGGGCAGGTGCCAATTCCTGCTGGAAAATGAAATCAGCATCTTTAAAAAGCTGGTCAGCAGAAGGAAGCATGAAGTGCTCCAAAATTTCTTGGTAAACGGGTGCAGTGACTTTGGTTTTCAAAAAACACAATGGACCAACACCAGCAGATGACATTGCACCCCAAATCATCACAGACTGTGGAAACTTAACACTGGACTTCAAGCAACTTGGGCTATGAGCTTCTCCACCCTTCCTCCAGACTCTAGGACCTTGGTTTCCAAATGAAATACAAAACTTGCTCTCATCTGAAAAGAGGACTTTGGACCACTGGGCAACAGTCCAGTTCTTCTTCTCCTTAGCCCAGGTAAGACGCCTCTGACGTTGTCTGTGGTTCAGGAGTGGCTTAACAAGAGGAATACGACAACTGTAGCCAAATTCCTTGACACGTCTGTGTGTGGTGGCTCTTGATGCCTTGACCCCAGCCTCAGTCCATTCCTTGTGAAGTTCACCCAAATTCTTGAATCGATTTTGCTTGACAATCCTCATAAGGCTGCGGTTCTCTCGGTTGGTTGTGCATCTTTTTCTTCCACACTTTTTCCTTCCACTCAACTTTCTGTTAACATGCTTGGATACAGCACTCTGTGAACAGCCAGCTTCTTTGGCAATGAATGTTTGTGGCTTACCCTCCTTGTGAAGGGTGTCAATGATTGTCTTCTGGACAACTGTCAGATCAGCAGTCTTCCCCATGATTGTGTAGCCTAGTGAACCAAACTGAGAGACCATTTTGAAGGCTCAGGAAACCTTTGCAGGTGTTTTGATTTGATTAGCTGATTGGCATGTCACCATATTCTAATTTTTTGAGATAGTGAATTGGTGGGTTTTTGTTAAATGTGAGCGAAAATCATCACAATTAAAAGAACCAAAGACTTAAACTACTTCAGCCTGTGTGCATTGAATTTATTTAATACACGATTTTCACAATTTGAGTTGAATTACTGAAATAAATGAACTTTTCCACGACATTCTAATTTATTGAGATGCACCTGTATATGATGGGCACTTAGTGGCTGCTTTTATTAATTATTCGGTCCAAATTATTATTTTTTTAAATAACATTTTATTTTTGTAATTAAATAAATTAATATGTTGGCACAATTATATTTTTGTCTACAAAACAAATTTCAAACATTTCAGGAAAGTGACCCCAAACTTTTGAACAGTAGTGTATATCGTACTGTCTGTTGAAAACCTAATTTCCTTCAAAGTATCTGGCTGAAAGTACAATAGCTAACAGTCGACAGTGAAATTTGTACCGTCTTCTTTGGGCAATTGGGAACAGCAGGGTGCCTGTCTTATCGCAATTAAAACTCCAGCAAAGTCGATAAGCAAATTTGTTTTGCTGTTTTATCGATAGAATGATCATAATGAAGTCAAGCAAGAGCAGCTCTGCGCTGATAAATTATAAAATTGTTTAGTAGTTTGCAAAGTTTAATGGAATCTAGTATACGAGGATCAAAACCATTAGAGCTCCTTCAACTTGCGTAGGCCTGCACGCAAAATAAACTCCATCCCACCATAGGCCATTTTCAGGGCTAACATGCTAACAAGAGCTTTGTCTGACCTCGTTCCCCTGTTTTTTTTTAGCATGTCGACTCAGCTGCTGATGTAATCTACTTTTAATCAAATAATGAGACACAGGAAGAGAGAGAGCGCAAAAAATAAGAAGCAAGGAATTCCCATGTGGCGTCATTTCACTTTTCAAACTGATGAGGCTTTGCCTGCTGCCCTCTGCTTGGAAAGAGTCAGAGCTTGAGATGGAGAGAAAGAAAGAAAGAAATAGAGAGAGAGAGAGGGAGAGAGAGAGATTAATGCAGATCATCTGTCGTCACCTGGTAGCTGATCAAAAGATCAGCATTGCAGAATCCTCAGCAGCTTCTTTTTTCTCACTCAGAGCTATAGAGGCAGTTTCTCAGACACACATTCACTAAGTAGTGGCTTTCAGCATAAAGGGAAGGGAGGGGGGCTGTCGATCCTCAGACTGTCTCAAGGCAGTAACTCTCTGAAGTAGCTCCTTCTTTCCTTAGAACAGTGGTTTTCAGCTGGACCCAAATTTTACATTGGACATGAAGTGGCGACCCAACACGGTACCAAAATTGTTTATTGTACAAAAGTAAACAAAAATAAAATACAATTAATAGTTCACCCAAAAATGAAAATGCTGTAATTATTTACATACTCTCATGTTGTTACAAACTTGTATGACTTTCTCTCGTATGGAACACAAAAGGAGGTTGACAGAATGACAGACTTAGTCACCATTCACTTTCAGTGTATTGAAAAAAAAAGATGCTATAAAAGTGAATGATGACTGAGACAAAATACTGGCAGCTAACATCATCTTGTGTTTTATAGATTCATTTATATTCATTTTTTGGATGAACTATCCCTTTAATATTACCATGACCTGCACAGGCCCAACAATATGCAAATGTTTAAAATGACATGGTTTAGAACATGGTTTTTGAGGATGATGGCATGTCATGCTACCTGTCCATATTGACATCTGCCTAATTTGGCTAGTTTCTACCAAGTGACAGATACATTTGCACTAAAATACTGTAGAGTTAGATTAGATGAGCTTTTGATGTTAACTATTATAGCTTTGGAAGGTGTTTTCTCCTCACTTTTTAAAGTTGATAAGCCTATTTATTTTGCTATCCTAACAATGTGTGATATATATATATATATATATATATATATATATATATATATATATATACATTGTGATTTATATGATTACTGCATGTTAGAGCTGCCCGATTAAGCGTTAATAGATCGCAATCTCGATTCAGACACCCACGCAATCTTATTCCTAAATGACAACGATACAGCTATGTATGTTAACATTCTCGTGGCATGCCTTTGTAAGGCGGTCAAATTTTATTTTGGAATTTGCTTTGAGATGCATTTTTAAAGTGTGAAGTCTTTTTTCCTTATTTTTTTTTTAACCAGTGCAACACCAAGTTAACATTGAACTGTTTATGAAGCTTTTTTCCCTCCTGTTTTGCTTTTTGCTTCACTTTAGCAAGTTAGAATATGGACATATCCTTTTGTTATGCACTTTAGTTTCACTTTCTGCACTTTTTTTTTACCAGGATTTTTTTTTTTTTTTTTTAGCAATAATAACAGTGCTGTTTGGTTTATAATATTTTAGTTGCACCTGCGTGTGGATTAAGGACGTTTTTATATATATTTTTGCTTTACAACTTTTTCTACTTTTTGTTTATTTCCTTTTTCAAATAGAATGAAGCAAAGAACATTTTCAGAACCTTTAATAAATGATGTTACTTTGTTTAGTAGCCTAATGCTCAGGTTTTGTAAATCACTGAAATTAAAAAATTCTTCAAAATTGTAAAAAAAACATGCTCTTTTTTCTAAGCAACAACAAAAAAAATTATTCTCAATTCATCCAGGATCATGCAGCTCTAGTGCATGTTATTTTTTGTGTGATTATATGATTAATGCATTTTAATGTTTTTTTGTTTTCGTTTTTGCATTTAGCATTGTTTTTCTCTACTGTCCAAGACCTTATCGGAACAGACGTGCAAGCCATTTCTGGGTCGTGACCAACCAGTTGAGAACCATTGAATTTGAAAATAAAACAAAAAAGGAAGTAGGTCCCTGTGTTGTTGTGTTGTGCTGCCATATATTCACTCCTTTTTTGTCTTGTTATGCATTTATTTAAAATGTTCTTTTCGTTTTTGCCTCGTGATGAGATTGAGAAATGCCTAAGCATTTTCCAGGTCACAATTACAGTTCAGTGAGTCTATACTCAGGCAGGTATTTAACATAATTGCCAATCCGGAGATCAGCTCTGGCATTCATAAATGTTAAAACTAATGCCATTGTGCATACTGTAGTAACATTATGCATGCAACTTTTAAAGTACACAACTTTTAAAGTAAACTGTTTCCGTTTGCATATGGTGATAATTTCCCAAATCACATTTTAAAATGTAAAAATACAATTTACATTTTTAATCGATTTAATTACATGGTATGCTGATTAAGTAATCAAATTAACTGCAAATAATTTAATAACATATAATCAATATTTGGTGAAAAAATAAAGCAAATTCATAAAGTTAATTCAGTTTATAATAATCAAAATAATTATACATTGAACAAGTATGTCTTTTTAACATGTTTATTCAGTGCAATTAATTATATAAAAAAATTAAGCATTACAATGCCCCTGACCATATATAAATTCAATAAAAAGGAATTAAAGGAACATTTATTCAATTTGAATCACTATATTCATTATACTCTATATATGATATCTATAATTATTTTCAATTTTATATATTTAATTATATTTATTTGCAGACTTTTTCAGCAAATATTGATATATGCGATTATTTGTTATTAATTTGATTAAAAACGTTAACGATATCAATTTAATTAAGCAATATAAATCACTTTTATACAACAGTTCTATAAACAAGTAGAAGGTATTGAGTAACTCATCATTTTAGACACAATATGTACAATTATTTTGTCTACTTTTGCTCTGCTATCGAAAAGAGTTCCAAACAAATTCAAGCAGGGTCAACCGCTGCGTGTCGCCAACTAATGCAGAGACTGACAGCCTGTCTGGAATGCCACGAACACAAAGAAGTAGAGTCATACATACAGCAAAGCATCCCAGAGCTGTTATATGTAATATCAGCTCTCTCTGAATGTTGCTTTTCCAGTAAGATTAGAGAACAAGTCCTGTTATATTATAGTAGATGAACTTTAAAGCTCATTTTGGCCCCATTAAAATACTTAATTTATTTTAAGCGAATATTTGCTTCATTTGTTTATCCCACAAATCGAACCATCTCACAGAAAGCACCATTTGAAGTCACACGGCCTAACCTTACAGTGACATTCAAATCTGTATTCTGGAAAATGCAGACGCCTGAGCAGCGAGAGTGCCTCATATGATGTGACTGCACCCTGTCTCACCTCCATCTGCAAAAGTAATTATGGCAAACCACCGAGTGACTGCACACTGGATTGGAGCGAAGGCAGCCAATAAAGGTCATAAAAATAAACACATCTTTCTTGTTATGGAGGTGATGGGTACAGTTTCCAGTGAAGTGCTGATGCTCAAGGCTAGGAATTCTCCTTTACCTTACCCTTCCCTCCAGCAGAAGCTATTTTCCTAAGCAAAACCCTGAAATTCCCATGAGATAAAACATGACAGGAATAGAGAGACAGGGCTTCAACGAGGATCATTGGGTTGAGAGGAAGGTTGCTGAGACATTGTAGAAAGAGCATGGAAAAGAGTGAGAAGGACAGAGGTGAGAAAGGGATAGAGTGTATTTCTTTGTGCGTTAGAGGTGAGAAAAGAGACAAACTGTCAAAGGTTTGGTGGAACCAAGGGAGCTGTGTGTATATGTACAGCAATGAAATTAGTGGCCCTGCAAATTCTAATAATGATTGTTTAATCAGAATGGTCATTAAATTTTGATGAGCTAATATGGATTTTCATACATAATTTTATTACTTGATTAAAAAGTACAGTGGGGTACAAATGTCTGAGACCACATTGGAAATATGGAATTTGAAATCTGATTTAAACCTGAAAATAAACAGTTAACATTTTAAGATTTACAACAAACAAACTTGTTAAAAATATTATAATAATATAATCAAATATTTGAGGTTCTGCACTTTTTCTCACTATTCAAATGTAAGCAAGTTTGTGACATTGACTGTACCATGACATTTGTACGTAAAGTCAGATTTCCATACTTTCATGGAAGCACAAAAGACACTCTTTGGAACATTCTTAAATCATGCGGGGATAACATAATGTAGATCATCTGGTTTTGTACAACCTTGTAAAGTTCATGCCAGCTTGAGTGCATGCTGCCATTAAAGCAAAAAGGAGAAAAACTTAAATTCATGTAAACTTTTTAATCCCAGTCCTGTTGTGCTAATAATACAATTTGTATTAAATAATTAAAAAAAAAAAGTAATTAATAGTAATTAAACAAAAATATTTGTAGTCTTTTGGACTACACTGTAACTTAAATAGATTTGGTGATTTGTCAGCACATATATGAAAGGGCACAAATGGTTTTGAATTATGTAATGAATGCTGTACATCATTTTCAGCCTACATAAAGCCATCTCTTCAGAGTATACAAACAGCGTGTCCTTTACTTTAGAAGCATATTCTGGTCTTGCAAGTCCTCAATACATAGCCACAGCGAGTCTGTCTCTACTCAGACCTCTGGCATCAACTGTATGTTGACCTCAAGTGTGTGGGGATTGACCGGGCTAGCTGCCCAAAACCATCCGGCTGCCGGCTGGCCCTTGCCCAAGGAGACTCGATCCAGCGGATTATCCACCCAAGCTCCAGTGCTGGTCAGCCTTTCAGACTCATTGACTGGAACCAAAACAGCCTTTTCTTGCTGTGGGCCAGTTTTAGGGGATTGATTGTTGAAATGTAGTGCTCCCAGGATGTGAACCTTGGGAATGTTGGGCTCTTGGACTGATGGAAGATACAAATTTTCCCACCTGCTTAAGAGTGGTTATTAACAACTGGAGTTTCTTAAATATATGCCAATCAAACAGTAGTATTTCACCAACAATTAGGTATAAACCATTAAGTAATCAATTAAAACAGTTAAAGACCCCGTAAAATGGCTTGACAAACTACTTTCTTTGTTGATGGATTTCATATTGAAAAAATATATTAGGGTGGAACATTCTCATTCTAGCAAGCATTTTATTTGATAAAAAGTTTGATACCCCAACGAGTGCCAAACAAACCATCAATATTTTTGGTCCTTTTTCCCAAGAAAGAAATACTCTAATGTGTATACCTGTTAGAGGTCTGCAACTCGACGGGACCCGAGAACCCGATGGGTTTCTGGCCGGGTTTGGGTCAGTTTTTCAAATAGGACTTTGGGTTCGAGTCGGGTTCAGGTTTGTAATTAATTAAAAAATAAACAGGCTTACCGAACTTGTTTCGCGCACGCACTCTTACAGACATGCGTGAATGGACGAGTTAGGGGCCGTTCACACCGAATGCGTTTTTGTGCATGTCTGTTCTGTTTTCTCATTGTTTAAACACATGCTGGACGAATGTCTTTGACTGTTGCGCCGTGTTTCGCTTTTTCTTCAGCGTCTTGCGCAGGACCAGCATATTTTAAACACCATATCAAGTTAAAAAGAACTTGAGACACCTGTGCTCTGTTTCATTCTTTGTGCTGCTTCTATATGTTTTTAGCGAAGTTGTCACAAAGATTCAACATTCTAAACAAGTTCAGGCTGCATGCATAGAGGGGACTGTTGCATCGTTTCATTTTATTCCAGATTGTTCTGCACCAAGTGAAGTTTCAGCAAATAAATGATAAGGCAATACTTTTTTCCCTTCTGCTCAAGTGTACTAAGGAGCTGTGCCTTGTTAAAACTGTAGGTTTGCTGTTTCAATTCTGTTATGAATGTTGCCTGTATGCTTACATAAAATACAGCCTATTGCAACAATATTTGCTAGGGGAAGAAATTAGATAGTAAGCGATTTCAGGTTTCATTTTAAGGCCCGTGCAGTTTAATTTGTAAACTAGCAAATAGATGGACTCAAATGTAAGGGACATAAGCAACAAAACTCAAATTTAGATTTTTATGAGGTCTTAAAGAGAGATTCTTTCAATTTTTTTAATGGAAATCAAAACTCCTAGAAGCAGTTGTGTCAAAAAGGTCTTGAAAGGCTTGCTGGTCAGAACTGATGAGTTTAGTTTGATTTATAATTTATTTCACTTAATGACCCCATAAACTAACTTTTTTGTGTTACATTAAAGGGATAGTTCACCCAAAAATGAAAATTCTCTCATTATTTACTCAACTTCATGATATCCCAGGTGTATATATCTTTCTTTCTTCAGTAGAACACATTTGAAACAAATTAGAAAAATATCTTAGCTCAGTAGGTCCTTAAAATGCAATTGGACGGTGATCTGATATTTGAAGCTCCAAAAATCACAGACAGTCAGCATAAATGTCATCGATATGACTCCAGCGGTTAAATTAATGTCTTCTAAAGTGACACAATTGCTTTTGGTGCACAAAAGATAAATATTTAAGTACTTTTTTTTTTTTTTTACTCTAAATCATGCTTCTGGTCAGAAGCGGTACGTGCATGTGTTGTTATCGCATTGGCATTTGAAACGTGTGAGAACTGCAGCACCTGAGTCACAGCCAGAAGAGCAGCGCTGTTTACAAGTTAGGAGGAATGCTAATTTTGGTTTAGATCTGTATTTATCTGTTTCTTTACTCACAGTGGTGCATTTGTGTGCTTATTCTGGATGTCTCAACCAAGTGGAGAACGTGAGATTACCTCTGCATCATGGCAACGCGTATAAGTCACACGAAAGACCGCTTGAACTCCACCCTCTCATGAAGCTTACCCTCATGTTGGATTATAGTTCAAAAGTACTTAAATATTTATATTTTTCACACCAAAACTGACCGTATCACTTTAGAAGACACTCATTTAACCGCTGGAGTCATATCGATGATGTTCATGCTGACTGTCTGTGATTTTTGGAGCTTCTATTTTTAATTCTGGAGATCCAATTGCATTTTAAGGACCTACTGAGCGAAGATATATTTCTAATTTGCTTCAAATGTGTTCTGCTGCAGAAAGAAAGTCATACACACCTGGGATATCATGAGGGTGAGTAAATAATGAGAGAAGTTTCATTTTTGGATGAACTGTCCCTTTAAATATACTTAGTAGTTAGGTTAAACAACTAAGTCTTCCCTTGCCTTACCAAACACCCTTGCCTTCCAGTTATTATTTGCTTATGACTCCTTGGGGGAGTTATAATGAGCTTCACAGACCACACTACAACACTAAAGCCTATCAATCTATAAGTTGTATCAATTACAACCTCAAAATTTGCATTTCAAAATCTGTTTTCAATAGCACACTTAGATGTGCAAAGGAGCTGATGCTAATAGATTCTGATATCTAATTAAGATAATGAGAGCTTTTATGTCCCATGTCAGAAACTACAACTCTGCAGCTGAACAAATATAAAAATAAAGCAAACCACTTGCACCTCATCTCAACGTGAAAACAAGCCGTCATGTAGCTCTTTTCCTCGCCTCCAGTAATACATTTCTTGAGGGAACTTGAGAAAGTTTTGTTTCTGTTCCAGAGAAAGAGGTCACGAATATAGCTTCTGTCCATGTTCATTTAACCTCTCTTTTCTTTTTGTGAGCGATCGTGCGCACATGAGGAAAGGACTGCTACTGTACAATGAATATGCAAAAGCCCTCTCTCAAATGCTGCACTGTCCTTCATGGATGATGAACAGACTTCAGAAATTACATATGTATTGACAAGAGATTTCTCCAATTTAATCACCTTATTTTCTCATTTGTAGCGTTCCTCAAAGTCAACCTGCTCTCCGCTGTCCGCACCCCCACAGACTGCCCCATTTCCATTTATATTGAATAGGACACACGTTTTAATGTGACTGATATTTTTTTAATTGACGGCCATGGCTTGAACAAATCACAGCATTATTGGGAGCTCTGAGGAAATGCAGACGCCACACTTTATATATTTGCATTGTGATCTGGTGCGGGTTAATGTGGTTTCAATGAGCTGAATTGGAACTTTTTGTCTATTGTAATGAAATATTTGCTTGACAGTGTCTCTGAACACAAGTGTGGCCCTTTTTGACTTTGTCACATGTCTCATCCAATAAGGAACAAAAATCACAAATGAGATCTCACTTGTTTCTTTTAGACAGCAATTAGATTAAATGGAGTTCAAATTGAGACATTTGCTTAAGTCTCCTGCTTCTCAGATTTTTCATTTGGGGAAAAAGTTCCCTGTAATCTCTTGTGTCTCCTCTGGACTTTCAAAAGAGGTCTCATCAATGTATCAAACTGTGCTCTTATTTGTAAAATCGAAAGTCATGGGTTTCAAAAATGAACTTTTTTTTTTTTTTTTTGTAGATTCTTCCAAACAAATTGTCCATTAATATAAATCTACAAAATCTACTCTATATGTCAACAATTGTCATGCTTGTATCTATTTTTATTTCTTATTAGGAATTTTAAAAAACATTTTTGTTGACACCTCAACAAAATATAATTGAGAACTTCATTAAGTCTTCTGAGCCATGAAAAAGCAACCTCTGAGCAATTCAATTTTCCTCTGGAATTGGAAACCATTTAATAACTTAACCAATGCAATGCCGCTTAAAGTGGACTGAATTAATGCGGTATGAGTGCAATGAAGTGGTAATCCCAATATCTGTAAAAAATAAAATGTCCGTAATTTTAATGGCAAAGAATATAAATGCTATAGTAAAAAAAACTTGAATTGGATAATCGGGTAGTTACCTTACCATATATGCTACCAAAATTATAATATATTAAACAAGACAATACATGTAATGTTATGGTATCATTAACAGTAACAATTAATCTTATATTTAACAAGAGAATACATGTACATAAATTATTGTTAATATGACGGTAAAAACAATATAAGGGCGTTCCCAGAAGTCCCTGCATGACCAATCACATTTCATTATGTTTTATGGGAATAGTTATGTTTCTTCTTATTTATCAGTTATGTGGGCTGTTCTGTGTTATATTTTGTGCAGTTTAGTTAATATTTATTAAAAAAAATTTTAGTGGCACGTTGTACACTGATGGTGTTTTGTTTTTGTGTTGCTCTGTGTATTCATTCTTGCTCCTGGAAGGGCAATAATCTTGATGGACTTTGAGTCATCATGTGGCCTTTTGTAGTTACTATGATGATTAACAATGCTTTTTAAAGTAAAAAATAAAAGAAAAAAGTAAAAGACATTTATAGTTCCAGAAGGTTAGTATATCAAGTTTATATAATTTAATAATATATACAGGCATCTGAAAGTCCTGAAACAACAAGTTCACCATAGTTTTTACAGTAAATTTCTGGCAACCACAGCTGCCGGTATTTTACTGTAAATTTAACAGAATCTTTTACAGTAGTGCTCAATTACCTGCCTTACAGAAAATCAGTTTGGACCTAGCATTACTGTTCGAACCTAACATCAGCTAATTAATATTCATGAGCCAGGCTGATAAGGTTTGTAATATGCCATTGCCCACACTTTTGAGTTCGTTCCTACACCCATGTATTTAATGTAACTTTCATGTTTGCCCATTAATATATTATTACAAAGTCGATGTATGCTAGTTTCATCAGCCAAGTTGCATAACTCATATATTTCTTATAGAATTTGATTAAATGTCTGGACACAATACAAACTCAAGCTTATTTTATTTACTTAAAGTAGACAGTCATAAAGACAGGGCAGTCATGTCATGCCGTATTCTATACGTTCCAAATCTAAATACAGAAATGGACAGGAAAGTGGACCTCTGACTATGTCTGAGTCCATTCGGGTGTGTTTTTGAGGGTGACAGAGCTTTTATAGTTCGTAAATGTGTCAAAATTAGTCATGGAGAAAAAGGGAAGCTGTCTAACTTTTAAAGAATTAATAAGGCTGTCTTAAATGTGGAGAGCGCGTGAGAGACAGTCTCCGAAAGTCCCAGTTTTAAATTTTCTTGACAGTGGCTTTGATGAGCGCTGATAATATACAGCAGCTCCCAGGGAGCCCACGTCTTATAATAAAGAGTCTGGCAGCAGAGGCGAACTCTGCTGATCCAAGCTATGCATTATTATGTGTCTTCCTAGCTGAAAAGCAGCTCCCATTTATATCTCTCACTATTTTTACACTTTATTATTATGACTTCACATAATCCGATTGTTCAAATGCCAGCCTATACTGTATGCACACAAGCAGCTTTTGTTCTGCTGGAGTGATTTTGTAAAAGATGGTATTTAATGCCTGTTTCTTATCTGGCTTATTAAACATCTAAGATTTACCATGATAGCACTGTCTTCTGTGCAGCAGTTTTAGTAAAAGACACTCCGTTTACTTAAAATAGTTGACCCAAAATGAACATTTTGTTATATTTTACTCTGTCGACTTTTTCCTGTGGAACTCAAAAGGTGAATTTATGAAGAATATCCTGGTGAATCAAAGATGATGTATGAAGCAAGGGATTTTACGACGCTTTCTGCCTTTTACGATTGGCTTATGTGTCCTTTCTTCAACACTCCAATTCCACTGGTTCATGTATCAGAAGGCTGCATATGGACAAGACAGGTAGAGATAACTAGTGACCTGTTTTTAAAACATAGCCTCAGGTCATTCTTTACGCTGTGCATAGATAACATGTATTTCCTCACATGGACTATTACTATCTTGACAGGAATGAGGGGAGACAAAAAAAAAGAGAAAAATCCCAAAGACTGGTCAGCTTTTGTTAAGAAGGCTGCAGTGGAGGTGATTGGACAGCAAACCACTTACTGCTCAGTCAGCAGAATGCAATCAAGTGTATCACAGCAAGCACCAAGTTTAATGTGAGAGCTGCCCATAAAGATCTATGTTAAATTACTCTGGACACAAAGGAAAGCCTCTCATTTACCATCTCAGCTCATTGCTGAAGTATTAGGCTCATCTGGATTATTGGGACAGGGTATTTTTCTTCAACACTGCCTGGGGTAAGTGGAGATACAGTAAATTATAAGTAACTGTAGTATATTAGTGTTGTACAAGTGTAAACATTTTCTGAGAAATAGGTTTTTACCACCATTGGGGTGAATTTTCATTGAACATTAATTTGCTTCCCAGGCAAAGAGCTAAAAATAAATGTGAGACTTTGTGGAGAGGGGGAGTCTAAATGAATTTCAAATGTAGCAGTGGTGAGAAAGTGTGTGTGTGTGTGTCTGAGTGTGCATCTACGTGCGTGTGTGTGTGTGACTAGTGGATCTCACATTTCTCTTTTAAACTGTGCTGTAGTCTGTGAGCTTTGCATCCATCCTGTTCAGCAACAAAGACATATAGCATTTCATCTAGTTTGCCATTTCTGACTTGCTAAGCTTGCGTCTTCCATTTGGCTCTATTTGGTCTCCCTGCATTCCGCCTATTTCCCTCCATTCCTTATCTGTACAATTCAGAGGTCTTGCTTGCTGGTGCCAGGTTATATTATACTGATGTTGTTTAGCTCAAGTCTTTGACAAGCATTGGTTTATTTCCCAACAGATGCTGCAGTACATACCCCTTTCCCTTGCCAGAGTGTGATCATTGCTTCAACCACTCTCCCAGAGCTGTTGAATTATAAAAATTGGCATTTAAATAGAAAAATCTCTTGGGCTGCAGATATTGTCCTGTACAGATGGCCATTAGTCCAATTAGCCTGCTAAATGCTTGCACAAAACAACAACTTCTCTTCTCTACAACTGCCCAGTGTGGCATTCGATCTCCCTGTGCAATCATCACAAACGCTCTTTGATGTAGCTAAAGCGATCAACAGTTTGACACAAGCCTGCTTTTTGAACCGTTCCTTCCCTGGAGTGCTAATGAAACAGCAGGTCCGCTCCACCCCGCCGAACCTTTCTTGGGAGTGCTTTTTCTAGGGTTTCGGGACTGTGCTGAAATCTAAACGAAAGTGACACATGTAGGCAGGGCGAAATGGAGAGATGCAGGATAGGGCTCTCCCAGCGAGAAGGGAACCTTTGAATAGGTAGACTGACAGGCACTATACTCGAAGGAGATGGAAAGTACATGTACCTCTTTGTGGCAGCTAGGGTCACGCGTAGAACGTTGCAGCTTTGGCAGAATTGCAGTGGTTAGATGTGACACATGGTCAAGCATTTTGTTGCACTTCCACGCCAAGAGCAAACACAGCTGCCACCTCGAGCAGACACTTATTCGTGGAAGCGCTGGGCCTTTATTCCCAATGTTTGATTTTATTTGGATGCCGTTTTGACTGAAAAACTAAATAGAACAACATAATTGTGATCACTTTTGTAAATATGTTTTACTACTTCATTCTCAAACAGGCATTGAGAATACACATTGCTTTCTAAATTAAAGCTGCACTCTGTATTTGTTTGTTTATGGTCCTGGCCAATATGGCTGTCATTTTGAACTTATACTGACATTTAGTGAGGTGGATTCTGCATCATGCAAAAGAAATAGACTATTCTTATTTGTTCTTACGTTCTCATGGACTCATTCAATGGCATCATCCACTGCCAAAGTTAAATTCCAATACTCAAGAATGCAAGTACAGAGAATGCATAAAATTACCCGGATGTGGTCTTGATCAGGCAGAAATATGAGGATGCATCAGATGGTGACTTTAGGCAAGAACCCATTTGAAGTCCCATAAGTCATAGCAGCACTACGGTGGCAGATGAAGGACATTTGTCATGTTCTCCTTCAAGAGATTCCTGCTGTAAATCTCATATTTGGTTATTGATGCCCACAGAGCAGTGTAATACAATCCCATTGCTTAATGCCACATAATCAGTTCTCCTCTGAGATTAATTACTGTGGATGTCATGATTAATTAAGCATGGACAGGAAGAATGGGTGTTTGGAAGCAACAATTCAAGGTCAATTATTTGAAATAATTGTGCAGAGGATGACCCAGTGATCATTAAAGAAGCACTGGGTGAAAAAAAAAAAAGAGTGACATTGTTGATACAACAATGCATTTTGCAGGTTTGGAACTGCATAAAATGCAAAAGAGAAAAACTTTATATAATGCTAAAGAAAAAAATAAATGAAAAATAAATAAAATGATGAATGTCATGGCATTTGATGCACAGGACTATCTGAATTTAATTAAGTGCACAACATCTTTGAGTGCTTAATTTTCTACTTAAAGGGTTATTGTACCATCATCATGGACTCACCATCATTCCAAACATGTAAAACCTTCTTTCTGCCATGGAATCCCAAAGGAGATGTTTAGATGAATGTCTGAGCTGCTTTCTTCAATAAAGTGAAAGTGGATAGGGACCAGGGAGTGTCAAGCTCCAAAAAGAACAAAACAGCATTATAAAAGTAGTCCTTATGACACGAACAGACTGAAATTTAAGTAATTAATTTAATCTTGTTTGAAAGCCATCGTCACCATTCACTTTCAGTGAGCCTTATTCATGATTTCTTGAATAAATTGTCATAAAAACTTTCTGACATAAATTCTTGTATTCATGAAAGTTTTCGTATTTTGCAAAATGTTTGTTTGTATGGACAAAATTTACACCTCCTGAACATGTACAAATCATGCGTCTAAGACATCTAGATGTTTTGTGTTCTTTCAAGGAAACTGCCATGACAGAATTTTGACTGAAGTGAAATTATGAACTAATGAAAAAAATAAAAATAATTTAATGAATATAAGTAACCTTAAATGTAACTTCTTTTTTTTTTTTTAACAGATACTTTATTGAAAATGGTTCTTTGATGCTTGTGTTTATTTCTTCAAATTATAGTTTATTCCCAACTCTACTTCATTTATTACAGAATATCTTGTTTTTCCAGCAGAAGTGCTTGGCATGGGGCAAAAAAACAGAAGTGCTTGGAATGGGGCAAAAAAGGTTGTGGAAGATACAGCCTGTGTTTGATTTTCTCAAAGGGAAAAAATGAGTACACTCTAACATGACTGGTTTGACAATTGTTTTATTTGATATGAGCTCTATAATTTAGGTTTCTCTAATTCAGTATAGGCATCAATAAATCATGTTCAGTTGATTATGCATGGTCTATGTTAATGCTGGTAAACCTATAAATAAACTGAGCCAGATATTGTTTATGGTGGTGGACCTCCTCCTGCCGGCATGAACTGGTACAATATACACTCAAGCTTCATGTCAAACCATATTCATTGGCCTCTTGGACTGAGTAATTCACGAAAGATTTTCATATGAAAACAAGAACATGTAATGACAGTAAGTTCCTCACTTCTGGTCCATTTTTTGTGGAATAGTGTGGAATATTTTCGAAAATTTTCTGGATGAGGCCTATTGTACATAAAGGAGCAGTTTGGACATTCTGCGTTAAATAAGTCATTTTATGTTACACAGAAGAAAGAAAGGCATACATGGTTCTAAACACATGAGTGTAAGTAAATTATGACAGAATTTTCATTTTTGGGTAAACTTTTCTTTTATTTAATGTTTATTAAAGCCGAGTTGGATGAATTATTGATAGAGGTGTGAAAGATTTTCCAGACATTGTTTGATTATTTCCTACATGAAGTACAAACTCTAGTCACCTTTGATGTTTGATGCTTCATTGTCTGTGGCGACTTCCACTAAAGATGCTATCTCTCAGGTCACTATGGAGACCGTCATCACACAAACATTGCCAGACCGGATAAAATACCGGCTCTCCGGCTACCATCCTTTAATGTGGTTGTTGTGGCTATAAAATACATATAAACATGTCATGAGGATTTACCACCTGTCTGGAGGGTTGCTTAATGTGTGCTCCACAAGATCCCAGGGCATCTCAACAGATGAAAGAGTTTAATATCTATTCCTGCTGTCTGTACCCTGCTATCATGCCATCGTCATTGTCACGTTGTCATCAGAGGCAACACGCATCGCACCATGGGTCATTGTCAACTGGTCATTCATCATCAGTAATGTGACTCATACAAACTGGACAGTGCCTGATCCCATCTGCCATCAACAAAGCTCTGCACGACAATTTATCTTCCCTTAGTCTCCAGCAATATAATTTTCCCCAGTCTGACAGCCCTCAAGCCTCCCGAATGCGATAATAAAGAATTGATTATATTTTTTATGGAGCACAGAAGGCTCAAATGTGTTTTTGTTCCTTCCCCTATCAACTGTAATGAAGAAGGAAAAAAAATACAGCACTGAGTTGATGAATGTGTGCAAGTGATTGGTGATTGTGCACCACACCCCCCCCCCCCCACCCCCAATAAAAAAAATTAAAAAAAAGAATAGTTGGCGGTTCATACGTTTAAATTACCTTTGAATACCATCAGTCTTCTTCCTTAAATATACTTAATGGCAGACACCAAATCAATTGGGTTATTGGGATAGTTCACCTGAAAATGAAAATTCTGTCATCATTTGATTATCCTCATTTTGTTTCAAACATGTATGACTTTGTTTCCTACAAGTAATACAAAAGAAGATGTTTTGAAGAATGGTCATGCTGCTTTCTTTTATACAATGAAAGTGAGAGGGAACCAGGGGTTTCAAAAAGGACAAAAAGCACCATAAAAGCATCATTAAAGTCTTCAAATACCATGATTGCTTTGTTTCAGGAAAAAAAATGATTTGTATTTTTAGAAATCTTGCTTAACAGCCATGGTCACCGTTTACTTTTATGGTATGGAAAAGAGCAGCTTGAATATTCTGCTATAAAGAACTTCTTTTGTGCTCTTTGGAAGAAAGGCATGCACGTTTTAAAAACACGAGGTTGAGTAAATGATGATAGAATTTAAATTTTTGGGTGTACTATTCCTAACTATGTGGAACAAAAGGATGGTGCCATTTTCACTCGCTCATCATTAAAAACAGAATGATGGAAACATATGGCCATCCATTTTTGCATTGTAGCATATAATGAATTGGATGTCTTGACTGAAAATGTTTTTTTTTCTTTGTATTATTTGTGGAAGGCCTCTCACGTATTGATGTAAGTTTTAATTTCCTGTTCTCCCCACGTTTGCCATTAGCATCGGAGACGATACAAGCGTTTAATGAAAAACACCCCCCGCCTCCACTGTCATGGCAGAATAATGAAGCACAAAGCACCAGGAAACTAATAAACCTCATATTTCTTTTGACATCAACATGAAATCATCTGAAATTTATACTTGCCAAAAAAATATTCTTGCAATAGCATCACCTCCATATCATATTTTTGAGTGATACGGCATAGCACAAAAGCAACAACACAATGAAGCACTGATGGTTCTGTATTATCCTTTAAATGAGCTTTATTTTATCTTAGTAAGGGACATTTTTTCAGACCTAATGAATAAGCTCTGACATCAACCACCACAATGGTTTAAAATGACATATCATCACTTATATCATTAGGGGTTAGATTTGAGGAGGTGGTGTGAATTATGATATTTTGCCATTTTGTCATAATCATCACACACAGGAGAAACTAGAACATTTGTCATCAAAGCCCGTTCCGTGAAAATCCATGAACCATATTTATAATGTATGCCTCTTCATTTTTAATAATCTGTCAGTCCTTGAGAACAAATTGTGAGATCTGATTTGGATGTAGTGAGGTGCAATACATTTATATAGACGGCTGTGACATGTTCTCAGATGAATTCTTTTTAATTTGGAAGTAGTCCTTCGTTCCAGTGCTGGCATTGTGCAGAATCAATAATCAGTGTATGCCAACTTGTTGAGTGATGTACTTTTTAAAGGTGATGTAAGTTTTTATGTTAAACACTTTCTCATATCCCAAATTAATATGCAGATTCCCCCAAAAATGTAAACATTGTGGCTCTGTTTGTTTGACTGGGGGGGGTGGGGTGTTTAGGAGACCTATTTCAAAACAATAATTTTTGCAGTTGCATTCGGTGGCAGTAGTGGCGCAGACATTACACACTTCACCTTAACATAACTGATTATGGCATGATTTAGAGAGACAATAATGCAGTTGTACATTGTCAAAGCAACTTAAATTAATGAGCATTCAATAAGCATGTTTACAAACCCTCATTATTATCTCACATTTATGTGGAAATATAGTTTACAGTGTCAATTGCAAATTCAATGTGAGAAAGCTGTGTGAAACATAAGGGGGAAGTTAAAAACTCAGCTATTTAAAAAACAAAAAAACAAAACAAAAAAACACTGGTATAAGATGGATTTTGCTGTCAGAGAGTTCTGATATTTACACAATTAGATTATGTTTTTGTGACAAAATGCAAATTCCTGGTGTGCCAAGATGCAATGGCTCAAAGCTCCCACTCAACATCTTTGCAATCTGGCAGGCTGTCCTGCTCAGGGAGCGCTTCTCTGAGCTGTTTAAATCTACCATGTCCTGTTTGGCCAAAAACTCATTATGGACTACCATCTGCATGTGATGAACAAAATCCAGATTCTCATCTCCTGGCTCCCTCTGCTAGTCCTTTGGGACAGGGAAAGAATTTATGCTGCCCAGCACTCCCCTGTCTCTTTTCACTGTGGTCTAAGATCTTTTGCACCGCAGATACGGCATCTTTACATTATGCATACTAAATCCTGATACAGCTGACACCATACATTACAAATTCTGTTCAGGTAAGGTTTTTAAAGAGCTCACGAGGAACATCCTGCAATCAATGGAGAAGACAATAAGGTGGATTCACACACACACACACACACACACACACACACAAATGATTAAAAAGAGATGTTTTTGTATATTTTCTATTGATCATAGGAGCAGTAACTCTTTTCAAATGATGTTCAAATAATTGAAAAGAGCATTATAATGTGAGAATATATCCAGATGTGTAGTAGTCAATTACACTTTTAGGTGCCTAGCACAATGGAGAACCGGTATCCATGGTAGTCTCTCCTCCACAATCTATTTCCCAGAACTGACCGTAAAGGATTGCGCCATGCAAATATTGGCCCTGTTATGCATACGTTATCATTTATTTCATAAAGTGACTTCTTGAAGGCTCAAGTCCAAAGATAACTTTTACTTCAGAATGAGTCAGACATGAATTTCCATTGGTCAGCTTTGGCAGTGTTCACCGATTGTGTAATCAAATTCTCTGCTTTTTGTCCTGTTGGTTGGTTGGGCTTAGCTGGTGGAACCCGTGGGATTGGAGCACAGAGAGGGATTGGAGGGGAGGATTCCCCTCAGCAGATAAGCAGGATTTGTGTCTGGGAAACTGGAGATTGTGGGCTTGTCTCACTGAGAATTACAACAGCCACTCAGTGCAGGCCTTGCTCGAACCTTTGTACAGATCTGTGGGATTTTGAGCACTGACACATTCCAGTGGTGTTATCACAGGCATTGGAAAGCATGTTTCTCATGTTATTCTTGATTTTCTTCTAGTAAAGACACAAGAAAAATGTCTGTTTGAAAATTCAGACTGTTGTTTGCATGGTCAGAACCAATGCACTTTTTACAGTAACTGTACAGAGTTTGTAGTCCTGAAAGCTGCAAAAGAATTTGCATTTTTAAGCCATGGGTTCTCTCTGGAACTTCCAGGGTTTTTAGAATATTTATTTTCGATTTGTGAGTAAAATAAGGTCTGTGGTTAATACACTTGTAGAGACTTTTATGTTTTGTTCTTAAGCTTACATTACACACATTTAGTCCTCAACGAAAGGATTTTAAAGTTTTGAAAACATAAATTGCTAACAAGGTGCTTCATATGAACTACAGCCATTGTTCCATTAATTACACATCTTACATTAATGTATCAAGAACATCTGTAACTTTAATCAGTTAGCTAGTAGTGTTCGCATTTTCAAAAATTGTTGTACTAAGTATGTTTTAAGCGTAAATTTATAGTTGTAGTTTCTTTCAAATTATTGTATGTGTGATTAATGGGACAAACGTTATAGTTCTTATCTAGCAACCTGTTTCCAATGTATGTTTTTAACGACCATGTGTAATTTATATGGACCCTTTGCACAGATTATGATTTTCCGCCTTATTTAGCTTAAATATTTTTATACATGATTTTTTATTTTTTATTTATACAATTGTAAAATGATAAAACTATTGTTTGTGTTAGGCTTTATTACCCTATCATTAATAAAGAAAGAAAAAATAGTCACCGCTGCTGTGATGGGTTTTTCAAATACAGCTGCTGAGGGAGTGACTGTGAATTTGGCACCTTTTTTCTTCTGACATCTGTAATTCATCTCTCTCTATATTTTTCCTCTTAGGAAGCTGCGAAAAATGTAGAATTGGATGCTTTCTTTTGCTATTGGAGCAAAAGGGGAGGCAAAAATAATATTTGCTGTAGTCTACCATTCACCGCTATAGTCATTTACCTCAATGTAGTTTACTTTCCCAAACCTGGAAATGTGAAAAGGATCCATTGTAGAACAAATCGTGAACATTTACATTTAGCAGATGCTTTTATCCAAAGTTTGAAGTAAAACATTTTCTTCATTAGTTTGTACAGTGCATCCGGAAAGTATTCACAGCGCTTCACTTTTTCCACATTTTGTTATGTTACAGCCTTATTCCAAAATGGATTAAATTCATTATTTTCCTCAAAATTCTACAAACAATACCCCATAATGACAATGTGAAAGAAGTTTGTTTGAAATCTTTGCAAATTTATTAAAAATAAAAAAACGAAAAAAATCACATGTACATAAGTATTCACAGCCTTTGCTCAATACTTTGTTGAAGCACCTTTGGCACCAATTACAGCCTCAAGTCTTTTTGAGTATGATGCTACAAGCTTGGCACACCTATTTTTGGGCAGTTTCTCCCATTCTTCTTTGCAGGACCTCTCAAGCTCCATCAGGTTGGATGGGGAGCGTCGGTGCACAGCCATTTTCAGATCTCTCCAGAGATGTTCAATCAGGTTCAAGTCTGGGCTCTGGCTGGGCCACTCAAGGACATTCACAGAGTTGTCCCATAGCCACTACTTTGTTATCTTGGCTGTGTGCTTAGGGTCATTGTCCTGTTGGAAGATGAACCTTCGCCCCAGTCTGAGGTCCAGAGCGCTCTGGAGCAGGTTTTCATCAAGGATGTCTCTGTACATTGCTGCATTCATCTTGCCCTCGATCCTGACTAGTCTCCCAGTTCCTGCCGCTGAAAAACATCCCCACAGCATGATGCTGCCACCACCATGCTTCACTGTAGGGATGGTATTGGCCAGGTGATGAGCGGTGCCTGGTTTCCTCCAGACATGTCGCTTGCCATTCAGGCCAAAGAGTTCAATCTTTGTTTCTCATAGTCTGAGAGTCCTTCAGGTGCCTTTTTGCAAACTCCAGGTGGGCTTTCATGTGCCTTTTACTGAGGAGTGGCTTCCGTCTGGCCACTCTACCATACATGCCTGATTGGTGGAGTGCTGCAGAGATGGTTGTTCTTCTGGAAGTTTCTCCTTTCTCCACAGAGAAATGCTGGAGCTCTGTCAGAGTGACCATCAGGTTCTTGGTCACCTCCCTGACTAAGGCCCTTCTCCCCCGATCGCTCAGTTTGGTCAGGCGGCCAGCTCTAGGAAGAGTCCTGGTGGTTCCAAACTTCTTCCATTTATGGATGATGGAGGCCACTGTGCTCATTGGGACCTTCAATGCTGTAGACATTTTTCTGTACCCTTCCCCAGATCTGTGCCTCGATACAATCCTGTCTCGGAGGTCTACAGACAATTCCTTGGACTTCATGGCTTGGTTTGTGCTCTGACATGCACTGTTAACTGTGGGACCTTAAATAGACAGGTGTGTGCCTTTCCAAATCATGTCCAATCAACTGAATTTACCACAGGTGGACTCCAATCAAGTTGTAGAAACATCTCAAGGATGATCAGTGGAAACAGGATGCACCTGAGCTCAATTTTGAGTGTCATGGCAAAGGCTGTGAATACTTATGTACATGTGATTTTTTTAAATTTTTAATAAATTTGCAAAGATTTCAAACAAACTTCTTTCACGTTGTCATTATGGGGTATTGTTTGTAGAATTTTGAGGAAAATAATGAATTTAATCCATTTTGGAATAAAGCTGTAACATAACAAAATGTGGAAAAAGTGAAGCGCTGTGAATACTTTCCGGATGCACTGTATAAAATATCTTTTTTATTTTTTATTAAAAACAATTACAGTAGGGGCCTGGGTAGCTCTGCGAGTATTGACGCTGACTACCACCCCTGGAGTCACAAGTTCGAATCCAGGGTGTGCTGAGTGACTCTAGCCAGGTCTCCTAAGCAACCGAATTGGCCCAGTTGCTAGGGAGGGTAGAATCACATGAGGTAACCTCCTCGTGGTCACGATTAGTGGTTTTCGCTCTCAATGGGGCGCATGGTAAGTTGTGCGTGGATCGTGGAGAATAGCATGAGCCTCCATGTGCGGTGTCTCCGCGGTGTCATGCACAACGAGCCACGTGATAAGATGCGTGGATTGACAGTCTCAGAAGCAGAGGCAACTGAGATTGTCCTTTGCCACCCGGATTGAGGTGAGTAGCTGCGCCACCACGAGAACCTACTAAGCAGTGGGAATTGGGCATTCCAAATTGGGGAGAAAAGGGGATAAAAAAACAATTACAGATGGTGATTGTTTAAAAACTTAAAACTCATTGGAAATTCCCGAGAGAACCAACAGTGAATTAGCCTTACGTGTTGGCCTACAAATTGACGTCACGACTGAACAGCTCTGTTTGGAAAACACGCAAATTGGCCACCGGTACTAGATTGGCAGTCTCTTGATATCCCCTAAACCAGCTCAACCGAGTTTGCTAAAGGTTTTTTTTTTATACATTGAGCAGAGTTGTCTTGAGGCAGAGAGGATGTGACAGGGTGCATTAACTTGATCTGTTTCTGTTCTTAAAGATTAAATGGCTATCCTTATGCATTAGCCTTGAGCTAAATGGCCATCAACCCTCTCAGATATTGTTCAGTCCTCACTGTCAGTGTCACACGCACTTGTGGGGTGTATGCCCAATACCTGCTCAAGGTTTGTTTTTCTATGGATTAAAAAAGAAACCGCTTTCCACACTGTAAATCGATCATGCCGTATAAGCGTTAAGACACTCTCAGATGCTGAGGGGGCAACTGGATCGATCCCTCTTTCTCCGTCTGGTGAAAACAGGGAGACACAAATCTAAATTGAAGTCCTGGGTCATTTTTAAAAGAGGAAAAGAAAATGAATCACTGCGGATGTCAGGGGGAACACAGAGATATAATTCAGTTATAAGTGTGGAATGACATTTGATTTAATCTGAACTATTAATGCCAAAGAGGTCAAGCCAAAAGAAAGGGCACTTGTCTAGTTAGTCGCAATTAGACTGTAAATCTCAAATGTCTGTAAGGCAGCGAAAATGTCATTTGAGGAATAACTGGCTAATAACATGGCTCCCCTCACCTCTGAGTAACTAGACAGCGCGGAGTGAATCTAAATCATGCAAGGCTAACAGTAGAGTCATTTAAGAAATTTGTTCGCCTTTTTGTCATGGTTGGATAAGAATTAGTGGGAGCACTCAGTGAGTTGGTACAGAGCGCTGAGCACCCACTAATCCTCCTGAACAAACACAGGGAATTAGGAAACTTGGCAAGGGCTTAAGGAGATGCTATATGCGCATTGTCATGTTGTTCCCTTTTCGCCTAATCATCCATGTCACTTCAGCTGTCTTAAAGTGGCAGATCGCTTATAACATCTGAGGATAGATTAAGATTTATGTTGTGGCTGATGTGCTGCAGCTAAATTACATTTCAATCGCACCCTGCAACCTAGAAGATGTTCTGATACGTACGCATTACATATGCGGTTCAATAGACTATTGATTACGCAGCCATATTTCAACCACTTGTGAATCTGATATGCCGTGAAAACTGCCACCCACATTAGATGGCTGAGAGAGGAGTTTTGTCCGCAGGCATCAGGTTCCATTAGGAACACTTTTAGTGCCATCTCAAAGAGCCCCCCATGCATGTTATTGTCTTCTATTTTAAGTGACTGAACTCTGGGTGGTGAGGAGAGTGAAATGAGAAGAAGTTTGCAATCGTCAAGTCTCCTGCAGAGCTGACAGCGTGGGTGTGAGTGATATAGCGCATTTAAAAAATAAAAATAAAAATATTTTCCCCCCACTGCATGCGCACACACTCAAACACCCCCCCCCCCCCAAATGCCAAGTCTGTCACAAGTTGTGGCAGTCCACTCCATCGGGGTGAAATGTCAAACTAATCATGACATTTTCACAACATGTTGTAGTTAGTTATAACTGAATGCAAACAAACAGATGATGTTAAAGTTTGGACTGTTTTTTTTCTCCCCTTATTTTAAAACAATGCTTGCTGAGGCTAACATTGATCATTTTGGCATTTTGATTGGAACAAACCTCTAACCCAACTGTAAGTATTAAACTTCGTCATGTAACATGACCCCATTTGTGCTATACTAGCACAAATAATACCTCAAATCATGTGGCTTGTAGAGGACGATTTGACAACCTTTCAAACGTAGCTGTGATTTCTGCAAAATAATTAAAAATGTACAGTACAATAATGTAATTATTACATTACATTATAGGACAAATTTTCCAGTAACAGATTGTTCTTCAAAGGCTTGGAATTATACAGTACTGTGCAAAAGTTTTAGGCACTTGTGAAAAATGTTGCATAGTGAGGATGTCTTCAAAAATTACATCATTAATAGTTTTAATTGATCAATTAATGTCATGCAAAGTCCTGTAAACATAAAAAAGCTAAGTCAATATTTGGTGTGACCACCTTTGCCTTAAAAACAACACCAATTCTCCTTGGTACAACTGGACACAGTTTTTCTTTGTTGTTGGCAGATAGGATGTTCCAAGCTTCTTGGAGAATTCGCCACAGATCTTCTATCTGTTTAGGCTGTCTCAATTGCTTCTGTCTCTTCATGTAATCACAGACTGACTCGATGCTCAGTTGGGGGCTCTGTGGGGGCCATGCCATTTGTTGCAGGGCTCTCTGTTCTTCTATTCTATTTTATTTGCAAAAGGAATATTTAGGAGTCTAAATATATTTCCTATTTACGCACTAATGATGAAGATATACAATAAATAACCATCTTAAGACAAATGTTTTTGTGAAACATCTTATCTTATGTGCCTAAGACACAGTACTGTATATTTCTCTATCTGTTACTACTGATGAGTGACTGGTCACATGACAACCTATCCAGGAACAGAGTGCCCATGAGCAAAGATAACAGCCTCCAGATTGCGTACTAATGGGAAATCCTGCTCTAGCCAAGCAAATTCCCTTGAAATGAATGGGAATTTGAATGGATTCCAGGTTAGCATTCCCAGAGCTTTCTCCAGGTATTTTAGAGCTCTCAGACTTACGATTTTTGCCTAGTAGACGATGAAACGGGCAAAAAAGAAATAATATATATATTTTTAAATCCCTTAGACGTATATAGAAAGGGGACCCAAGCCATATCTTTTTTTTTACTTTGACAAAGAAATAACCATCTAGCAACCACCCAGAACACTCTAGCAACCACCTAGCAATGCCCTGGTAACCACCCAAGACACCCTAGATTGCGATGCAGTTTGTACAGACAAGCACCACTCACATTATCTTCTTCTTATTCAATGAATCATGCACATGATTGGATGCTTGGCAGCAAAAGAGTCTCGCTTAGTCATCTGAGGGCTTTTTATTAACATTTTCTCTACTGGATGGTATTGTAAATGACTCTTCACCAAATGGTCAGATATTTAGAATTCTTCAATGATGCACTGAGTCTTTGTCAGTGGCCATTTAGTAGCCTGATTTTTGCATTTTGATTTAGTCGCAGCTCACAATGTTTTAGCTGCATGCTCAGATGCCTGCCATCCATCCATGTAGATTGCTGTGTAAATTGTATATTGATTTTTCTTTATATCCTATTTGAGATGCAAATGATTTGTTTTAGTCTTCTATTTTTGCATATTGTTTGTGTATTCCAAAAATCTTCATGACTACAACCCCTATTTGATCACACATAAAGAATATTCCCTTAAAAATGGTAAATTCTCTGGATGTGAATGACAATGGTTCCACTGCACTGGCCCCCTCTGTACTGCAAATCTCCAGTATCTTTCCTTTGATGTTCCTCTCTGTAAATTCCATCATTAGGCATTGATTCATGCCAAGAATTATAGTGACAATACGCAGCCACATCCACCCTCTCTTAGGCCTGGGAGGCATTTTGACAATGCATACAAAGGGAGAGATAGAGGTCACCCTCACTCATCCTGAAAACAGCACAATACACACTGATGCGTTCACAATCTATTCCAGAAATAAACCAACAAGACAAACTGAAAGCTGCAGTTATGTGCCCCCTGTGAGGGTAAGTAGCAAAGCTGTTAGTCAGTGAGTTGGTTAGTGATACAGCCTTATGCCTTTCAGAGGGTTGAAAGGGGGCTTTATAGACAACAGTGGGCAAGAGGGGCACCAGAAATTTGTTCTCTGAAACGCGATAGTACAATGAAGTCTAACTGCTGTGGCATCTTAAACCATCACTGTCCAAGTTAATGCATTTACACAGTTTATGTAAACCGGACTCAATTACATAAGTATTACATAGACACATACCCCATAATTCACCCTTGAGGTTGCTTACATACAGGGGTTAAATTGGGCCAGTATGGTCCGGAACGCCGTTCCAGCACCTTCGATTCCAAAAAGAAGGGGAAAAAATGCTTGTTTGTTTGTCAATCCATTCCATTTCTTGTGTTCTCCGATGCAATTTTTGTTTGATCCATTTAACATTCCGTCTCTATTTAGTGAGTGTACTTGTTCAAAAATACATTCTGCGTTTCGCTTCTGTATCGTGCCATGGTCCGATCTCTGTTTCATAGAAATTGCGTAATATGGAATCATCTGCTCACCCATTTCATAGATCCACTGATATGCATATAGCGATTTTGCTTAGTTTTGCTAAAAAGCTTTATACACAAAGGGGTTTTGAATCTGGAATGCGACATCATCATTTTAGGGTTCCCCCTCCTCCAAAATCACAGTGTAACCCCTGCTTACATATAATTTATTATTTATTTAGTTATTTATTTATTTTTATGTTTTTTTTTTGTTTGTTTTGTTTTTTTGTTTGTTTTTTTTATGACAAAAGCTATATTCAGACTGATAATGCACCAGATGGCAATAAAAAGCACAGATAGAAATCTCCTTTTCAGCTACAAAAGTGTTTGGACATTTAAGTGACACTTAAAAATGTATGAATGTCATTGCATTAGATAACAAAATATCAAACCAAGTTGCATCTATACAGAAAGACAGCACACACACATTTTTCAAGCAAAACACATTCCCAAAAAGATGTTTGTTAGGTTTAAAATGATTAAAAATATATAGATATACTTTTGAAAATGAAGACAAAAAGTGTTTGGACACTTTCTTTTTGTCAAATATTTGTGGAACATCCTTAATGTGAATTACACCTGTGGTTACTCTGTAAGGCCATCTGTGTGAACTTGATGGGAACTGCCTTCAAACACTCACGAAAATTGCCACGGGAGCAGTTGTTTAATAGTAATGACTAGAAAAGAAGTGAGATTAGTTACGAGAAAAGGTTTAACATAATTTGCAAATGTCAGTTTGTTTGACCTTGTTTCTGCATCTAATGTTATCTAATTCATACATTTGTTTGTGTGGCTTGGGTGTAATAATTTTTGGCACCACTCTGCATCATTTCACTTTTAGTTTATAATGAAGTATGAGGGAAAATTTGTGTGCACTGATCACCCATCACCCAAACATGAATAAACATGATCTGATTAGCATTAACGAAGTGTGAAGTATGGGCACACAGAAGTCTTGACAAATAAATAATGACACATTGTTCAGAACTTATAGGAAGCATTATTTAGCCCTATGAAGTATGTGATAATACTTATGCATTACAACGTACCATAATATCATATATTTATTATTTTTATTTTATTATGATTATTTTTAAGCAGGGACAGACGGTACTTGTTTCAAATGTTGGATTCATAGGACCTATTGCAAGTCAATGGCTGTAATCAAAATCACTTTCCTTACTATAAATGGTGGTTAAAGACTTCACTCCCAGTCCATTCATGTTCATCAGTTTAAGCACTAGTGTTAAGCACTACATTGTACAGGTCGTAAAGGAAATGGGCTGGACCGGGCTTCAGTAATGACCGGAGTTGTTTAGTCCATCTGTTCTGAATTCCTCTGGGTGCCTGTTGATTATAGAGTGAACAAGGGTATTGATGAAAATGTGATGAAATAAAGCCGAGTGATGACTTGATTGACTGTAATCATTCCCAGGTTGATTCGTCCAACTCCTGTTGCCGTCGCCTCATGATCTCCTGTAGTTCTGAGTCTCCGAGACTCCTCTGTGAGAAAGAGAGATTTGAGGAGGAAGACTATGACCCATATTGTGACTGTATTTGAATGTTTAATCTTGTTTTTCAATTGCACATATTCAGATTTAAATAATATAACTGAATATGCTCTAAGCATGCAAATATTTGCTCAATTCAACAATGGTATATTATATACAGTATTTGTTTGTGTAGTTAGTTGACATGTCCTGTGGTGTGACATACTATGGATGGATGTGACTGACCTCAATTTGGGCTTTCTGCACACTGATCTGATTGAAGACATGAGAGCCCTCGTCCCCACACGCGGTTCTTAGCTCATCCTTACTGAGAGAAAAGAGCTGAGCTCCATTCAGAATACCCAGACACTCCACCACCCTGGCACATGAAAAGAACATTCCATCATATTCTCTTTTAAAAATATTTTAACATTGGCATAGGGGGCTAAAGCAACTTACAGTAATATTACAACCTGGGGGTCAGTGCCAAGCTAAAGAGCACTCTAGTGATTGATAAGAAAAAATATTCCAGGTTCAATACAAGTTAAGCTCAATCAACAGCATTTGTGGCATAATGTTGATTACCAAAAAAGTTAATTTTGAACATAATAAATAAAGAAAATAATCTAGATTACAGTGAGGCCCTTACAATTGAAGTCAATGGGGCAGTCCGTAAATGTTAAAATACTCACTGGTTTAAAGTATAGTCACAAGTCGCAAACAATATGCATGTTAACATGATTTAGTGTGATAAAATCACTTACTTACCTTTTCTGTGTAAATTTTTTTCCAATTGTACAACTTTGTTGCCATGACGATGTAACACTGTAAACCTTAAAACCCTACAATGACTGTAAAGATGTAACCGTAAACTTTACAGCTAAAATAATACACAAGTTTTAATATAAGAATTAATGTAAGTGCCTTTATGAAATTATAAGCTTCAAATTTCTGCCTTTAAACCTTATAAATATTGACCCCTTTCACTTTCACTATAAGTGCCTCACTGTTACCTCGATTTCTGCTGTTTTTTCTTTTTCTTTTTAAGAAAAGGATGTACGATTCAAAATTATTTTTTTGTGGTAGTCAACAGTATGCCACAAATGATATTGATTGAGCTTAACTTGTATTGAACCCGGAATATTGCTGTAATAGTGATTGTTTTTTCATCCCTTGTTGGGTTGTAAATATTTAAGAAGATATTATTCAGTGATTGAGTGGAAGTGATTGGTGAATGAGTCTAACATTCCTTCTGATGTTACCTTTTTGTGTGAACTGTCCCTTAAAATGTTTTGATCGAAAAGTATGCTAGTGCTATCTTTCTTTAAAAAGAATTGCCAGTTGACTTGATATGTTGATATCTTATGGAAAGATTTTTTTTTGTTTTTTTTTTTTGTATAGCTTAAGTCTCTATATGTTTTTTTGGGTCACAGTATCATTTGAAATGTCATGTTACGTGTCACAGTTCACATGTCACTCACGGTCTGGTGAATCCCTTTGCAATAAGCCAAGCACGGACCTCAAAGGGCTGGGAATGAAACATGATGGGCACAGTGCTGCATGATCGCTCCACCCGAAAGTTACGAGCTGGAGGCTGGGCCTTACTGTCGGTTATCCTCTTCAACAGCTCATCATTCACGTCCTTCTGTTGGCTGCAGTCTAGAGAGATAGAAAGAAGAAAGAGATAGAGAGACAGAGACATAGCGAAAAAGATTGCCCAAGACAGAAGCAATGAACTCTTGTGGGAATCTGCAATCTGTGTACATAAGAGCACTCTGACACCAAATTAATTTCCCACTTCCCTGCATTTTCCCTGCTGCCCATTTCACAGCGAATACACAGAGAAGATAAGAAGTACGTACTGTCTTTTTCCTGGGAGGATTTATTAATATCCAAAACCTTCCCATGATTTACAGGGGCAGTGGAGGTACCTTTGTAAGGATTCACAGCCTATAGGGACAGAACAAAAATACAGGAAAAGAGAAATAGAAAAAAAAATAAATAAAAGAGTTTATGGCTTCCACGAAGAGTTAGAATCTATTTGAAGATTGCAAATGATAAAGCCGACTGGTGGGTGAACAAGTGAGGAGGTTTTTTCAGTATACTAACCTGACTGTTGAAGAGAGCAGCACGGTTGTACTGCTGCTCTCCTGGTTTGACCTCTTCTAGCACATTACAGGGCACGTTGCCTGACTGACCACTGTGGTTCTTTAGCAGCCACCACTGTTGTTGTTTTCCAAGACCTAGAGGCCACAATACATGGACTTTTTGAGACTTGTGTGTGGCATTAAATATTGAATAGTTCAGTCTAAAATGAAAATTCTACTATTTACTCACCCTCATGTTGTTCCAAACTCATATGACTTTCTTCTGTGGAAAGACAAGTCCAGAAGACTGGGCTGGTTGCTCTTTTCCATGCACTTACAATGAATCGAGAAGCTTTCAAGCCTCAAAAAAGATGCAGAAGCACCACAAAAGTATCATAAAAATGGTCCATATGACTTGTGTGCTATATTCCAAGGATTCTGAAGCCTTGTGACAGCTTAGAAATGAGTCTATCTGAAATTAGAAGGGGAGTATTAAACTAAAAGTAGCAACGCTACTGACTAAATTTTTCAGTAGCATGACCGTAATTAAGCTATTTTCACAGTAGTTTAGCTTTTCCAGTAAGCAGCTTGTTTTTACTACCAAAGAGTAGTGCCACAAAAAATACATTTGTCACATTGTATTGCAAACACAGCAGTACAGCCAAGGGAGTAATCAAAACATGTTCACTTAAACCATCCTCTCTTTCTTGTAATGCTGGGAAAACCAAATTGGTTTAAGTAAATCGGTTCTTTCGGACAGTTAATGTTATTGAACCAGTTAAAATAAACTATTCCCTTATATTTAGCTTTGGAAATTTCAATTCATTTTAGGGAGATGGTTCTTTTCGAAGTGAACATGTTAACATAAATGATATACTGATTCACTTGAGCCCGTGCAGCCTTAAAGGGACTTTGCCTTCTTTTTTTAAATCAAAATATTTAGTGTATTGCTGCTGTTTATTACTATTTTTCAATTCAGTTATATAAAATAGGGTGTTTTCTAGTTTATTAGTGAATTTTATGTATCAATTTGTTTAATTTAATAGTGTCCCCTATTTGTTTAACCCTTATGAAAACTAACAATGGTTTTACTATAGTATTATTGTAGTAACCATGACTGTAGTAACCATGTTTTTTTGGTTAGTTCACCCAAAAATTAAAATTCTCTCATCATTTACTCACCCACATGTCATCCCAGATGTGTATGACTTTCTGTCTTCTGCTGAACACAAACAAAGATTTTTAGAAGAATATCTCAGGTCTGTAGGTCCATACAATGCAGGTGAATAGTGATCAGACCTTTGTAGCTCCAAAAATCACATAAAGGAAACGATAAAAGTAATCGATATGACTCCAGTAGTTTAATCCATATCTTCAGAAGCAACTTAATAGATGTGGGTGAGAAAGATAACAAAATTTAAGTCTCTTTTTTTCCTCAAAATCTTCACTTTCACTTTTACATCTGAAAGTCACATGTGTTGCCTGTTTAGTTTCACTTTCACATTTGAAAGTGAATGTGAAAGTAGAGATTTATAGTAAAAAAGGACTTAAATATTATTGTTTCTCACCCACACCTATCATATCACTTCTGAAGATATAGATTTAACCACTAGAGACATATGTATTACGTTTATGTTTGCTTTGTTATTTTTGGAGCTACAAAGTTCTGGCCACCATTCACTTGCATTATATGGACCTACAGAGCTGAGATATTCTTCTAAAAATCTTCATGCAAAGTCATGCACATCTGGGGTGGTATGAGGGTGAGAAAATGATGAGAGAATTTACATTTTTGGGTGAACTATCCCTTAAAGTGAAAAACTACTTAAATTTCGGCCTGTTTTTCACACGAAGTTATAATTTGACTTAGAATGTAGTGCGCTACTCATATAAATCACTTTTATGATACTTTTATAGTCCTTTCGCATCCTTTTTGAAGCTTGAAAGCTTCAGTCACCATTCATTGTAATTGCATGGAGTGACTTCCAGCTTTCTCCACAATTTGTTCCATGGAAGAAAGAAAGTCATACAGGTTTGGAAGAAGAATGAGGGTGAGTAAATGATGACAGAAGTTTGATTTTTGGGTGAACTATTCCATTAATACATGTTCCACATACACTATTTTGCCAAAAGTATTCGCTCACCCATCCAAATAATTGAATTCAGGTGTTCCAATCACTTCCATGGCCACAGGTGTATAAAATGAAGCACCTAGGCATGCAGACTGCTTCTACAAACATTTGTGAAAGAATGGGCTGCTCTCAGGAGCTCAGTGAATTCCAGCGTGGTACTGTGATAGGATGCCACCTGTGCAGTCCAGTCGTGAAGTTTCCTCGCTACTAAATATTCCACAGTCAACTGTCAGTGGTATTATAACAAAGTAGAAGCGATTGGGAATGACAGCAACTCAGCCACGAAGTGGTAGGCCACATAAAATGACAGAGCGGGGTCAGCGGATGCTGAGGCGCATAGTGCGCAGAGGTCGCCAACTTTCTGCAGAGTCAGTCGCTACAGACCTCCAAAGTTCATGTGGCCTTCAGATTAGCTCAAGAACAGTGCGTAGAGAGCTTCATGGAATGCAGCTGCATCCAAGCCATACATCACCAAGTGCAATGCAAAGCGTCGGATGCAGTGGTGTAAAGCACGCCGCCACTGGACTCTAGAGCAGTGGAGACACGTTCTCTGGAGTGACGAATCACGCTTCTCCATCTGGCAATCTGATGGACGAGTCTGGGTTTGGCGGTTGCCAGGAGAACGGTACTTGTCTGACTGCATTGTGCCAACTGTGAAGTTTGGTGGAGGGGGGATTATGGTGTGGGGTTGTTTTTCAGGAGCTGGGCTTGGCCCCTTAGTTCCAGTGAAAGGAACTCTGAATGCTTCAGCATACCAAGAGATTTTGGACAATTCCATGCTCCCAACTTTGTGGGAACAGTTTGGGGATGGCCCCTTCCTGTTCCAACATGACTGCGCACCAGTGCACAAAGCAAGGTCCATAAAGACATGGATGAGCGAGTTTGGTGTGGAAGAACTTGACTGGCCTGCACAGAGTCCTGACCTCAACCCGATAGAGCACCTTTGGGATGAATTTGAGCGAAGACTGCGAGCCAGGCCTTCTCGTCCAACATCAGTGTCTGACCTCACAAATGCGCTTCTGGAAGAATGGTCAAAAATTCCCATAAACACACTCCTAAACCTTGTGGAAAGCCTTCCCAGAAGAGTTGAAGCTGTTATAGCTGCAAAGGGTGGGCTGACGTCATATTAAACCCTATGGATTAAGAATGGGATGTCACTTAAGTTCATATGCATCTAAAGGCAGGTGAGGTAATACTTTTGGCAATATAGTGTATGTGTGGAACAACTTTGACAGTATCTGCATTTCCTCCCATGAATCCTGACAAATCTGTTCTTTTGAAAAGATGTGACTTTTCCTCTTTTATTCAGCATGTTGTTTAATTTTAACTAAAATATGTTTCATTGTAGTACAGGCATTCTATCACACTGTCCCAATGATGCATTGTACCATTGGGATCCTAGTATTAAATCCCAGTGATACCAGGCTCAGGCTGGGTATGTCTAGAAAAACGATTATCCATGTTTCAGGATGGATTAGCCAATTGGGGGCAATCCCTCTTGATCACTTCAGTAGTTCTCATGTAAATAGAGTGCCTGGGGGCTGGAGGCTCTTCTGAGGGAAACGGCAGAGATCTCAAAGTGACAGGTTGAAAAAAAGACTTCCTACATGCTAGACTTCTAGTAGAGCATGGTACTAGCAAGTCCAAGGCAATGGGCTTGATTCCCAGGGGATGCACATACTATTTAAATGTATGCCTTTAATGCACAGTAAGTTTCTGTGTGTTTAAATAATGTTTTCAGCCTATTTCCCTTAGGTTTCCCACAAACTTTCGACCATCAGGATATTTCTTTACCATTTATGTTCAAACATCAGCCTAGAAAGCCTTCATGACCTTAAGCTCTACATAAGAGCGGTAGTCGTGTTCTCTCTCCTGCTACTGTACCTCCCACATTGTGTACCTCAGACCTACTCTGCCCCGTGCCCCATCCTCCTACTCCACCTCCTCTCTAAGGGTCATCCATACCTCTAGCACCTCACCCTGCTGCACAGAGAGTTCGTTGGCATTGTGCACCACAAAGTGATAACGGATCCTGACATGGTTGAGGTCGCTGTTAGACCTGTGTGGTAGAAATAGCAAAATGGCACAATACTTTGAAGGTCATTCAAAGTAATAAAAATGTATGTCTGTGTGCTAGAGAATTCTTGGTGGGGCTACAGCTGACTGCCATTTAGATTTCCCACACCTTTCGACCAATGAATTTCCATGACTTTTTCAGTTGTTTGACTTGTTAGTGTTTTACAAAATCATTTTTATAGTGATTGCACTTACAAAGAACAATGTCTAAGTGATTAAATGTTTTAGAGCTGAGTACAACTAGAAAATTACATATTCACTATAGGAATTACCAAGAGTTTTCAGTTTATTTTCAATTCATTCTGGCATTTCCAGCTTTTCCATGACTGTGGGAAACCTGGCCATTACATAGTCAACACTTGACAGTATTTTGGGAAGCTTGCCTGGAATCCAGCAGACTAAACAAATCTGCCTAGCAGCCAGTCCAAGAATAAACAACTTATAACCCAATAAGTCAGCATAAACAAATCACTTTTAAAAACAGGTAGAAAGTCCTTAGTGATTTTTCTGTGATTAAACCAAACTATTATAACTATTTAAAGTTGATATTACTGGGCCTAATATGAACTTCATAAACATCATATACAGTAAAGCTAAATGTATTTGGTCTGATATAGACATCTATATGGAAATGTATAGATGTTCAGGTTGATAAGTGTATAGTGATTTGGACTGTAATGTATTGTTCCTTGCCTTGTGAACTTACACAACCACTCAAAAGCTTGGACACACGAGACTGAATTTATGTTTCTTACGATCTTATAAACCTTTTAATCTAAGGTTTTTACCTAAATGCTTGAATTTAATTTTGTAGACAAATATCAACTGTGCCTACTTGTGAATTTCTTTACACTGCATGTTTTAAATGTATGAGCTGGAACAAATAGTGTTGGAAAAGCAGCATAAATGGAAACTCCTACAATACTTTATAAAATGCATTCAAGGTGTATACCTCATGAATTTGGTTAAAAAATGTCAAGAGCTGTTATCTAGACAAAGGGTTTAAACAAGCTAAAATAGAAGATGATTTTGAATGGTTTAACATTTTGTTTACTTCACAATTCCCATGCTTCCATTTGTCTTATTTAATAGTTTTGATGAACTCACTGTTATTCTAAAATGTGTGAAGTGGTAATAACAAAGCATAAATAGGTGTGTCCAAACATTTAACTTCTGGTAGTGGACTACATGGCAAAAAAAAAAAAAAAAAAAAGAAAGAAAGAAAAAAACAAGCTCTAAACCTCTCAAGAACTCTACATGAGAAACACAGACATGCAGAACTGGTCTACTATAACAAACAACTTACGACTCAAGCATCCTTAATCAGAAGAGCCTGCGGTTGGTTTTTTGCAAGTGCGCCGTAAGCCGCTGCACCCTACGCCTAGGTGGAAAGTATCTCTGCGTGCTGCAGCCTGCACATGCAGTGTAGCTCATGCATATTTCAGTGGGCCTGCACATAGCATGGAGAACTTTAATCTGAACGTACTGGTCCCCATGCATCATTAATGTGCTCGCCTATCTCCCTCCTCCCCGTCCAGTGGTGGAGCAGTGAGGATAACCGCAGTGGCCCAGTGTCCAACCTGTGCCAAGGCCTACTTTCTTGAAGCCCATAAATAAATAAACATGCTGAATGCTGAAATCTACCACTCCACAACATGCAGATTTGTTTTCACCCTCAATCGCAGTTTGTTTTACACGCTCCTGATAACCGACCATATATTTTAACAGTCTCATAATTGTAGCCATTGTCACTCTTGAACAAACTGTGTAAGTAAAAATGTCACCATTAATATGGCAATAAAATGTAAATTAAAAAAAACAGCACTCATCTGGAGCAACAAAAATTTGCTTAAAGGGGAAGTTCACCCAGAAATTAAAAATCATAATTTACAAGTCAAGTCAAATAATTTGCATGACTTTCTTTTTTTCTGTGGAACATAAATTGTTTGTATGGAAAAATGAAAGTAAATGATAACTGAGACTAACATTTTGTCTAAACATGTCCTTTTGTGTTTCACTAAAGAAAAAAGTCAGATGGGTTTGGGTCAATTTGAGGGTGAGTACATGTAAATGATGAGTATGGTGAAATGATGAGTAAATGAACACAGAATTTCATATCTGCAGTGTACTGTCTTTGTAAAACTTTTTGAATATTGAATGCAAAACCTACAACATGGAGTGCCTTTTGGCACAACGTTTTTCATACGGTAGATTTCTGAAGCATTAAAAAAGTCTCAGAACAGTTCACATCACAGCCCAAAGAGACAGTAACCTTTCTCAATCCTTACTTGTCGACCTGTGATAGTATAATAATGTTGGAAGATGTTATCAGTCCCAAAGCTTTTCGTGGGAGGACCCAGTTTTCACCTACTGTACAGCTGAATAACACAAACATGATGACACCATGCTTCTAGAACATGGTCTGCTGTTTATATCAGTAAAGTGTTCAGTTTATTCTGCAGGCTCAGTGTAATCCTTTGCCACTAGCATCTACTCCCACAATGCTATGTTCATCTTGCTGTAAATCATTGCCTGAATGCCAAACATATGAATCCAATTTCACATTTAAAATTGGTTTAAAAAGTTTTAATGCATACTGCAACTATCTGCGAGTGTTACATGATCAAAATGTGTTATTGCAAGTAATTTACCTCATTTTGTATGGGTTATAGCATGTTGCAGTACTTTTGTAGAACATTTCTTTAAGATAAAAGAGTGATTTGTTGTACTCTTGTAAACAAAATCTATTTCATGTTGCTTTTATGGCATCAGACAAATGAAGAATGGTGTTTACCACTTTTGGTAAACCGTTTTTCTTGTACAACATACGCAATTGTTAAAATGGCATCTTATTAGCAGCATTGAGCAGGCATTTTACATAAGATTAATTGCATTTTTGAGAGCACTTTTTCTTCATTACTATTCTGGCGTGCAAATGGATTCACTGGAACCATAATGCATATTCATTTTCAGGATGCTTGGAAATTGTGGGAAATTAGCCAAAGGTGGATCTGGGCTGATGTGAGGGTACAAGCAGAATCAGTAATACAGGAACTCTGCTGATGCTTCCTGAAGTCTGGGTGTCCTTAATTTCCATCTTGAAGTACAGTATGGTGGTCTTTCTTTGCCTCAAGATGGAGCTTATGCAGGCTGTTATTCTGTGATATTTAAAGGGGATGTATCATGGAAAACAGGATTTTCGTTGCTCTTTTGAAATAGGAGTTTAATGCTCTATATATAATCTAATCCGCCCACACCATTTATGAAATCTAATCTATATAAAAGGTTATTCATAAATCATCATGGTTATAACATCACAATCATGAGCACATTAATATATTACTGTCCTGTTTACATATCAACTTCTATATTCAACAAATTGGTCTGCCCTAATGTCCTACAATGTGAACTATGCTGCATTTGACATACAAAGATGTTAGCCAATCATAACAGAGATAATTTATGGGCATACACTGATCAGCCACAATATTAAAACCACCTGGCTAATATTGTGTAGGTATACCTCGTGGCGCCAAAACAGCGCCAACCCCTATTCTTCTCACCACAATTGTACAGAGCGGTTATCTGAGTTACCATACACTTTGTCAGTTTGGACCAGTCTGGCCATTCTCTCTCATCAACAAGGTGTTTCCATCTGCAGAACTGCCACTCATTGGATGTTTTTGTTTTTGACACCATTCTGAGAAAATTCTAGAGACTGTTGTGCATGAAAATCCCAGAAGATCAGCAGTTACAGAAATACTCAAACCAGTCCGTCTGGCAGCAACAATCATCCATGCAATTATCTAATCTGCTAATCGTGTGGCAGCAGTGCAGTGCATAAAATCATGCAGATATGGGTCAGGAGCTTCAGTTAATGTTCACATCAATCATCGAATGGGGAAAAATGTGATCTCAGTGATTTGGACCATGGCATGATTGTTGGTGCTAGATGGGCTGGTTTGAGTATTTCTGTAACTTCTGATCTCCTGGGATTTTCATGAAAAACAGTCTCTAGAATTTACTCCGAATGGTGCCAAAAACAAAAAACATCCAGTGAGCAGCAGGTCTGTGGATGGAAATGCCTTGTTGATGAGAGAGGTCAACAGAGAATGGCCAGACTGGTCCGAACTGACAAAGTGTATGGTAACTCAGATAACTGCCCTGTACATTTGTGGTGAGAAGAATAATGGTTGGTGTTGTTTTTGGCAGCACGAGGGGGACCTACTCAGTATTAGGCAGGTGGTTTTGAAAGGCTATTATGGATACTGTACCTTTACAACTTTTGAATTCTTAGAAGAATTCAATTCAGGAAGAATGTGGAAAATGTAACACTAAATTATGACCATTTTTGCACTTTAAACCTTTAAACCTTATTATTAAGTGAACATCAGGGAAAAGATAAAATGCTACCAAGGTGTAGAATATAGAAGCTTTAACAATTTGTACATATATCTGTTTACAAAAGTACAGACAAAATCTAGGTAGAAAGACAGAGGAAGAATTGTTTAAAACAGAGAAAAAGTGTATGAGTGTGTGTTGAATGCATTAGAGTGTCTAAATACAGATCAATGGCAGGTTTATCTCCACCTTCCAAATCCTTTATGTTATCTTCAATAATGAAAGAGCCTTGGCTTTTACTGCTATCTGATTCTGTTGTGCTCACAATAGCAGCAGCCTTTGTTCTTCTATTCCACCATTAGAGAAGGAGAGCAAGTTCTGAAAGGCTGTAAGACTGTGCACCAAAGTGGTTCTTAGAGGAACCAGGGAACATGTGCTGTGTGTGCTAAACATCAGAAGAATGCCAAATGTGAACTTTTCCCGTGGTTTGAAACTCCACTGAAAGTTTACCTTTGTTGAATAAAAAAAGTTTTGTGTTTTATATTACCTCAAGCGTGCTAGGGGACTTCAAAGTCGACAGAAATACTTGCAGCTAAATGCACAGGCAGCAGCCACAGTAGCAGTTTTATTCTTAAATGTTTATTTATTCATTTACTTTATAAAAAAATCTCACAGACAACATGTCCTCTTTGACCTCTCCTCATTTAGTATGTTAGCAATCAGTTATGGGGCAACAATACATGCATATTTGCATAATATTGTTTGCATGCCAGCATGGTGCCTTGTTTTGTGATAGAAGGTTAGATTTCTGTTTCTACTTACTCTTCTGGTTAGATTTGTTACTTGCTAATGCACAAGCTGTCCTTTCTTGTAAATATGTTAGGATAGTACTAAAACTTGGGATACATTTATGCTGTGGCCCAAAATTGACTCTGGCTCAGACTAACAATTAAAACTGGTCCTGGTTCGTAATGGCCATGACGTTTTATGTAAGGTTGTGATGCGACACTGTTCATTTTTAACGTGTGATTGGGGAATTAATTGGTAAGTGGCTGAACTCTCGTGTGGAAATCAGAAAGTTATTCCATACTGCTTCAAGCATAAATGTCAGTGAGCAGAGTTGTGCTCGTTAATTAGGACTGATTGCATTACAAATGGCTTAGAGCCTCATTTGACTTTATATGAACATCTCCCCGAGCAGGCATAACCAAAGGAGATAAGACTTCATATTTCTTCAGCAGTGGAAATATTATATTGCAAAAGATCTCACAGCTTGTTTCCCTTCAATTTTCCCAGTATAAATCAGCATTTTGGATGTCATATATTTTCTAATTTCCTTACATTTCCATCACCTTCACAAGGAAATGTAATGAAAAACATAATGCATTATTTATTTGAATAGGTTAGAGAAATAATGCTATGCAAATAATGAAAAATTATGGCTTGCTATGGAGAATCCTGTTGCATAACATTGGGTCCTATAATTGAGAGATAGATTTGAAGAGAATAAAAGGTGTTTTTCTGTTCCTGTTGTGCAACTATTGTAGAGCATACAATACAGTACATTACAATACAACTTTATTGTCAACCGTGGTTGAATTTTGTCTTTGACCAGTAACTTAAACTAAAAGTTACGAATATGCACATTCAGAGTTAATGACATTTGAAAACTTGCCTGTAAACAATGTTTTGAGTAGAATGCAGTAAAGCAGTTATGGTCTTCTGGAGTCTTCTCTGCAAGTTTGATAATATCCAAACACTAGTCCACTGTTTGTCCAGACAATAGAGGTTTGGATTTCATTAATCAAATAATAATGTTTTCCACTCTATAGTGACGTATGTGGAACGTTATTGTGATGATATGGAAAACAACCTAAACCTTTAAAGCCATATTCTTTATACCAGTGTTTCTCTACTGGTTTTGCTTCAGGACCCAGATTTTACACTGGACATCAAGTGGCGACCCACCATAAAAAGATAACCTATATTTAATGTATCATGGGGCACATTTTCTTTTATCTTGCATAGTTTTGTTCATGGTTTTCAAGTATAAATGCATGTATCAAGTGACATTATTTTTTTGTTGTTGATATCAACAACAAAAAGAATTTCTCTTCCCCCTTTTAAAAGTTGACAAACATATTTATTTATATAAGCCCATTATATTTATTATCCAGTTTATTTCGCAATATCAAACATCATTCTAACAGAATATATCTTACACAGGAGGAAAACATTATTAATAATTTGTCCACAAGCCTTGGAGGTCCAGACTTTAAAACCCTCTATGTATTTGCCCTTATATTTACAGTGTAATGACATATAAGTACATGCATAAGACCATGATGGCCCCTCATTAACATGGCTAGGTCAATGTAGCTAGTCTTTCTAATAATAATAATGATAATAAATTATAGTGTTTATGAAAAATAGTATAGATTGTACCTAATAGATTATTTAATATAAAACAATAACATTTGTCAAAATATCACAGTTACTGTTACTACTGTATCGTGAAATATTTTGCATGGGTAATGATGTGATTTTAAAAACAACAACTTTTTTTTGGTGCATAGCAAAGTGTTGCTCTGTTCCGCTTCACTGCTGTTTATAATGTCGGGGGCTGCCTGTTTGAGAGAAAATTTCTCACTAGAATTCAAATGGGCATTGATGCATGGTGAGCATGCGCACCAGAGATACAGTAGATCATAGAGCAGATCATTGCCGTGAGTTGTTTCATTACACTCACGTGAAAAACAAGCTTAATCGCACCACAAAAATATTGCGTTGCAGATTAGAAGCCTTTTTGCATGTACAAAGTGCTGAAATTTCACATAGGTGGCCACAGAAAAAATTTCAATGGGAGAACCATTGCATGTTCTTTCCCTGTTGTCAGCGACCCAGTCCAAATGTACTTGCGACCCACTAGTTGAGAAACACTGCTTTATACTATATTGCATCCGTGAATTTCTGAAACACTTTTGCATTTTAATATGGTTTTCTATACATTCACTGCAAAAATAAATCATTTTCTTAATCGTTGGACGTGAAAAAAAATTGGACGTGGCCCCTTTAAGAGTTTTGTGACACCTGCTTTCCGGCACTCTCTCATGTTACACACATGTTGGCTGGTTAGAGAAGTGAGAGCATGCGTTGTGCAAGAGAGCTCCCGGTTTTGTTCATCGTTTGAGAATTACTTGGGTAAATATCAAATTTCACACAAGATAAATTGCATTAAATATGTGTTCACAAGAGTTGTATGTTAAAACTGAGTGTTTGTTATGAATCATTTTTGAAGGATGCATATGGATTGCATGTGTGGAGTCTGACCACGTTTGGTGCACACATGTGAAAACTGGGTATGTAAATTTAGAATTAATGATATCTTATTTAATCATTTATAGCTCAGAGTGTTTTCCAGTTTAGTGAATAAGTGTAATATGTGTTATATGTGAAAATATGATAATTCTATTGTTTTAAACTATTATACATGTCCTTAAAGCCTGGTTAGAAATGCATAAAAATGTTTTGAGTGGTTTAAGCATGTGTTAAATGCATAAAATACTGTGAGTGAAGCATGTGTTAAATGCATAAGATGCTTTGAGTGGTTTGAGCAAGTACTTAAGTGCATAGGGTGCTGTGAATTATATAAGCATGTATTTAGTATGTGTTGAGGCATGTGGGTAGGCTAATGCCCTGTTTGTATTTTCTTTTGACATTAGCCTCTACCGTATTTCGTTGAACCGTATTTCTTTTTTTGTATTTCATTACCATATTTCAGTGTATCGTATTTAATTTTTTGTATTTCTTCATTTTTATATAAATGTACGACTGCAGTTTTTTTTTCTCTCTCTCTCTCTCTCTTTTGCAAACAGCTGTCCGAATAAAACCCCAAAAAGATTTTTTTGTATCCTGTGTTGTTTCTTTACAACCCACCGGCTACACACATAAATAGCTTTGTTTTATTTATCTTACTGCATTGGCAAATTGTGTTTTTTGTTTTTTTTTGTTTTTGTTTTTTCTCTCTCTGTTCCTTTTTGGCATAAATCTAACAAAATTAGTGAGGTTAATGCTTTAATAAAATATTAAATTTTTTATTCTCTGAAACTTAGTCTTATTATCTTACAATAAAACCTTTTTTAAAGGATTTTATCTCATTTTAAAGATATTTCCACTGGAAGACAAGACAAAAAATACTGATTTAGATTTTTTTTTCTTTTCAGTGTTAATGTTTTTCATGAACCATGAGAAAGTTTGCTGCACATTAAATATACATGCTAAATCTACTGCAAACGAATTATTGTAAATAAGGATTTTAGAGCAGGTCTGCTTACACCAAATCTTTTGCAAATAAATCATAGCATTGCAATGAGCTTGTTGAAATGTGATTGTTGTGCATTTCTCTTGACTTTGATGCACAGTATTGTAGATAAACAAGATGTATTGTAAGTAGATAAACAAGGGACTGCACACCATTTCAGAGAGAGAGAGAGAGAGAGAGAGAGAGAGAGAGAGAGAGAGAGAGAGAGAGTGCAAAAGAGAGCGAGAAAGAGTCTCTGTTGTGAATGCTAGCATTGGATTTCCTTTTGCACAAAAATGTGCTGAGAGGAGATAGTGCTTTCTCCATATCTCACTTGTGACCCAGCGGTCACCTTGGATTTTTACAGAGCTTTTAGGAAAGAGTGCTGTCCCACCATTCCTCTCTCGTTAATCGAGAGGGATGGGAATTTTACACAATAGTGTGGCTTTCACAGTAATTCTCCCCGTTGAGCTAACGGATCGAGCACCTTGTTATGTTGACATGCATCTTTTGGAAAAGGAATCAAAACATATTGTGAGTTTAGCTTTAAATTTAGACTTTTGTTGGCATTTACTTTATATTTACTGAACGCACATGGAGATATGTGAACAAATAAGGTTTTGTTTTAGTTGTGCTGTCATTCAAGCCCTAATGCCATGCCCCAAATATAGATCATTCAAAGACATGATATTATTGTGACAGATGAGTAAAAAAAGACAATAAAAATGGGCTTCAAAAGTCAGTAATATATTCTTTGTTTTATTAACATAATTGGACAAAATCCTATTACTTGTCTATACAGTCCACAGCAATTCATTTTGCAGCCAATCACACAGAACACGTTCATGCATACTGTCTGTGCAATTTCTTAATTGTTGGTCTATGTGCACATGCATTAGATGACTGTCTTAGTCTCATCTCTGTTGCGTCAAGTTAAAGAGTTCAAATTTTAGTAGTCTCAAGAGCCAGGATTTTGCTCCAATCTGTTGCGTTTCATCCTGCTGTTTTTTTTTTTTTTTCTTTTTCTTTTTTAACACACGATCACATTTTTTGGACTGCTCCTCAGTCATTCTGTCCTGCCTGCACTTCTTGGTAAGTGTGGTTTGGCAGGTCAGGGGTTGTGATTATGCTTGTTAATTTTTTTATTGTGTTATTTTTCATAATTCATTATTCTGAATTAACATGTTTAATTGACAGCCCTAGTTTTTAGGTGGCCAGAAGCTTTTACATTTTAGGGAAAGGAGAAACCAGTTTTGTGTGTGTGTGTGTGTGTGTGTACTTAGAGCAACCTGGAAGCAAAGTGAGAAGAGAAGGGCTAGACCAGGAGTGAGAGAGAAAGAAAATGACAATATTGAACAAAAGAATGAGAAGGACTGTAATGTATTTGTGCTCTTTACAGCAGAAACGGGGAAGTCAAATCACTGAGGTCCATCTCCAATGCTCCCCTTTGAGGTTTTGGCTGGTGCTATAATCTGGGTCAAAGTGCTAACTGCTGATAGAGCCTGTGAGAGGCTTACTCGCACATGAATCATTTCTCATACCTCTCTTCCTCATTACGCTTTCTGCTGATAGAATTTCAAAGGCCTCTGTGTCTCTGGCTGACCTTAAAGGTAAAACTCTGCCTCATGGCAATGACAGAACCTCACTCAACAAGCTGACCTTGCGAGATGCGCCATATAACTAAAAGTGAGGGTGGTATACATTAAAGTAAGCATTAGTCACTCATATTTAGCAAGAAGCCAAACTGAGAGTTTTAAAATGTGTGAATATCAAATAATGTAGGTCAGAAAGACAAAGCAGCAATGTAAGTGCGAAGTCATTGGCTCTGTTCCAAAGCAATAGTGTGTTGCCTACTTAGACAACTTTTTTTTCATAAGCACACTCATAATGCAAAGGCTGTCCCAAAAGATAAGATAATTTGTTTTGGCCAAATTCTAAGGCAGCATTGCATGTATCCTTCACAGATAAGGTGAAACTCAGAATGCTCAGTGGGAAAAAATCCAAGATGAATGAGTAGAGAATTATTGATTTTAAATGTATTTCTTTCATTACTGAAAAATACTGACAGAAATAGTTCAATCTAATTAAATAAATTATCTATTTTTACCAATATTTGTGTTTGCTATGTATGTTTATGCTTATTAGAGTATGTTCATGCTTATTAGATAACACCATTAGCTTTGCAACATGCTCATGGAAAACCCCACTGTAATCAATTGTGAGTCGAGTCCCTTGTTGCTTCACATGAGGAGTGCTATTCTGTGGTATGTGGAGTTGCTTCTTATGTAGAGCGTTCCAAATTAGTCACTTATGAGGTTTCATTTCAGTTGCTGCCATAACCGCTTAAGGCTGTCTACACTGGAAGTGTCATAACGAACGTTCTAAACCATTCATTTGTCTTGTTGGCAGAAGTAGCACTAGCGATTGCAGTGCAAATTGGAACAGGACATCCGTTTTCTGACGGTGTGACATGCCGCAACGTACGCTTCCAGTGTAGACAGCCTTAATTATAAAAATGGGAAAGATATGCTTGAGATGCGACTCGCCGCCTGCATCTGGTGTAGACAGAGTGTTAGAAGATTGCTGTCTATATAGACTGTAAACAGCAAGGCAACAACATAAAATATTAGGCCACGTCCACACTAATACATTTTCGTTTAAAAACTCATAAATCTCTCTCTGTTTACGCCTTTCATCCACACTAGTACTGAGTTTTCAAACAAAAACTGATAAGTGTGGACGTGGCTTCAGAGTGTATAATTACATAGAATGTATAATTAGAATGTATATCTTCATTGATTGATTGATTGACTGTTTGATTCATTGATGCATTGATTTAATAATTAACTTTAATAATCCAAATTTTTTTTGGAATGTAGTATTTTTTAAGGACCAAAAAGCTTTCATTATGCATGGGAAAGTGAACAATGAATCATGCAATATCTCGCTCTCTCTCAGTAAAGCATTTAAATTCTGGCCTGTTTGCCTTCCTTATTGTTACAATTAAAGCAGCTGGCATTTGTAAACCATTATAGAATTTTCTTTGTATTCAGGATCAATCCAGCTCTTCACACAGCTTCCAATCTGAAGCTAAGCCACCTGTACAGCCGGTGCCTGCTGCAGCTTGGACTGCGCCCAAATCCGAGCAGGGTGCTGGATTTATTCATACATCAAAACATGGAGACATTTGGATGATCCTCAGAGTAAAGTGCCTCCATGGCTTCTGTGCAGGAGAATCACTATAAATAGGCTGCCACCAAGTCTCGGGATGGGAATATAAACAAATGTCGTCTTTTATCTGTTATTTCTCAGAAAGGCTTAAGTACAAGACTCCATGAGATGTGAAGAGATGTCACCTGCTATGGAGGAAAATTTGAGACCTGGGAATTACTAAAAAGATCCTTCTTTTGTGTTGTCATCAAGTCCTACCTAGACAACAAATGTCCACACGTTCCTTAAGAATTGTCACTTATACAGCATTCTAAGAGAAACAGAAGCCTTCCTCAGCTTTCCTGGCCTGCTGCAAAGGAACAAACAAGAATTTTTTGACTAAGCAGGTTTTAGTGAAAAGTATAGCTTGATACTTCATGTCTACTAGAAAGATGTTGTGTATGTGTGTGGGTCTCTGTGTGTGGTTTGTGTCTGACAGTGTCAGCAATAGTTGAACAATGTTTTTCTTGTGTTTTAGTGAAGATTCTGCAGTTACAAGCTCACAGCTTCTCCAGAGGCTCCAGAGAACCATCTTATGTCTTATGAATGTGGTGATGAGCAAAACCAATGTCAAAAGGTGCCATTTCAGCAGGCACATACAAACCTACACACAAACACACACCCTTAACAGATCTATATGCAGTCTACTGAGAAATTAAGATCTGCGGTGTTAGTGCTACATAACCAAAGCATGCTGACATAATGCTAAAATGGAATGGCTTTGTATATAGGCCATTGGGGTCATTGTTGATTGAACAAAATGTTTATCAGGTCAGTTGATTCAATGCAAATTACAGCATACTGAATGCTGTATTATGAGATTTTCTCATATTTATTTTAATTGCCCACCCCATGAACAGTATTCAAATGCGAACAGAATAGCATCCTAACTCCACTGTTCAGTCCTACCTGTGATTCAATCTGCAATTTTCATGAAAGCATCCTAGATTTCTAACATTCTAAGGGGACATTCACACTTCATCTGTGCTGTATTTAAAAAAAAAAAATTTCTAACAGTTTTTGTTTTTCTATGTAAACATGCACTAGATGAAACGTCGCTTTGAACATCGCACAGCATCTTACTGTGTTTTTTTTTTTTTTTTCAGCAAATTGTGCATGAGTGCCATGTGAAGTTAAAAATAAAAATAACTTTCAGACACCTGCACTGCATTCTTCATTTGTTTAGCTGCGTGTAGCTTTTTTAGCGCAAGAATTTATTCTGACTGAACGGCCCCTGAGAGAACATGGCAATATTTTGACTAGTGAATATATATATCTATAAAGTGTATAATTCATTCAGTCCATTAAACATCTTGACACTGTAATCCTATGAAAAATCCCATGACAACATCTTAAATCTAGGTCAATTCACAAATTTAAATTTCCATTCTCTAAAAGGTACTTAGAGATTGCACTTTTACACCTGAAGCTCAGGATTGATTTGTAGATTTGGCTATGGTTATTCTAATATATATATACAGTTGTGCTCAAAAGTTTGCATATCCTGGCAGAAAATGTGACATTTTGGCATTGATTTTGAAAATATGACTGATCATGTCTTTTATTTAAGAATAGTGATCATATGAAGCCATTTATTATCACATAGTTGTTTGGCTCCTTTTTAAATCATAATGATAACAGAAATCACCCAAATGGCCCTGATCAAAAGTTTACATACCCTTGAATGTTTGGCTTTGTTACAGACATACAAGGTAACACACACAGGTTTAAATGGCAATTAAAGGGTAATTTCCCACACCTGTGGCTTTTTAAATTGCAAATTAGTGTCTGTGTATAAATAGTCAATGAGTTTGTTAGCTCTCACGTGGATGCACTGAGCAGGCTAGATACTGAGCCATGGGGAGTAGAAAAGAACTGTCAAAAGACCTGCGTAACAAGGTAATGGAACATTATAAAGATGGAAAAGGATATAAAAAGATATCCAAAGCCTTGAAAATGCCAGTCAGTACTGTTCAGTCACTTATTAAGAAGTGGAAAATTTGGGGATCTCTTGATACCAAGCCAAGGTCAGGTAGACCAAGAAAGATTTCAGCCACAACTGCCAGAAGAATTGTTCGGGATACAAAGAAAAGCCCACAGGTAACCTCAGGAGAAATACAGGCTGCTGTGGAAAAGGATGGTGTGGTTGTTTCAAGGAGCACAATACGATGATACTTGAACAAAAATGAGCTGCGCCAGTGCCACAAAAAAGCCCGGTTACAATATGCCTGACAACACCTTGACACACCTCACAGCTTCTGGCACACTGTAATTTGGAGTGATGAGACCAAAACAGAGCTATATGGTCACAACCATAAGCGCTATGTTTGGAGAGGGGTCAACAAGTATTGTGCAACAAGTAAGGCCAAACATTCAAGGGTATGTAAACTTTTGATCAGTGCCATTTGGGTGATTTCTGTTATCATTTAAAAAGGAGCCAAACAATTATGTGATAATAAATGGCTTCATATGATCACTATCCTTAAATAAAATACTTTTTTTGAAACGTTTTTTTGCATGATCAGTCATATTTTCAAAATCAGTGCCAAAATTTCACAATTTCTGCCAGGGTATACAAACTTTTGAGCACAGCTGTATATATATATACACTCATTTGTGGACATAAGGGGTTAACCGCAAGGGGAGACTCACAATTATTGCTTTTAATTGCAGTTGCTTTTGATCACTTTGAACAACTAATAATTAATGGTACTATTTAGTCAGTACCCTGGGCAGTTGCAAATGATTAATCAATCCCTTCATATGAGCATAGTCAATTACATTAGTCATACACAGCCTTTTATTTTCTACAACCACAAACATGAAGCAGACATTATTTTCTCTTTCTCAAACATGTTGTTGATTGCACATTTTCCACAAAGACCTATGATCCTTTTCATTATTGTATTTTTGTTTGTTGTAAATATGCCTACTGGCAAATTTGGATAAACTGAGCTGCAATTTACAAATTGATTAACACAAAGAAATTCATTTAATTATCAAAATCAACTTCATTCTCTTAGTGTCTCTTATCATCTGAAACCCATACTTTGTTGAGGAGAAAAATCTATGTAAGTGGCTGAAGCTTTGACACAAAGCAGAAAGCTGTAGAATCTGCTGGCTTAATTGATTATTTGTGCAGAGCTGTATATCAGTGAGGTGCAGCATACCCTTGAGAAATAATGTAAAACAGATAACAAGATCAAATGTGGAAGAATTGCTTTCTACTGCCAGCTTTATTAATCTCTTAGTCAAAATGGCTTTTTCTACCCTCTATGCAGGTTTTTGCATTAAGGCAAGGTACGCCTCTGCGTCCTAAGTTGCACAAAAGCTACAGCTGACAGAGGTTTTATGAAGCTGTTTTGATTTGAAAAAAAAAAAAAAAACTCTCTGGCTCATGATTTCTACATTAGCTTACGGTTTAAGCTGCAAGCTTCTATTTGTAGTAAACAGAAAGTTTTTTCATGTAGGTTTACTTTTTCAGGAATACATTTTTGTTTTTAAGTATAGGCATGTTACACTATGCTTAACCCTAGGTTAACATCTTTTTCTTCTTTTGTGCCAAAAGTATTCAGTGTGAATTACAAACTCAGGGTAAAGTATGAACAATGTGAAACATCAAACAATATAACCCAGAATTACATTAACCCAGGGTTAAAAATTTACATCTTCAAGTGTGAAAAGCTCATTAGAATTATAATTAGAATGCGACAAGTTTCCAGCGACAAGCAATTTGTCCACACTGGATGCGAAACTATGGACCCTTTTCACACTTCCGGAAGTAAACGATTGCAGGGTAAACTTTGATAGCGGTGAATAGGAGACCACGGCAAATATAATTTTTGCTTACCCATTTGCTCTAACATCAGAAGAAAAACACCACTACTACGTTTACACAACTTTCCAAATGAAGAATTTTTTTTAGAGCGGTGGATTAAGACAGTCAGAAGGAGAGAAGATGGCAAATTAACAGACACTCTCTCAACACTTGTGTTCAAAACCTCATCATAGTAACTTTTTTTTATTTTATTTTTTATAATTCCACTAAATTCCAGCGGTAATATAATACAATTATTATATTATTATAAAATATAAAGATTTTAAAAAATATACAGGTGCATCTCGATAAATTAGAATGTCGTGGAAAAGTTCATTTATTTCAGTAATTCAACTCAAATTATGAAACTCGTGTATTAAATAAATTCAATGCACACAGATTGAAGTAGTTTAAGTCTTCGGTTCTTTTAATTGTGATGATTTTGGCTCACATTTAACAAAAACCCACCAATTCACTATCTCAAAAAATTAGAATACATAAGACCAATAAAAAAAAAAAACATTTTTAGTGAATTGTTGGCCTTCTGGAAAGTATGTTCATTTACTGTATATGTACTCAATACTTGGTAGGGGCTCCTTTTGCTTTAATTACTGCCTCAATTCGGCGTGGCATGGAGGTGATCAGTTTGTGGCAATGCTGAGGTGGTATGGAAGCCCAGGTTTCTTTGACAGTGGCCTTCAGCTCATCTGCATTTTTTGGTCTCTCGTTTCTCATTTTCCTCTTGACAATACCCCATAGATTCTCTATGGGGTTCAGGTCTGGTGAGTTTGCTGGCCAGTCAAGCACACCAACACCATGGTCATTTAACCAACTTTTGGTGCTTTTGGCAGTGTGGGCAGGTGCCAAATCCTGCTGGAAAATGAAATCAGCATCTTTAAAAAGCTGGTCAGCAGAAGGAAGCATGAAGTGCTCCAAAATTTCTTGGTAAATGGGTGCAGTGACTTTGGTTTTCAAAAAACATAATGGACCAACACCAGCAGATGACATTGCACCCCATCACAGGCTGTGGAAACTTAACACTGGACTTCAAGCAACTTGGGCTATGAGCTTCTCCACCCTTCCTCCAGACTCTAGGACCTCGGTTTCCAAATGAAATACAAAACTTGCTCTCATCTGAAAAGAGGACTTTGGAACACTGGGCAACAGTCCAGTTCTTCTTCTCCTTAGCCCAGGTAAGATGCCTCTGACGTTGTCTGTGGTTCAGGAGTGGCTTAACAAGAGGAATACGACAACTGTAGCCAAATTCCTTGACACATCTGTGTGTGGTGGCTCTTGATGCCTTGACCCCAGCCTCAGTCCATTCCGTGTGAAGTTCACCCAAATTCTTGAATCGATTTTGCTTGACAATCCTCATAAGGCTGCGGTTCTCTCGGTTGGTTGTGCATCTTTTTCTTCCACACTTTTTCCTTCCACTCAACTTTCTGTTAACATGCTTGGATACAGCACTCTGTGAACAGCCAGCTTCTTTGGCAATGAATGTTTGTGGCTTACCCTCCTTGTGAAGGGTGTCAATGATTGTCTTCTGGACAACTGTCAGATCAGCAGTCTTCCCCATGATTGTGTAGCCTAGTGAACCAAACTGAGAGACCATTTTGAAGGCTCAGGAAACCTTTGCAGGTGTTTTGAGTTGATTAGCTGATTGGCATGTCACCATATTCTAATTTTTTGAGATAGTGAATTGGTGGGTTTTTGTTAAATGTGAGCCAAAATCATCACAATTAAAAGAACCAAAGACTTAAACTATTTCAGTCTGTGTGCATTGAATTTATTTAATACACGAGTTTCACAATTTGAGTTGAATTACTGAAATAAATGAACTTTTCCACGACATTCTAATTTATTGAGATGCACCTGTATATAAAGAATTTAAAAATTGGAAATACAAAAAATTTTCTATAGATTTACGCTGCTAAATATGGTGGGAACACGTCATCACAGTGTGGTAAAAGTGTCCATTTAGCCCAAGATGGAGCACTTGTATCAAAATGAATGGGATTTTTGCCTTGAAAGGCAAAAAAAAAAAGAAAAAAAAAAAGTGATGAACAGTTATGAGGAGCAGGATTTTGAACAAGTTTCACAGTGGATAGTGGGAACAAAATGTCCTGTCGCTCATTGCATGTTAGAACAAAAACTAAAAATTACATGGAATAAATTCATTCATTTATAATTTCTCATTTTATCGTGTTATGTCTGATTTGAAAACTGTGTTCAAATTAGATTTAGAATTAGAAATATTCTGTGACAAGATGCTTTAGAGGCTTAATCTATTTTACAACTGAGCTGTAAGTAAATTTGCAGACTAATATTTGTTTTGCATTTGAGGCTTAAAGGATCAGGCTTTTAGAAAATAGCTCACTAGCAGCATTGAGCATCACTAAAACATACCCGAAACACCCCTAATGTAAAGGGCCTTGAATGTTCACTATTTATAGCTGAGATGCTGTTGAGTGCCAGGAGTGATTGTGTTAAATCAAACTCAAACCAAGTGTTCTCTAATTCCACATTCTCTCATAGTGCATTTACATAATAGAAATTGCATAGTACTCTCACAATCTAGAAGACATCCTTCCTCAAATATTTCACTCTAAGCCATTGCCAACTCTGTAAACTGATTTGTTTTTCTTATTCATGGGGTCCTGCGGCACATCAGACATGACTGTAATTGCCTTCCTTTCACCAGGGAGCTTCTTGTTTCTCATTCTGAAGTTTATTCTCTGTTTCATGTCACCAAGGTAGAGAGAGACGGCACCCTGTGAAAAATGACACTCCCTCCGTCATGCAGAGGAGAACGAAAAGATAAGAATGGTAGATAAATGTCAGCAAATGCAGAACTCAGAATGCTGCCACCCCAGTGTTCTTGCCTTGTAATGAATGGGTGTTTATAAGTACACTGCCTGTGAGATTGGTAAAACTGTGACAGCTCACATTAGTGAACTCGGAATAACGCATAATTGAGCCGATGTTAGACACAAGAACCATCTGGATTTGCTGTGTTTTTATCAAAATCAACTCTTTAGATTGCTCTTCTTGTTTTCTAAATGAGCCGCCTCGTTTAGCATGGCAGTATTGCTCTAAATGGGCAGTTAATATTGACTGCTGAAAGGACTGCTCACCCTGGGAGGTGATGATCTACCGAGCAATAGGAAATGGGTATGAGCCTCAGGTTATTTACGTCAGCACTCTCTCAAAAAAAAGATCCCTGGCAGCTGTATGCAGCAGCTCTGCAGACTGCCTATAATTGCAGCTCTTCCAAAATCTGGCCCTGTCAGGAGTAATTACGCAACAGATGAAGGTACTAGCCTAGGTTGGTGCTTTTTCCTTTAACAAACTAAATCTGTGGATTTAGTCTGAAAAGAAATGCAATCATTATTAAATCTTCGTTTTTCTACCATTTTTGGAGGACTTTGGTTTTAGAGCTCAAAATTTTGTGTGTATGTCAACAAGCAGTGCTCTGTGCATTTATGAAAGAGGGAGGGATCATGTCAGCTCTGCTTTATCCATTTCTAATGGATGTTATTTATTTATTTATTTATTTATTTTTGTATTTTATTTATTTATTTTTGCACCCTGAGGGTACATCTGGACACTTCACAGGGAGATTTGAGGGGGTGTAGGAATACCTAGGAAACTGAGTTTGAAGCCATGTTTTTCGAAAGATATTTGAAAAAACATTTATATTATAAGTTTCAATCTGCTCAGTTCAAAATAACAGTTTTATTGAATTTTCACTCTTGCTTCATCTGGGTTTAAACTCTTTTCTATTCCTCTGAGGCTGTAAGTAATATAGTGCAATATAGGGTCCTGTTTCTGAAATTAATTCAACTCTAACTACTCTCAATACATTAACTTAAAGGTGAAGTGTGTAATTTCTTCACCACTAGCAACACTAAATGGAATTGCAAAGATAATGACTTTTCAAACAGGTTTTCTGCACTTTCTCCCCATCTTCCATTGGTCACAATCTTATAGTCCTGTTCTAAACTCATGCCATTGGTTGAGCCAATGTTGCTATGATGGGCTGGTCAGAATGCTCCAACAAACAGAAAAATGCCATTGTTTACACTTAACTGAGAAATCAGCATACAACTGGATTATAGTTATATATATTAAGCTGAGATAGAAAAAAGTATTTAAAGATGTAATTGACATTTAAAAGGATGTTTTTTATGTTTTTTTATTTTTATTAAAAAAGTCAAAAACTTTAAAAGTTCTTGAGAATTATGTGCTTTATGGAAACATGCTGTGGTCTGTTAGAGGTCTGCACTCTGCTCCAGTTCCTCTCACTTCACCACCAGTGAAGTAAGAAAGTAGTTTTCAGGCTGGTCCTCCTCTGCTCTACAGCATCCTGGCTGAATCAATTCAATCTTGCTATTACTCTGCATTAACAATACATGAATCCACCTGTATTAAAATGCAGAGTGGTTTGAACTGGAAAATTTAAAAGCAAGCCACTTGTGTAATTAAATGTACAAGAAATGTAAATACATATATATATATATAATGTACTTAAATTTCTTGTACATTTAATTACACAAGTGGCTCGCTTTTAAATTTTCCCATTCAAACCACTCTGCATTTCAATATATACTGTATATATATATATATATATATATACACTACCGTTCAAAAGTTTGGGGTCACTTGTCTGAAATGTTTCTCATGATCTTAAAAACCTTTTGATATGAAGGCATATACTTCAATGTTTGAAATTTGTTTTGTAGACAAAAATATAATTGTGCCAACATATTAATTTATTTAATTACAAAGCTAAAATTTTATTTTAAAAAAATGGATGACATGGACCAAATAATTAAGAAAAGCAGCCACTAAGTGCCCAGCATATAGATGGGAACTCCTTCAATACTGTTTAAATAGCATCCCAGGGTTATACCTCAAGAAGTTGGTTGAGAAAATGTAGCCACTTTGAAGTTGCTAAAATATAACTTAGTTTTGATTTATTTTGGATTTTTTTAGTCACAACATAATTCCCATATTTCCATTTCCATTATTCCATAGTTTTGATGACTTTACTATTATTCTAAAATGTGAAAAAAATAAAAATAAAGAATGAGTAAGTGACCCTAAATTTTTGAACGGTAGTGTGTATGTATGTGTATATATATCTATATATATATATATATATATACACACACACACACACACACACACACACACACACACACACACACACACACACACACTGGCGGCCAAAAGTTTGGAATAATGTAGAGATTTTATGGAGGATATTGGTACTTTAATTCGCCAAAGTGGCATTCAACTGATCACAAAGTTTAGTCAGGACATTACTGATGTAAAAAACAGCACCATCACTATTTGAAAAAAGTAATTTTTGATCAAATCTAGACAGACCCCATTTCCAGCAGCCATCACTCCAACATCTTATCCTTGAGTAATCATACTAAATTGCTAATTTGGTACTAGAAAATCACTTGCCGTTATATCAAACACAGTTGAAAGCTATTTGGTTTGTTAAATGAAGCTTAACATTGTCTTTGTGTTTGTTTTTGAGTTGACACAGTATGCAATAGGCTGGCATGTCTTAAGGTCAATATTAGGTAAAAAATGACAAAAAAGAAACAGCTTTCTCTAGAAACTCGTCAGTCAATCATTGTTTTGAGGAATGAAGGCTATACAATGCTTGAAACTGCCAAAAAACTGAAGATTTCATACAAAGGTGTACACTACAGTCTTCAAAGACAAAGGACAACTGGATCTAACAAGGACAGAAAGAGATGTGGAAGGCCAGATGTACAACTAAACAAGAGGATAAGTACATCAGAGACTCTAATTTGAGAAATGGACGCCTCACATGTCCTCAGCTGACAGCTTCATTGAATTCTACCCACTCAACACCAGTTTCATGTACAACAGTAAAGAGAAGACTCAGGCGTGCAGGCCTTATGGGAAGAATTGCAAAGAAAAAGCCACTTTTGAAACAGAAAAACAAAGAGAAAAGGTTAGAGTGGGCAAAGAAACACAGACATTGGACAACAGATAATTGGAAAAGAGTGTTATGGATCTTAACCCCATTGAGCATTTGTGGGATCAGCTAGATTGTAAGGTGCGTTAAAAGTGCCCGTCAAGACAGCCACATCTATGGCAAGTGCTACAGGAAGTGTGGGGTGAAATGTCACCTGAGTATCTGGACAAACTGACAGCTAGAATGCCAAGGATCTGCAAAGCTGTCATTGATGCACGTGGAGGATTTTTTGATGAGAACTCTTTGAAGTTGTTTAAGAAGTGCTGAAATTTATTTTCGAATTTTAATTGTAATTTTTCATGTTATTAGTGTCCTGGCTATACACTGTGATCAGTTGAATGCCACTTTGGTGAATAAAAGTACCAATTTCTTTCCATAAGAGCAAAATCTGTACATTATTCCACCAGTGTACATATATATATATATATATATATATATATATATATATATATATATATATATATATATATACATATATACACACACAACAGTTAGTTCCGGTCCTTGAATCTGATTGGACGAGAGACATTCCATGTTCTAAACTAAAGTGTAAGAGCAGTGCAGATGTGTTAAGATCTTCTGTATATGTGTCTCTTTATATGTAATTTTTTGACATTACATATGTTAGCCAGCAGGTGGTGGCAAAAGATCATTTTTGTGTGTAATATGAGCCAGTTAGGTGACGTGAAGTCAGCGTCAGTCAGTGTTTACATACAACAGCACTACATGATCGCTTGTACTACACTACTAAAGTTAGGAAATAGCTTTAAACGGCTTTAAACGAACAATTTCAGCATTACGACTCATCACAGATGAGAGACACAATAGACTGATTGATTACACAAACTCAAGGTGCTTACCTCTTACCGGACTTTCCACATTGGAGAGGACATACTGTTCAAAATGGCAGAGGAGACTGCGGTTTCTATAGTGAATGACTCTTGCGCACCGGCTACCGCGAAATAGGGAGAAATACCCCCGCTTGGACAGCTATTTTTCCACTTATAAAGCTGATGTTCAGAAAGCTGAAAGCATCTCTGCTTGAGAGTGGCATCAGGTGATAGCACATGCTCCATCTCTCTCTCTCTCTCTCTCTCTCTCTCTCTCTCTCACACACACACACACACACACACACATTCATCCATACTTGCTTATCCAATAACTTGGTAGAAACAGCACAAGCCGTGATACTATTTTTGAAGTGACATTTTTTAATTACTAACGAAGGCTTGGTTTGAACCAGCAATGTCAGATTCTGATCCGTTGCGTAAGAAAGTAGTTCCATGCACAAATGCATTTTTATGACCGTACTCGGTTTTTCCTAATTTCTTTACATTTACTTGTTCATTGCTGTTGTATATAAACAATATCACACTCGCAATCGTGCTATATGGCCCTAAATCAGCACTGCTGTGATTACCTTCGGCACTCGGCCTGTGGCCTTGTGCCTGCGGCTGAATCACAGCAGTGCTGATGTAGGGCCATATATTACTCTTGTTCGTGTGATATTGCTTATATACAGTATATATATATAACATGGATGTCAACATCATTGAGTCTGTCTGGGATTACATGAAGAGACAAGGCAAGGCAAGGCAAAAATTGAGCACAGCCTAAATAGATAGAAGAACTGTGGCAAGTTCTCCAAGAAGCTTAGCAAATCCTATCTGCTAACATCCAAGAAAAACTGTATCCTAGGATTGGATAGGATAGGATCCTTAGACAATTAATGCTGTTTTGAAGGCAAAGGTTGTCACACCAAATATTGATTTAACTTTTTTATGTTTGATGGACTTTGTTTGATGTTAACTGATAAATGAAAACTATTTATGGCATAATTTTTTTAAGACATTCCCCAATATGCAATATTTTTCAGAAGTGCCTAAACCTTTTGCACAGTACAGTATATATGAATGCATAGCCCTTTATTAACAAAAGGTGTCTTTGACAGTCAAGACATTAGCCCTTGATTGTGATTAAATTATGCATTAAAAATGTACTTCTGTTGTATAAAGCCGTGTAGTTGATCTCAATGTGTTAACTTCTTTATTGGTACAAAGACAAGTTCATCCAAAAACATAATTTACTTTAAACAAAGTCATACAGATTTGGAACAACATAAGGGTGAGTAAATGAATTTTTGGGTGAACTATCCCTTTAAGGAATACTCATTGGCTTGACAATCTCCAGTTAAAACAGGTCGGCGATGGACAGGATCGATACACAGCTGGTCATGGAATCCAATATAAAGTTATTTTATATTCCATTAGTGGTATAAGGTGCTTAGCAGCAGCCATTGAAAAGGCTACACTGATACATACATGGAAAGCCTTCCAAAACACATGCATACCATCTTTTATTGTCAAATTACTCTGCATAATTTGAGGTCAGAAATAAAAGATTACCTGGGGTGTATTTTATGCACATGGCAGAGCTGTTTTTTTTTTCTTTCCCAATGACAGCCACTCCAACCATGTATCATCATTAGATGAAGATGGCCAAAATTGAAATACAGTTTCAACTTGCAGTAAAGCTTTTAAGAAATATAATTTGTTCTTGGTACACAGATCCTGAAAATAGGGCAAAACAATAGGACTTGAAGACACAGAGTGCAGACTTTGCTAATGCCTGGTGTGTAGGGCCAGAATATTAACCTCACAGCATGTTGTTGAGATGGAGTCTGTATTACAGCATGCCTACATTGTTGTCAGGTTAAATACTGGGCTTCAAGGCACCAGGAGGCTGTTGCATTATTTTTAGTGTGCCCTTATAGTTAATGTCCTGTCTTATAAACAAAAAGAAGTGCTCCACTGATGTGTGTACAACTGTTAAGTTGTTGGCAGTTTTTCCTGAATAGCAAGGACATGATAATTTTAGTGTTCTAAACTTAAAACTGAAGTGTATGTTTTTTCCGTTGTCAATATACTTTCTCCTATCCCTATCACATATAAGCCATGTGGAAGTTCTGTTTGTTTGAGCATCCTGACCAGCCCGACCCCAACATTAGCTCAACCAATAGAGTGAGTTTGGTGTGAACTATAAGTTTGGGGCGGGACTATCTGTTTGGCCAGCCAATGAAAAACGGGAGGAGTGTTCAGGAAGCCTTTTTTTTTTTTTTTTTTTTTTTTTGCAGAAATCACACACTTCAGCTTCAATAGCCCAGATAACTGGATTATTGGAAGAATTTTATGTGAAATACTTGAGTTCATATTAAAATATCTGACTTTTAGTTACAGACTTGAGAATCTGATCACAGTTTGTGACAATATTGATATCTTTTCTGAAATTCTAGTAGAGACAAGTTAGGTCTTTTTCTTAAGAGAAACATCTAAGAAATAGGAGGATTTTTAGAGTTCAACTCTAGGATCTCAGTTGTGATTTTTCTTTCTTATGTAATGGAGAAATGTCCTGATAAAGTATTTTCTCTATGTGCTTTCTCAGATCAGACTGGTAGAGTTTCCATCATGAGAATGTGTTGAAGTACCTGGACAAGATGAGGTGTTTCCGAAAACGTTCGGCCATTCCCTTCCTGGTGGCTCTCATTACCTTCTTGCTCTTCATAAACCTCTACATTGAGGATGGATATGTGCTGGTGAGTCCATTGCTTGTTGAAACAGTGTGTAAATTACAGAGACCAATGTATTTACAACATTAGTGCAGCAGATAACAAGACAAAAGTGGACTTCACAACAACTCGACTACTGTTGTTGCATGTGATTTAGCATTAATTATCTCTGTACTGAAAAGTTATTTTGTTTATACAGTAGGCTTTAATTACCAAATATTGCATATAAGACTGCCAGTGCTGCACTGTGCATGTATAAGTATCAGAGCTCACGATGCAGCATGTTTAAAATGTCATGATGTAGAGGCAGTCCAAACACAAGAGACTCATTTATTATTCATGAGGCCAACTTTATGATCAAAATTTGTGATCATAACATGTCACGTGTGTTTGTCTGATGAATTATTCAAAAGTTGTACCCATTTCTGACAGTCACTTTTCGAAGTAACCCACATTTAATTGAAATACAAACACCATCAGAGCTGTAAAAATTTAGTGTGAACATTTTATGGGTGCTAAAAAGACAGCAACGCTATACTTTCAATGCTAGTCAAATGATTTATAGAATTGAGTAATACTGTGTGTACAATTAATTATTCAAAGGCCATCATTTACATTTGATGAGATTATACAAGGGTGTGCAGGAATATTGCCAACTCTAAAAATAATTACCTGCAGTGCTTACGTTTGGAGATGTAAATGGACTTCTACCGTCTCTTCAACATACAATATAACCACGTTCCTAGAAAATGAAGCCTTGAAGACTCTAACTTTGTGGCTTTCTAATAGGGAATGTTGCAGATTTTTTTGGAATCTTGTGACAAGCATACAGGAGATTCTGAGTAATTCTGAGTTTGAGACTAGAACTTGTCTATCTTGGATGTCATGTGTTTCAGGAGGAAGATAAACGTCAGTTGCGAGAGACCTCAATGCATCCTCTTAACTCAGAGCGATATGTTCACACCTTTAAAGACATCACCAATTTTTCTGAAACCATCAATGTGACTTATCGATACCTTGCTGGAACACCTTTACCTCGAAAGAGTAAGAGTGCATATACAGTGCATATACAGTACATTTACAGTGCATACATATTCAGTATATGTACACACACACACACACATTTTTTTATAGTAAGTTTTACCATATTGATTTCACATCTAAAACATTAGTTTATATAAATGACAACTTTCTTTACATTAAATATGACATAAACTTTTTACCATCATGCCTTCTTCATGTACTTTTGTTAATTCTTTCAAAGGCTTTATGTGTAGATTTTGTTTTAGCCTTGTCCCAGACCTAGATTTTCAATATTAAACTATGAAAATCCATTATAAAAATACAAATTATTACATGTTTAAAATTACAACAATCTAAACAATGAGTTAATAAATATAAACCATTTTGATATTTATTGTGTGAAAAAAATGTTTGTGTGAAAATATTTTTCTATTTTTAAATTAGGTAGAGGGATATACATTTTTCAAAAATTACAGCTGTTCTCCAGTTGTAAAATAATTTCCACTACACCAAACAAATTTACCCCATATATATATATATATATATATATATATATATATATATATATATATATATATATGAGATGAAATACAAGACAAATTATGTTTGAAGAAAACAAAGGAAAGTCAAGATAAGTATATCTTTTTATTAGGTGTCATTTCAAATCAAATTGTAATTTTACCAAATTATGGCAAACATTTGAAAATATGATTTAATTGTGTGTCTTTAGGGTACATAAAATGTTAGGTACGAAATTAGTCTTAACAAGACAAATGCATCTGATGTTTATTTTTTTATTTTATTTTATTTTTTTATGTTAAAAATGTGCTTTCCATCACCATCATTTTCAGCACAAAATTCTATTAAACATAATACAGAATTTGTGATGTAATGGAAATTAAATTGTGAAGGGACTTTCAGATAAAAATGAAAAAAAAAAAAAAACATAAATCTCCTGTGATGCATGTGCATAAACTGTTGGGACATTGTTAACTGACAAATTAAATAAACTAGAGAGAGTGTGAAAAATGTTTTAATGAGACTTTTCTTTCTAGATGTCCACAGTGCTAAATCGCCAAAGTTGAATATACATCCGTATATATAGTGTGGTGTCAAATCAGTTCACAGCATGTGTTCACACCTTTTAGTTCACATAGTATATAATTTCTTTCTGTTTTTTGCAGAGTATCTCACCATTGGATTGTCATCTGTGAAACGAAAGCGAGGAAACTACCTGTTGGAGACCATCAAGTCCATTTTTGACCAATCAAGCTATGAGGAGCTCAAAGAGATTGTAGTAGTTGTCCACTTGGCAGACTTTGACCTTGCATGGTGTGAGAGCCTAGTTCAAGAAATCTCAAGGAAGTTTGGCCACCATATTATCGCAGGCCGACTGTTGGTTATCCATGCCCCTGAGGAGTACTACCCGTCCCTGGATGGGTTGAAGAGAAACTATAATGATCCTGAGGACAGGGTACGCTTCCGTTCAAAACAGAATGTAGATTATGCTTTTCTCCTCAACTTCTGCACCAACCTCTCTGATTTCTACATGATGTTAGAGGACGATGTACGATGCTCTCGGAACTTTCTCACAGCCCTGAAGAAGGTGGTAACTTCTAGGGAGGGCTCATATTGGGTGATGCTGGAGTTCTCTAAACTGGGCTACATAGGGAAGTTATACCACTCAAGAGACCTTCCCAGACTTGCCCATTTCCTGCTCATGTTTTATCAGGAGATGCCTTGTGATTGGCTTCTTATCCATTTCCGGGGTCTGCTGGCCCAGAAGGATGCCATTCGCTTCAAGCCATCACTTTTCCAACACATGGGATACTATTCCTCTTATAAGGGTGCAGAGAACAAACTCAAGGATGATGACTTTGAGGAAGACTCCCTTGACATCCCAGACAACCCACCTGCAAGTCTGTACACCAATATCAATGTGTTTGAGAGCTATGATGCTGCCAAAGCGTACAGTAGCGTGGATGAGTACTTTTGGGGCAAAGCTCCGTCAACTGGGGACTTTTATGTTATAGTATTCAACAAAGAAACAAAAATTAGCAAAATCAAGATCATCACGGGAACAGATGATCGGCAGAATGATATTTTGCATCATGGAGCTCTGGAAGTGGGTGAGAAATTAGTAGGAACAAAGAAGGGAAGGCAGTGCTCCTCCTATATAACATTAGGGGAGTTTAAAAATGGAAACATTGAGGTTCACGATGTGGACCACAAGATTGCTTTTGATATCGAGTGTGTTCGTATTGTGGTAACGGCAAGTCAGAAAGAATGGATTATCATTAGAAGCATTAGCCTGTGGACTACACAAGGGGCAAGTCAATGAGAACTTTTTTGAACCTTAGTTAAAGGCACAACTGTCAACGGTTTTATTTATCTATTTATTTAATTATACAATTTCTAAATTATTTATTCATTCTTATGAGAGAAATCTTTATTTATTCATTAAACTTTTGTTAAAGCCAAATTTCAAAGGGGGTTTCGAACAGTTCTGACATAAACAAGATTTTTTTATAAAGACATTTAGCATACTTATCCTTATGCCCCCCTTTTCCATTGTTACACCATAATGTTTGCTCCTCAGCTAAAACTTTCAGCACCTAAAATATCTTGGCTCTCCTTTTTTTTCAATATCTTAACAGACAGAAATATCCAAGTGTAGCCACTGAAAATGCAGCAAGCTTGGTTCAAAAGTTGCTTGACGCTGAACTGTAAACCTTTCATGGTAACACTTTACAATAAGGTTCCATTCGTTTACATTAGTAAATGCATTAGGTGCCATGAACTAACAATGAACAATATATTTTTACAGCATTTATTAAAATTTGTTAAGGTTAGTTAATAAAAATGCAATTGTTCATTGTTAGTTTATGTTAGTTCGTAGTGCATTAACTAATTTAATAAAAATGCAACTTTGGATTTGTATTAGTATATGTTGAAATTTACATTAACCAATATTAATAAATGCTGTGAAAGGATTGTTCATAGTGCATGTTAACTAATGTAGTTAACTAATGTTAACAAATGGAACCTTATTGTTAAGTGTTACCCATTTCATTTCAGTGAGGTTATATTTTGGTTTCTTTATTTTTTTTATTTTCTTTGCCACATAAAAAATATTTCCTTATCTTGTTGTCATTTCCACAAGCACAGGGTCAATACTGCCTTGAATATACAATCAATTGTGGCATGAATCTACGCAACATTTCACACTATCTCCCTTCTGAATAATAACAGAAATGTTATGCAATCAACCTTGGGCCAAAAGAGTCTCCTTAGTGTAGCGTTTTTTTTGTTTGTTTGTGCGGTCCTTCGGAGGCATGGACTGAAACAGAGTGTTGGCATTCACCCATCTTCTGAAGTGTTATGATTGGATAGTACAGTGACGAATGAGGTAAACCTCCCTTTCCTTTCAATATTTCCCCCCTTGCATTTTCCTCAGCGCAATTTTACCAAGGTAAATTGGGTTTTGTTTGGCTTGTTCATCCCATCAAATCACACCAGCTACAACAACTGGAATTGTTGGATGCCCCATGCAGTTTTATGCTATTGTATGAATGTGTAATTTAAGAGACATTAAAACCATCTAGTTACTGCATTTAAAAACTTTGTTCAATTTAACATGTCATATGAAAAATGCAATAAGTCAACTGTTTACATGACTTTGTAATGTTGCAAACTATGTCTTTCTCCTGTTTTTCTTTATTTTTAGATGGCAGTTTTTCCCATTGAAAACAACATGCTTTTTTCCCCCTGCCATTTCAAACTGCATCTCATACTTGTGTAGATTCTGCAATAAACTGCATTCTGAACAAGTGCAAAGGCACCTGATATCATACAAATACAAGATACAAACATTTACATTACATTAAGAGGTGCTCTGCACCCACGTATGTCAGAGGGTGAAAAGCTAGTTAGCTTTGCCATGAGTATCAAGAAAGCCATTACTAGCAGTATTTCTCAGGCTAGAAATGTGTTACATTGCTGTATACATTTGTTCTCATGCCAGATCAAAATAGCATTGTTTCCTGGTCAAACGTGCATAATTTTATTCAATTTATTGGAAGTGAATACCTCTCGCCCAATTGTATTTGTGAACGCTTTTTGAATGCATTTCAGACTCCTATGGCTATTTAATGTCACAGTATGTTTTCAGTAGTTTTTTAATGCTTTCTTGTGAGCAAAGCACAGATCCTTTTTTTAAGCAGCCAGCAAAGTTTTAGGGCTGGGTGTGTAATAAAATGTTCTAAATGAAAATATTGGAAGGTTTTTTTCTTCCTAATAAAACAACCGAAAACATTATTGTTCATGCATGAGCTAAGACAGAATGCCGCAGTGTTAGTACACCTGTCGGTTTTATGCTTTATGACTTGTTTTCAAGTTTCTACTCTGAACTTGACTGGCATTGTACTGTACTTGATTTGTGTAATTTAACTCTACTGATAATACATTAATACAGCTGTCATCTCACGTATTGTGCTGCATAGGTGAATGTTTTATGATGCAGAGTTATGTTGTATTTCCTCCACACTGTTTGTCACATGGTACTGTAACTATATTGTAAAATGACATATATTTTTTTACATTTATCATTAGAACTGTTTGCCTTGTATGTTGTACCTAAATATACATTGACTCAAGTGTTGAGTTTGCAAAAATGAATTCCATTTGATCATTGAATATCCAGAGATGGTAAGGTTTCAGGTTGAAACATTTGGGTATAAAAAGAATGATCGTTATAATGTCTAAAAGCACACTTGCATGCAAATGCAAGCATCCCTCATGCAGTAAACTGGCTTGACACCGTATCAGCCAGCAAATGGATAAACTTGAATATTCCCTTCCCTTCTGTGTGTGTGTTACAGGTCCAAGGCATAGGACCTGAGTGACAGATTATCTGATTTAGTATCACTTTTTCTTTACAACTTAACCATATGTGAATAATCATCACATTTGTAATCACAAATACACATTTACATGTATATATAATAAAGCTATGAAATAATAATACATTTTTCTTAATTATATATTCAACCTCTGGTAACATATCACCATATAATTCACTCAAATGCTTTAATATTAAACGATGACCCACAAGGTTAGCCATTTTTAGGGTTTCTTCTGTGAAAATGCTGAAATATAACTGTGCTGGGTGTATGTAAAACTCTGTAACGTTTGACGTCACTGTACAACATTTACACCATTAGTATTGCAATCTGACATTAAACATAACATTTGTACAGAAATAATCACTGAAAACTTAAATCAAACATGTGATTTAAATAAACAACATATTACAAGACATATGTGGAGCCGTTTCACTACTTAAAATCTGAGCCGAAAATAATCTGAAAACACAATGGCTAAGGGGACGGGTGCAATTTTGGCCAATTCACTTGCATTGAACAAATGATACTATTGATATGTTGTACTCATTACAACAGGGGAAACTCAAACTTTAGAAAACTCAACATATCTTTTCATTTAAACTAACAAATTCTTTGACATGAAACCCAAAGAAGATGAAGATTAACATGTTTTTACATGAGAAATGTTGTATTTTACAACTTTTACATTGAACATACCCAGAGGTGGACAAAGTACACAACTCCATTACAAGTGAAAGTTGTAAAGACAGATTTTTACTTGAGTAAAAGTACAGAAGTACTTGGTTTTAAAAGTACTTAAGTATCAAAAGTAAATTTCCTTTTTTATGTCAACGCATTGTTTTTTTTATTGTTGCATTGTTGTATGTAATACTTACAATACCTTATGCCTCTGAAGCAACCTACTGAATACACTGACTAGCTTGTAGTATCTGTGGAATAAAGAGTTTTTAGAATGTTACAAAACCTATAGAAATTAAACAACTGAATTGACATCATCTTCATTTTTTTATTTAACACTCCTACCCACCCCCACAAAAGCAGCATGGTAGTGTTCTCACACAGCTCTGGCAGAACATGATAACTGCTCTCTCTGGCCCAGCGGCAGCACCAATGCAGATTTGAATGTTCCGGTATGATTTTTGTCAAAGGTTTAATAGACAGGCGAATCGTTTTCATTTAGAAAAGAGATCGTGTGGGTGTTTGAATCGAGATTGCGATCTTTTTATGATTTAATCGTGCAGCTCCAATAACTATAGTAATTATGCAAGGTAACAACAACAAAAACAACAACAAAAAACTATAAAAGTTACAAGATATTAACTTATTTCACTCTTAAGCTCATTTACATATGAATTCACGCTTTTGCATGCTAACTAACGTCATTGTCGAACCTTATCTATGTGTTAGCGGTGTATCCACAATGCTATGGCAACTTGGTGGGCAAATCCATAAAAAATAATTTGACCGACCATACTTCATACTGAAACTTTAGCTCTAAAGTACAGATAATTTCAAGCTTTCACAAGAAATTAAAAGATTACATACCTCAATATGCTTCCGCAGATTGGACGGCGAGTTTTTGAAGGCTGTGATATGGTTCGTTTTAGGCAAACAAAGCAAACCTTTAAAACGAAATTAATCTTTAACATTTTCAGAAAACTGGAACATATTTTCTAAGTATGGCCATGGGTGCGCGCACTGTGCCGAGCAACCACTGTCTTCCATTTTGCCAACTGATCAGTGTTCAAAAAATGCTGGAAAATCATTTAACTTCACGACACGTGACCCTACAAGAGTGATTATTGATAGGTTGTCTGTCACCTGCAAAAAAAACAATCACGTTTTAGAGAAGAAAAAAAAAATCATCCACTGATTTTCAAAGCTTCTACGTAGTAACGACTTTCTATTCGAGAACCTTGATAGAAATGTAGTGGAGTGAAAAGTACGATATTTGTCTTTCAAATGTAGTGAAGTTAAAATCACAAGTTTCCAGGAAAAATAATACTCAAGTAAAGTACAGATACTCAAAAAGTGTACTTAAGTACAGTACTCAAGTAAATATATTCTGTTACTGTCCACCTCTGAACATACCTGAGAAATTAGGAGAAAAGAAGACAAGACACAAATTAGTGGCTTTTCTCAGGCATGGCTTGTCAGCGCCCCCTTGTGGCTGCAGCAGTACTGACTCATTGAAAACACAGCATTTACATTGACAACATAAAAATGGCTCAGGCAAATCAATTATTTTCAATAAAATATAAACACTCAATTTCAACAAAAATGTGACCATACATATGTGTGTCACACGCTCTCCAACAAAATAAAAATGGCGCCTGACATAACATTACATTCATTAAGGAAATTCAACCTCAATCTCTATCTTTTTCTCTCTTTTTTTATATACCCAAACACAGGTATTGGCGGTGTGTGGAACTGTTTGAAATGGCAGTGGAATGTGGTAAGGTGCAATGAGGTTAGGCAGTAAGGTGACATTCCCCAAAATTGTATCTGACCCATCCCATAAGCTTCTAAACTGTTTACTGTAGGATATGGCTATACTGCAGGCTGACCTAACGTATGGTAAGTGAGCATCTGGACTGGCTGTCTATCACAAGTGGATCTTCTAACCTGGCCTGTGTGACTGTCAGTATTGGGGTCAGGTTAGGTCTCCTTGAACTCCCTTCTCATTCAGAGCTGGCTGGTCCAGGAGCCTGATTTCTTTCAACTTCTGACAGTTTTTGTTCTGTTGCAGGATACTCCAATTCCTTTCTCTCTTCAGGTTCATCAGATTCACAGTGTTGTTCTGCAGGTGCCTCTGTACAGGTAGGTTGCTTTTACTTTACAAGTTTTTCACTGGGTCGTTGTCGTGAAGGATCACAGGAAGGTACATTTCAGGTAGGATGATTGCAAGTAAGTTCAGGGTCATTCATTCGGTTATTTGGCATTCGTAGCCAGTAGTAATGCCCGTCACTCTCATCAGTATCTGTGTCACTGTCTTGTGCTTGTTTGACTTGCTGTTTTTTCTATGCTTTCACATCTTTTTAGGTTCTGCTGTTGGAAGATTTAGATGTAGGACTCTAGATTTTGTACTGTCTGTCTCAGCTACCACTCTGTACACTGGACTGTTATTCACTTGTTCTTTCACAGTGTAGATGGTCTTCTCCCAGTATGACCTACATTTTCCTGGTCCTCTCCTCTCACGAGTGTTCGGTCGCAAGGCTGAAGGACAACTTCTTTCAAGTTTTGGTCATGGTACTTCTTCCCATGTGCGCTTGAGTTTTTGCTGTTTTCAGAAGCAATTCTGTATGCCTCTGACATTCGCTCAGCCCATTTCTCTGTGCATCCTCTATGAGACTTATTTCCCTCTCCATGCATTAGTCTGAACAACAGGTCAGTTGGCAAGTGTGGATGACGTCCGTACAGTAAGTAAAAAGTTGAGTATCCTGTTGCTTTGTGTCATGTGCAATTGTAAGTGTGGACAGTCTGAGGTAGGTTTTCCTTCCATCGTTCTTTTTCTTTTCTTCCAGTGTCCTCAGCATCTGTAAAAATGTCCTGTTGAACCGTCTGGCTAGATTGCCCTGCAAATGATACGGGGAAGTCCTAGAGTGGCCCATTCCAGCAAGTTGTTGAAGTGTCTTGAAAAGCTTGTTCTCGAACTCTCAACCTTGGTCGTGGTGTAGTTTGGCCGGAAACCCAAACAGAGGAATAAAGTAATTAAAGATCGTCTCTGCTGCAGTTTATCCTGACTTTTTTTTTTTTTTTGGTTGCATAGGTTTGAGCAAACCTTGTAAAGTGATCTACAACAACAATAATGTACTCATAGCCACCTCTACTACGTTCCAGATGCAAGTGATCAGTAAACACAAGCTCAAAGGGTGAACTGGTGGTTATGCTACCCATTGGAGCCTTTGTGTGTATGGCTATCTTCTTCTGCTTTATACATGGGCACTGTCTAGTGATGTACACCTCTATGTCCCTTCTCATGAACAGCCAATAGAACCTTTCTCTTGCCAGGCTAAGGACCCTTTCTATGCCAACATGGCCCATGTTGTCATGTAGGTGTTTGATGACTGTTTGTTTATACTTTGCAGGCAAAATGAACTGATGTCTTTGTGCGGTTTTACAATATAAGAGTCCTCCTTCTAAGTGCAATTTTCTCCTTGTCTCATATTACATGTAAGCGTTCCATTGGATTCTATTAGCTTGATGATTTCGGCAATAGCTGGGTCTGTTCTTTGTGCTGTTCTCAACTCATGTAACTCAGTAAGTGGTTCTGTGACAGGTTGAGGACTGTGACCCAGGCAACATCTTGTCGCTCAGCAGCTCTATTCCCTTCCCATGTGGCCCTGACTGCTTCACTTGTTAGTTCTTCTGTGCATTCCGCGATGTATTGATTTATATCAAGTGGAAATCGGGAGAGTGTGTTGGCATCCACGTTCACTTTTCCAGGTCGGTACTTGATGTAAAATCTAAAGTCTTAGAGCTCTCCCACCCATCTGTAGCCCTCTGCATTGAGTTTAGCTGTGCTCATGACGTATGTCAGGGGGTTATTATCTGAGTAGACTGTGAAGTGACACATAAAACAAGTAGTCCCTAAACTTCTCGTATATAGCCCACTTCAGTGTGAGGAACTTCAGTTTCCCAGAATGGAGTCTTCCATTCTGCCACTGATAAAGCTCAGAGTCCTTGCTCTGAGGCATCTGTGTTGACAGTAAAAGGCAGGTCAAAGTTGGGATAGGTAAGAACTGGCAGAGTAGTTAATGCATCAACCAATTATACAAAGCTTTTTGGTGTTCTTCGGTCCACTCTACTGGAGTCCGAGATGGTAACTGGACACTTTTCCCTCCTCCTCTCTTTGTTCTTCCTTGGACTGTTTCTGTTGCACTCTTCTGCTCTTCTTCACTTTCAATTGGTCGTAGATTGGCTTGGCAATTCGAGAGAAGCCCTGGACATATGAGCGATAGAAGCTCAAGAAACCCAGAATTTTGTGGACCTCTCCAACATTGGCAGGTGTTTTTGTTTTAAAGGCATGAACTGTATCTAGGTCTTTTGGATCAATGCGAACTTCGTCGGCAGAAACTAGTCATCCAACATACTGCACTTCCTTTTTAAACATCTCACACTTGGTCGGTCTCAGTTTAATGCCATGCCACTGGAGTGCTCGTAGTACTTTTTGAAGTCCTTCAAAATGTTCTTCAAATGTTTTGGCGTAACACAAGACGTCGTCTAGGTACGGGATGCAACATTCATCTCTCAATGTATCCAACATTTCCTCCATTCTTCTTTGAAATGTGGCCGGTGCATTGGTCAAATCAAAGGGAATATGGACCCATTCATAGAGACCCCATAGAGTAATGAATGTTGTTATGAAGCCTTGGTGATAGGCTTTGCCTTGGTCCAAGATCGACAACCAACTGTATCCACCCAGGGTGTCTGTGAGGTCTTGGATTCGAGGATGGGGGTGCCTGTCAGGAACTGTTTTCTGGTTCAACAAACTGTAGTCAATGCAAAGTTGTAGCGTCCTATTCTTTTTATGGACACAGATGACTTGTGTTGAATAAGGTGATTTGGACTTGACAATCCACCCTTTTGCAAGAAGATACTGTATTTATACTTCTTTGAACAGGGGTTTCGGAACTGAGGTGTATGATCGCTGAACAGGGATATCATCTGTGAGATTGATGGTCATTTTTAAGTTCGGAATGCAGCCCACATCTTCATCATTATGTGCAAATGCCAGTGATTTTTCATAGAGCATTTTCCTTGCTATGCTTTGTTGTTCCTCTGTTAAGTGACTTACATCCACAGGAGGATCCCATCATAATGTGGCATCAGCTCTGCTGTTGAGGTCTTCTGGAGTTTTAGCACAGCTGACATCAACATTGGCAGGTTCAAGTTGCTGGTCTATCTCTACGATTTTTGAAATCGGCTGTATACTCCCAAGTGTAGTTCGTTGAGGCAGGGTAACTGCATGTTGTGTATGATTTCCTATTGGAACTTCAATGAAAGGGCTTTGTGTTTTACAGACTTCCAACAGACCATCACCCAGGTCAAGCTGATCAAGCTGTGGGTTTTCTTGGTTGGATTCAAACAGGATAACTGGGTCTGACAGGTCAAAGTCTGCAGGCACTTTGCATCTGATGTGAGTCACCTGCCCTAGAGGAATAAGTACATCCTGACCTCCTACTTTAACAGCAGTGTGAGGGACAGTCTGAGGGTTTTGGGTCTGTATGAAGTTCACAATTACACTTGCTTGGTCATCTTCTATTTTCAAAAATCCACTAAGCAGTGCAGTGAAAGTAGACAGGATCTTTGTCCCACTTGTCTGTCCCTTAATCAGCTGTTCAATGACGTTGAAACCAAGCAGGGGTCTTTCTAGGTCCATGCTACCCACCAGAAAGGGGACTTGGATCGCCAGGTTAGGGTAGCTGTTTTCTGGAAGGTTTACAGTCACCTCGACCCAACCATCGAAGGGCAAAATGTCTCCGTTGACAGCCAGTACATTGAGGGTGCTGGTTCCTATCAGCTCACTCAAGGGTCATAGTCTGTGATCGGGTAAGTATGTTTTCTCCCAACTGTGGTCAAGGATACTGACTTCAGACACCTTGGATTTGAAGTTATGTACAACTTCTCAGCCAGGTCAGACCTTTGTCTCATCGGCAACCTTGCTCAGTCCCAGACACCTTTGGACATGCTGTGATGTACTCCTTCTCAGCCGGGGTTGGGGAGTAATGGAATACATGTAACAGAAATATGTATTTAATAATACGTAACCTAGAAATCTTCTCGGTTACATGAAGCATAACCCTGGTTCCCAGAGTGGGAACGAGATGCTGCGTAACCGCATTGGGACATGCCCTGAGTGTTACGTGGTTTGAAGCCCTTATACAATCAAGCCAATTTATTGTATGATGGCGCTTAAGTGACGCCCCTAGGGAGCTATGTCACGGGTTCGCTTTCGCGCCATCGAGTCAGATTTTCTGTAGGAAGGCAAGAGCCTATGCAGCTGCTAGAGAGTATGGCCAGCTTACGTAGCATCTCGTTCCCACTCAGGAAACCAGGGTTCCGCTTCACTAAACAAAGACGTTTCCTATCATATTGGGAACTGTATACATTCACGCAATGCGAGCAGTAGCTGCCAACTGTCTACACCCATGTGGCAAGCATATAGGGGCACACAAGCAAGCTAAAGCATCTGAATAAAACAGAGGGAATTACTCCTGTTCCAAAAGAGAAAACCTAGGAAGCAGGAGTCAACCACCCTGCCACCATACAAATGTCCTCCAAGGATGCACCTTAAAAAATACGGAGAGGACCACCCTGCCACCATACAAATGTCCTCCAAGGACGCACCTCAAAAAAGACCGCAAAAGCCCATGGGGATGCCATGCTCCTCATAGAATGGACTCGAATACATGAAGGCGAAGGTAAACAGCACGCTTCATAAGCACTTGAAATTGCATCAATAAGCCAATGAGACAGTCTTTGCTTGGACACCGAAACACCCCTGTTGCAGCCACCAAAGCACACAAACAACTGCTCTGACTTAACGCCACTGGCTAGTACGGTCAACATAAACTAACAACGGCCAAACTGGGCAAAGCATATGCAATCTTTCATGCTCCTCCGACTTAAATGGGGGAGGATAGGAAGCCTGAAAATGAACAGTCTGTGAGCGAAATGATGTAGAAAAGACCTTGGGCAAATAGCCCAAATGAGGTCTTAACGCCACTCTTGAACACCCTTTTAAATGATGCCAATGCTACTAGCAGGGCCATTTTAAGAGTCAGAAACATATCACTGACTGTTGCCAAGGGTTCAAATGGAGCACTCAAGAGCACCTCTAAAACAACAGATAAATCCCATAAAGGAACACGATGGGATGAAAAGAGAGAGACAAGAGAATGTCTACCGATAGAGACTCCATCAATAAGCGCATGCTCAGCCACTATAGCGGCAACATACACTTTAAGCGTTGCCGGGGTAACCCCGCCAACAAAACGCTCTTGCAAAAAATCCAGAACTGTACCGACAGGGCAGTGAACTGGATTTTCACCTCGCGTTGTACACCAAGATGCAAAAATACGCCACTTGAACATATAAGTTCAAGTTGATGGAGCTCTAGCATTCAGAATGGTATCAACCACAGCAGGGAATAACCCATCATTCAAAAGAGCACCCTGTTGAGGGGCCATACCCATAACTTCCACAAGTCTGGCCGGGGATGCCAAATGCTGCCCCGAATCTGAGACAACATGTCTGTTCTGACTGGAATCTCCCAAGGCACTTTCTCCAGGAGAGAGACCAGAGTGGAAAACCATACTTGAGATGGCCAAAACGGTGCCACTAACAGAAGTGAACAATCCTCCCGAACTCTCTACAGAACTGCGTGCAGCAGACTGATCAGTGGAAATGCACAAAGACGTGTTGTCGGTCACTGATGCGACACATCGATGCCCAGTGGTGCCGGGGCGTATACAGCGCCCCAACCCATGGAGGAGGCGTCTGTCATTCTAACTTTGCGACAACACACCTGTCCCAATGGAACGCACGACATCAAAAGGCGGGCCCGTTTCCATGGTAACAGAGTTCGGTAGCACCCACGCATCACTTTGAAGAGACGGAATGTATGCGTCAGTGGTTGAAGTCCCTTTGTGGAGTTCATTCAGCACTGAAAAGGTTCATGAGCCCCAAAACCCTGTGAAATGTTCTTGCAGGGAGAACGCGTCCCACTCTGAACATTGCTAGATACTGGCGAGATGACAGAATGTGATCTGGAGACACATGTGCCTGCATTGCACGTGAATCCAGCTCCACCCCTAGAAACAGAGTCTGTTTCCCTGGCAACAGGACACTCTTGTCTAGGTTACACAGCCCTAGATCAAATGGCTGAGAATGACATCTCAATGTTGGGCAGCCAAAGAGTGGGCAAACACCAACCAATCGTCGAGATAATTAAAAACACGGATGCCTTGAAGCCTCAAGTTCATCAAAGCTGCATCCATGCATTTTGTGAAAGTGCGTGGTGCCAGTGCAAGTCCGAACGGAAGGACGCAAAATGTATATGCTTGCCCCTGAAAGCAAATCTGAGAAAGCGCTTGTGCTTCGGCGCAATCTGAAATAAACGTCCTTCAAATCTGGAACCCAGTTTGAAATGCCCTACAGCTGCTGCTAAGTCGACAGATGGGCAGACAGAGGGATTAATGCATGGCTCTTGCCTGAAAATATTCAATGCTTGTTCGCCAGTGTAAATTACGGATGAAACTGAGCTAAACTGGTGTACTGAAAAACGGGTTAGACACTAAACCGATCCCAGCATATAATGGGGTAACAACATGTATGTAAAGGAGGAGGCGAGAAGCAGCTTTCCTTGTTTAGGTAAAGATTTATTTTCTCTGTTTGCAGCACAATTTACAGTCTCAAGTTAATCCACTATCACACACCGCTTCACAAAATAAACTCTCATTATTTGTAATAAAAAATCTTTGCTTCTGGTTCGGGTCTGTCATGCCCAGGCTCTCTCTCCTTCTTCTATTTGCGGTGTGTCTATTTATGCCGCTCTCCCCGTGCTCACTGAAATTAGAGACAGGTGTTAGACATAATTTAGCTCAGGTGTAAGCGCCCTTACCGCTTTCTCTCTCTCCGGAGAGATGCTTGACCACGCCCCCGCTGCCACAATGTAGTACCCATATAGCACAAAACACCCTCGCGAACAAAAGCATCGCCTTTACCAACTCATTCCCCAGCGCAGGGAATTCCAAACGGGGCCGATATTTGCTCAAAGTCATTCCTGAAAAACCATTGTGTGTAGATTCAACAGCTGACTGAAAAGAGTGACTTCCATGCCCCCACCGAAAAATCGAGCAGAGATAGCAGTGCGCGTGCGTCTCGTCTCGCCAGAATGCCCGCGTGGTATAAAAGAAACGAGTTAAAATACCTCGCATCTCCTGATAGACTCCTGAAAGAGTAATGGCACAGATGACGCACTCCTCGTGTTGGTTCGCCATCACTCCAGCCCCCCCGGGCTCACCGGCCCATCCATGCAGTTCGCTTTGAACGGGCAGGGGAGAGAGAGAAAGGCAGAGATCCCCTCCATTGCCTTATTCGTGTGCATTCTCCCAGAATGACACAGAAACAGACAATAGGGATAAAGGGGCCAATTTGTTCCTCATCTTCCAATGACGAATTCTCTCATAGAGTGTTTTTTAATGCCGATTGCTCAAGACGCACATGGTAACTCTTTTGCATGCTTTGTTTGTCAGAAAATGGCCTCAGAGCATGTTCGGTGAGACTCACACTTTCGCTCGGGGGGAGAGAAACAAACACGAGGAAGAACCCGATGTCCATTCACACTCCAAACTTCTCAGACAATGCCGAAATCCAAAACGGATCCTGCAATCGGAGCTCCAAATCTGGATGCCATGGAACTGGAACAAGTGGGGATAATGCCTCGTGGTGAGAAATTGCAAGCCTCGAAAAGCGCCGCTGTCCCCGTCGGACCCTTGTAATGTTTGGAAAAAAACACATTAAAATTGCTCTGAAATTTACGCTGTATAAACGACGTCTTTACGCGTTCGCCACTCAAAAGGGAGGATTAATAATCCTCGCTTCGACATGAGTCACTAGAACAAACACGAGCTTAGACAAAATCATGCACTGAAGAACAGAAAATCTGACTCGATGGTGCGAAAGCAAGGGACTTTATGGAGCCCATGACATAGCTCCCTAGGGGCGTCGCTTAAGTGCCATCAGCCAATAAACTGGCGTGTTTGTATAAGGGCTACGGACCGCATGCCACTCAGGGTGTGTCCCAATGGGATTACGCAGCTCGTGTTCCTACGAAAGGGAACTTAAATCAAACGTGATTTAAATAAACAACATATTACAAGACATATGTGGAGCTGTTTCACAAACTGAGCTGAAAATAATCTCAAAATACAGTGGCTAAGTGGGCCCATTTTGGCCCATTCACTTGCATTGAGTGAACGTTACAATTGCTCTGTTACACTCATTACAACGGGGGAAACTCAAACTTTAGAAAATGCTACATCTTTTAAACTAACTAATTATTTGACATGAAATCCAAAGACGACGAAGATTAACATGTTTTGACATGAGAAATATTGTTTTATACAACTTTTACATTGAACATACCTGAGAAATCAGGAGAAAAGAAGACAAGACACAAATTAGTGGCGTTCCTCAGGCGTGGCTTGTCTGCATCTGAGGGCTGAAAGTTTGCGTGCCACTAACATCCGTAAGCAGCACCCCCTTGTGGCTGCAGCATTACTGACTCATTGAAAACACATCATTTACATTGACAACATAAAAATGGCTCAGGCAAATAAATTATTTTTAATAAAAAATAAACACTCAATTTCAAAAAAATGTGACCATACATTTGTGTGTGTTACATGTGTACAAGATCAAACAAGCCACGCAATTCAGAAATTCCCCACGGTCGTGGAGATAAACATTAGCTTGTGTGCTAAAGTATATAAAGTAATTTTAGAATTGATCATAGATGCCACTGGATTCTACCAAACCATGGCTCAAAGCTGCTTCAAGTAGCTGCTTCATGCATTATTTATGTGTTTATTCATATGCTTTGATGTTAATACATTCATAATGAATTTACAGTGTTTAGGCCATTTGGGTGATTTTTATTTATTTTATTTTATTTTTTTCTGCACCATAGTTTCAGCATACAGTATTTCGTGCAAACACAGCATAAAAATATTCTCTTGAAAGACTATTTTGTGTTACAGGAGTTAAAAAAAAAAAATAAAAAAAAAAAATGTAAATATAATCAAATGTACGTTTTACACATCATTATGACGGCATTGCCTAGTGGCTGTGCAATTATGGTGTTTTCCTTTTGATGTAAGTTTTGAAGTAACATTGTAAGGATACATTGATGGCCAAAATAAAGGGTTATCAAATAGATTCACAAAAATTCAGAGAAATTTCAGATTTTAGATGTCTGTTTGTAGAGTATGTGCTATTAGAGGAGGTAAATGCAGTTCTTTATCATAAAAGATTGGCTAAAACTGGCATGCCAGCATGATGGAAATTTTCTTGTAGAAATTATTTTTTCACTCCTTTTCCCCTCCACAAAAAATGTGAAATAAATTCTGAGTACATCTGAGAAGGAAAGCGTAGGTTCTGTAAAATACCAATCAGTCTAATAAAAGCTACTCTGAATCACCATAACAGTGAAGCTCTCAATAAGTAAAAAATATTTCATAGAGGTTTCACCTCCATTATTAATTTTTACTCTCTCATTTTTATCAAGTACTACAATTTATTTTATAGACATAGGTCTTACAGATATAAATTAAGTAAAATTGATTGTAGTTCCTACAGAATTTCATAATATACATTTTACCATGACGCATATTGGGCACAGTTCCTTCATGTTTACATATATTAAGAATAAAACTGATGGCACCTTCCTACATAGGTAACACTCTTATAGGTCATGATCATACCCAGGAGGAAGGACAAACAATTATGCAATCTAAACTACCTTATCTGAAAGAATCGTTCATTAAATACTGTAAATACTTTAGTACCACATAGCCAGTTCTATTGGAAGGAAATGGATTTTCAATGCATACCCATCAATTTCGACCCAGTCTGGGCCAGTGCAGAAAAGCTGAAGGCACAGCATCACTGCCCTTCAAAGTGGAACTAATGCTGAGGTGAGTCCATATGGCAGACGAGATATATTGCAAACCATAGCTAATGTGCATTTTGAAAGGTGTCAGAATGGCCTGGAAAAATCAATATGCCATAATAACTCCTGGCCCTGCACAGAGCACCACGCAATTGACTCTAGGTTTCCATGGCAGCGGTGCTGTGTAAATAAGGTAATAAAACCACACAATCAGATGATGTGAATCTAAGGCAGAGAGGCTTCTATAGATGCCTATTCCCAAATGATTTGCTGCACTGAAGATCTCTCAGAGCATCTGATTCCCGAGGAAAATCATTATGGATGTTAATACCTTCAGAGACGAGGGCAGAAGATAATAGGCAGGGAATTGGGAACCAATCGATTGTTTTTTGTTTTTGTTATTTTGTTTTTTTGCTAAAAATGTTCACCGGGATTCATATTAAAATAATTCCACTTCAATCTCACTCCAGGTTCAAACTGATTAAGCCACCGAGAACTACAGTGAAACTATTGATTTATCAGTACCTCAATATTATGTTGTTAATGTGACAGCATGGGGGCTGAATTAGCAGTGAAAGCATCTCTCCTGGAGAACGTTAGTTTGAATAACAAACATGGAGCTTTTAGATGGAAGTGATACTGCATTTTTCTCCTCTGGGATATCAAAGCCTCTGGGATATCAAAGTAGAGGAGCTAATAAATGCTTAAAATAATTTACCTCTTTTAAGATTAGAAAAGCATGTAAGTCAAGGATCCTAAACATTTGTCATTACGCTACAAAAGAGGATGTTTATTTGAAGGCTGTCAGACACAGATAACCAAACGTTGCTCTATAAATTCATGTGTTAAATACATGACATAAAAAACACTTCCAAAACCTTATTTATTAGTCTTAATTAGTCTTAAATGGATAGTTCACCCAAAACCAAAATTTTTTTGCAAACCAAATGACTTTGCTGTCAATCTCTTTTTGTCCCAAACAGCATGAGGGTGAGTAAATGATGATAAGATTTTCATTGTTAGGTGAGCAATCCCTTTAAAATATGTTTTGGATTGTTTTATTAAATATAAAATATTATACAACTGTGATTCACATAAAAAAGTGTTTTTGTAGCATTTATAGTATTTGTAAGTAAAATGCCTGCAGCTTTGTTGGCAAAGCAAGGAATTTTCAGACTTGCTTTGATCACACTTAAAAAACTGGAGGAAAACATGTTGATTTATTGTGTTGAAACATATGTTAACTCAAGTGCCTTGGATAACCACCAATGACAAGTTCAGGAAAAATGACCATGCATTATTACCTATTACCATGCACTAAACACACACCATATCCTAAAAAAGAAAACTGTGGCCATTAACTTCCACATCACCAGACAGTAAAATATATTCTACACTTAATAGCTATCCACTCCTGCCACTAGAAAAGCAAATCAAGGCACGCTTGTAAACAGTTTGATTTGTTTTTTGTGCAGCATCCAAAACCAACAGAGAATCTTGCTGGCATCTGTTTGTTTTTTTTTTCTTCTTCATGGTTTAAGGGCCTAGTGATATGAATGTCAGAGAAAGATGTGATGAAGAGGATTGAAAGGAAAAGCATTAACAGATTAATGGGTAAACAAAGGCCGATAAAAAGCTGTTCCCCAAGTAGCAAAGGAGCTCAAAAACAGAGATGTAGGTGATGAATGGCTTGTAATAAGCCAGCGACTGTCTGACGGCCACTGATCTAAGGTCCCTTTGCGATTAGATGCTCTCGCGCTCATGGAAGGATGTGATGACAAGGATGTGATCTGTGTGTTGATGTGTTTGGGGGCGAGTATGTGTCATCATGAAACAAGCAGTAACTGAGACAGGAGGGCACATTCCATCAAACCACCTCTGCACTCCTTTTTTAAAAAATAAAGATGGTTACGCAACACAAACTATGAAATGGGAAAAGCCTCTGAACTTTTGAAACAGTTAAAGGAATAGTTTCCCCAAACCGAAAAATGTTATCATCATTTACCCACCTTCATGTCATTCCAAGCTTGTGACTTTTTTTCAATGAAACACAAAAGGTGACATTTTGAACACTCTTTTCCTTCTAATGAACGTGAATGAGGACTGGGGGTATTGAGCTCCAAAGTGACCAAAACATATTTAAAAAGTATCATAAAAGTGGTCCATATGTTTTTTTAAAGCAAAAATAGAGGTTACAGTGAGGCACTTACAATGGAAGTGAATAGGGCCAATATTCGAAAGGTTTAAAGGCAGAAATGTGAAGCATATAATTTTATAAAAGCACTTTCATTAATTCTTCTGTTAAAACTTGTGTATTATCAGAGACTATTAAGCAGAGATGGGCCACTTCTATTAAAATGAATGGGAGAAATTGGAACACTCAACCAAGAAGTTCTTGTCACAGTCTGGCCTGACTGTGCCTCCTTTGTCTGTCAGTTTGTCTTGTCTGAGTGTTTTCCTGTGTTTGTGTGTTTGTCTCTCTCTCCTTCTTGTGTTTTGCAGGCGCCACGTGGAGAACGCCAGCTGCGTTGCCCAGACAACAGCTTGTTCTTACTTGTTCTGTCCCAGATTGTTTTTTTCTCCCCTCAGAGAAGTTTTGATTTGTATTTTGTTTTTGTTTTTTAATAAAAGCTAAGCTAATCATTGCCTCCCTGCGTTTGGGTCCTTCCTTGCTCTCATCTCGTGACAGAACAATTCAGTCAGATTTAGACCCAGCAGAGGCATTATGGGCATCCCCTTTTCCCATCTCCCACCCCCCAGGGCACCATCAGAGAGCGTTCAGCTCAGCTTGACTGGCTCTTCTCCCTCCTTCAGGGGAAGGCTGATATGAGGGTTTTTGCTGGCAAGTTCCTGAGAACAACGGAGGGGCTGAATTACAATGATGCCACCCTCAAGGAAGTCTGGGAAGTCTGGAATTTTTATCATTTGAGGGGTTTGTGAGTTACCTGTCACATCAGGTGCATTGGGTTACCCCTGACAACGGTCAGCCTCCCATGATTGACAGGCACGTCGACTCACCCTCATCAGACCTCCAGATTTCCTATGACTCCTAAGCGGAGGAGTAGGAGGAACGGTTCAGCTGCTGCCCCAGTTGTTGAGCCCACTGCTAACCACCAGGAGGCAGAGTGGCTCGCTGCTAACTGCCAGGAGGCGGAGGGGCCTGAGGCTGTCGACGAGCCTGTCCTGTTCCTTGTGGCCATCGACGAGCCTGTCCAGTTCCCTGTGGCCGATGACGATCCTGTCCACTCCCTCGTGGCTGTTGACGAGCCTGTCCAGTCCCCCGTGGCTGTTGACGAGCCTGTCCAGTCCCCCGTGGCTGTTGACGAGCCTGTCCAATCCCCCGTGGCTGTTGACAAGCCTGTCCAGTCCCCTTTGGTCATCGGCGAGTCCATCTAGCTCCCTGTTGTCGTCCATGAGCCTGTCCAGTCACCTGTGGCTGTCGATGTGGCCATCCATAAGCCTATTCCCTTTGGGTCCCCTACCCTGTCAGTCCAGTCCTTTGAGGTTGCCACCCAGTCTGACCTGTCCTCTGCAGTCATCACCCAAGCAGTCCAGTCCCCCGTGGCCATCAACGAGCCTGCTCTGCCCCTTGCAGAAGCCACTGATGTCATCCCTGTCCCAAGGCTCCCTAACATCGTCCCTGTCCTGAGGCTGCCTGACCTTTGGCCTCTTCCCTGGCTGCCAGACCCTGTCCCATTCCTGAAGCCTCCACCCTGGCCATCTGACCCTCTCTCCTTCCTCAGGCCTTCCCCCTGGCCACCGGACCCTGCTCCTTCCCTCAAGCCTCCACCCTGATCGTCTGACACTGTCTCCTTTCTCAGGCCTTCCCCCTGGCCACCGGACCCTGTTCCCTTCCTCAGGCCTTCTCCCTGGCCACCAGATCCCACTACTTTCCTCAGGTCTCCTCCATGGCTGCCAGGCCCTGTTTCTTTCCTGAGGCCTCCTCCTAGGCCACCAAACCCTGCCTCCTTACTGGAGCCTCCCCCCTTGTTCCCCCCCCACTGGCTGTTACCTTCTGTGCCTCCGGCCCCATCCTGCTCTGTGCCTCCTACCCCGCCCAAGTCTGTGTGTCTTGTCTTCTGTTTGATGTTCCCCTTTTGGGACACCAGGTGGCCCCACTGAGGGGGGGTAGTGTCAGGATCCTGTCACTTTGTCAGTCAAGTTTATTGTGGTGACAGGATCCTGACCCCAATGTTCTGTGTTGTGTTCTGTGTCTGTGTTGAGCACATGGCTCAGTGTTTATGTTTTGGCCATGTGCTCTATCTGTCTTTGTTTTTGTTGCTGTGTGAGCGCACAGCTTCGGGTCTGATTTTGCTGTGCGCTCTTCTGTCTATTTTATGTTCGATGTTCAAAGCATGGTGTCTGGATACTGACTTCTGTCTAATTCGGTTTCACTTCTGGTGTCGAGGTCCAGAGGGTTTTCCCCTCCCTCCCTCCCTTGGCTGGTCCCTTGTCAGTTCCTCCAGTATTGGTGTTCCTGCTTTGGATGCCAGGAGCGTCCGTTGGGGGGAGGGTCTGTCACATTCTGGCCTGACTATGCCTCATCTGTCTGTCAGTTTGTCTTGTCTGAGTGTTTTCATGTGTTTGTGTATTTTTCTCTTTCTCCCTCTTGTGTTTTGCAGTTGCCACGTGGATAACGCCAGCTCCGTTGCCCGGACAACTGCTCTTTTTTCATTGACTAATCATCGGAGGCATCTGCTCCCCGTTAACCTCACCCTACTTAAGCTCCCCTCGTGTTGAGTCCTGTGCTGAATTGTTAATGTTTGTCTCAGTCGGTTTGCTACTAGCCTTGGGCTTCTGTCATTTTTTTATATAAAAGCTATGCTAATCATTGCCTCCCTGCGTTTAGGTCCTTCCTTGCCCTCATCTCGTGACAGTTCAAAGCGCCCAACATGGTCAACGGATGTAGACAGGAAGTCCCGCCTTACCTTTTAGATACAGACATCGCCTGTTAAACAACTCGAGAACACAAATGCACATTAGCTATACAAGCCATTTTCTAGCATAATCTGAGGTAGAGAAGCACAATTTATGATTCTAGTGTTGACATATTTTATTGCTGATTTGAAATATGTTCTTTGATCTTAATCTTGACCAACTGTTTTTGAGATTTCGGTCTCTCCCCATTCAAGTAGATAGGAGCTTCACTGGCATGACTGGAAATAGTTCTCGAGAGCATTCCAAAGATGGCAGACAGTGGACTGACTTGCTAGGAAGACTTTGGTATTATTTGAGCTGTAAAGTAGTTTAAATCACCATTTATACAGTCATTTTATTGTTTACAGCTTTACGTTGTCATGGTAACGAAGCTGTATTTGGACATAACCTTACACAGATAAGGTAAATAAGGGATATTATGACACTATAATCATGTTAACATGCATATTGTTATGTCTTTTGGCTATACTTTTGAATCAGTGAGTATCTTAATGTTTATGAATTGGCCCTATTCATGTCTATTGTAAGTGCCTCACAAAAACCCAGATTTTTGCTTTTTTTCTAACTAAATCCACTTTGTGTTAATCAGCATTATGTCACAAATGCTGTCGATTTGAGATGAACTTGTATTGAACCCAGAACATTCCTTAAATTGTTTTAAAAATGTAAGTTGTTTTTCATTGATGATGTCTTTTCCATTCAGCAATTACCTGCTGCATCCCGGATCATTGGGCCAGCAATTACCCACTGCATCCCAGATCATTGAGCCAGTGAGTCGAATACAAGAACTGGATCTGCAGTTTTATGAACTAGATTAACCAATTCATTAAAAAGATATGACTCAAACAAACAATTTTTTTCATGAATCACACAATATATCTTCTCTCATTAACTTTCATAAACACGCCAAGGACAGCAAGGGCAGATGTCAAGATTTTCATAAGATTTTACATAAATATTCATACATTTTGATTTGTGCCTCACACAAAACTATCATTTGGCTTCAGCTATATTCAGACCGGAATAATGCACACAAATCCAACGGACTACTTTAATGATACTTTTTAGGTGCTTGTTCTGTAATTTTGGAACTTGACAACCCCAGTTTTTACTCACTTTTATAATATTGGTAAAAATGACTAGGATATTCATCTTAAAATGTACTGTAAAATATATTCTCCACTTAATATCTATCCCATCTGTGCTGGGCCTAGTGATATGGATGTCAGAGAAAGACATGATGAAGAGAATGGAAAAGAAAAGGATGAACAGACTGATAGGTAAACAAAGGCCTGTAAAAAGCTAAAGGCCTTTTATGATACACAGAAGAAAGATTACATTCATTATTGGTTGAACTATTTCTTTAAATTTGGTACAGAGGAACACCTGGTCAGTAGAAACAGGTGTGTTGAAAATTGTAAATAGAAATGCTGAAGTATTGCTCACTGCCTCACTAAATATTAATATATCACTAACCAAGCACTGCAACAGAGCTGAACCATTTTTACTTAGACAATCTTGAGTCAATTACAGCATGCATGCAAGTGTTGCATTTAAGACAAACCCAGAGGGGGAAAGGATAAACCTGTAGTGAAACAAGACCTTTAGTCCATATGTGATAAGACCGAATGAGCTGTCTCATGGCAATCATTAGCTGATTAGCACACCCTAACACCCATAAGCAGGTGTTTATCTCTGTTCCTAGAGACACAATGCTACATGTGTTGGAATGGGCCTTTTCTGGCTTTGCTTATTCTCCCCTGGGTTGCAGAAGTTCAATACCCCATCACTGCTGTGCACCAAGGAAGACCCACGTCTGGCTCTTCTCATCTGCTGTCACATATCACGCTAGGGGCGCTGGAACCGTATCTACCCTCATCCAATAATTAGTCACATTTTTCCTGCTGCTCCCCTCAGAGTGTTGCTCTGGGCTCCTGCCTTGTCCTGTGCACTGCTTTCATCAGTAAACCATTAAAGTTTCATAAGTATTAAGTACTGGTTGATAGCACTCCCCCTCAATGGAGCAGCTCTGTGTGGATGATGGTGCCCATCACTTTGTGGTAGCGATAAGTACCTTTGCTGTCAATGGTAGAAGTAAACAACATGATCACATGTCATGTTACCCATTATGCTGACTCACCGACAAGCACCATCTATCAGACATTTTTGCATCGGCTCCAGTATGTTTACCTTCCCCTGTGGTGTGACCAGAAGAGCATAACATCAGCAGCATGGGAGATCCAGGTTTGGATCTTGCATCAAAACTAGGAAGTAATCAGTGACAAGTGCATAAAATTAAATTTTTCTCCACTGATGGTTAGGTTTAGTTTTAGGATTTGGGTTGGGGGGTACAGTTTATAAAATATGCATTCCTTTTCACTGTATTCAGCTGAAAACAAATTGCTTCACAACTTGCGCCCCTCCATGGATATTTCACCTGAAAAAATGGTACTCACACGTGCCGGTATGCCCAACAACACTTACCGCTTTGGCCACTGGGGGCAGTGTTTAGCATTTCAGTAAGCACAGACCAATTTCAGCTAAAGAATGGTCAACCTACTGTTTCCGATTTCAATGGTTGATCAGTCTGATGTAAAAGTTGCTGCTTAACAACACTATAAACTAGTTTCCATCCACTTTTTGCTCTGTTTTGTTATCGACAAAGTGAAAATGCGTAATGTTTTTTTTTTTTTTTTTGCCATCTTCTGCCTGTTTCCATTCAAATGGCCTTTTATCGATAAAAATGGTGTGTGTGATGACGTCATGCTTAAAAACACACTTTGTAGCATAAGTTTTGGTTTATCGCAAAAGAAATCTGCCCTTTAGCTGTTTCCATACAGAAATGTGTATATCACTAATTGTGTACCTTTTGCACTCCTTCAACAACTCCGAATTCTGCTCCTTCAACAAGGGGACCGTCCAGTTGAGGATCACGTCCGTGAGTTTTTAGAGCTGGCAAATGTAGTGCACTATCCTGACCACTCTCTGGTGGTTTTCTTCTGGGCCGGTCTGAATAGTGCACTGAGAGAACTGATGCCTCTGGCTGATCCTCACTGGACGCTTGGGCGAATATGTGGAGAAGGCTCTGGATCATTGCGGTTCCCTTTATACAGTAGATTATGGCGGGAACCCCGGGCCAAAACCTGCATCTTCGGCTCCCTTGTCCAAGTCTTCCACGGCTCGGTCCTGAAGCCTTCCACGGCCCCTGTCTCCAAGTTGTATGATCTGCCACTAATGTCGGTGCGTAGGTCTATGAAGACCCTACCTCAAAAATTGTCTGCACCCACGTTGCCACGGTCAACGAGCCAGCGCCCACGCCTGCCACGGTCAATGAGCCAGTGCCCATGCCTGCCACGGTCAACGAGCCAGCGCCCACGCCTGCCACGGTCAACGAGCCAGCGCCCATGCCTGCCACGGTCAACGAGCCAGCGCCCACGCCTGCCACGGTCAACGAGCCAGCGCCTACGCCTGCCACGGTCAATGAGCCAATGCCCATGCCTGCCACGGCCAACGAGCCAATGCCCACACCTGCCACGGCCAACGAGTTGCCAGCCTCGTCCGTCCCAGAGTCAGCGTTGCCAGCCTCGTCCGTCCCAGAGCCAGCGTTACCAGCCTCGCCCGTCCCAGAGCCAGCGTTGCCAGCCTCGCCCGTCAGAGAGCCAGCGTTGCCAGCCTCGCCCATCCCAGAGCCAGCGTTGCCAGCCTCGCCCGTCCCATAGCCAGCGTTGCCAACTTCGGCCATCCAGAGGAGGAGGAAGAGAAGAAAAGTTTCTGTTCCCAAGTCTCTTCCCGTGTACATGACCACGGAGGTCATTTCCGAGTCTCAGCCCATGTTCACGACCACGGAGGTCGTTCCCAAGCCTCTGCCCATTCCCACAACTACAGAGGTCGTTCCCAAGTCCCTTCCCATGTACACGACCACAGAGGTCGTTTCCAAGTCTCTGCCCATGCCCAAAACTACAGAGGTCCTTCCCAAGTCTCATCCCATGTACACGACCACGGAGGTTGTTCCCTAGTCTCTTCCCATGTTCTCGACCATGGAAGACATTTCCCAATCATCCAGGACTCAAGCTTCCCATGGCTCCACCTTTCACAGCTTTGCCCCTCGAGCCTACCATGGCTCTGCCTTCCATGGCTCCGCCCCTCGAGCCTCTCCCAGCTACGCCCCCAGAGTCTATTCCTCCAGCAGCTCTGCCCGCTCCCCCAGAGACTATTCCTCCAGCGGCTCCGCCCACTCCCCCAGAGACTATTCCTCCAGCGGCTCCGCCCAATCCCCCAGTGACTCCTCCTCCAGCGGCTCCACCTGATACCCCAGAGCCTATTCCTCCAGCGGCTCCGCCCGCTCCCCCAGTGACTCTTCCTACAGCGGCTCCGCCCACTCCCCCAGAGACTCCTCCTACAGCTGCTCCACCGCCTGACCCAGTCCCTGTCCTGCGGCCGCCTCCCAGGCCTCCTGCCTCTGTCTCGGCCCTGCGGCCGCCTCTCAGGCCTCCTGACCCCGTCTCGGCCCTGCGGCCATCTCCCAGACCTCCTAACCCTGTCTCGGCCCTGCGGCCGCCTCCCAGGACTCCTGACCCAGTCCCCAACTTGAAGTCATCTCCCTGGTCTCCTGGCCGTCCGCCTGATCTGCTCTGGTCTCCCTGGTCTCCTGGCCATCCACCTGATCTGCTCTGGTCTCCTTGGTCTCCTGGCCGTCTGCCTGATCTGTCACATGTTTTGTCATGTTCTGTACCTGGTTCCCTGTGTTTTGTTTTCAGTTTTATTCTGAGTTACTTTGTTCATCTTTTGTTTCCATTAAAAAACTGCACTTAGATCCTCTATCCTCGCCAGCCTCGTTACAATGTTAGTGTTCCAAAAAACACACTCAAGCTTTTCTACTAGTATTATGTATTTATTTTTATATAAAACATCTTTGAGCACAGAAATTATTTGTTTTTTGTATTGTGGGCTAATTCCATGACTGCCATCTATTATTTTTAATGGTGTGGAAAAGCAACTTTAATAAATAAACTGATGGCTACCGCGATTAAATTAATTGCAAAGAATGGCCATTAATTTGTTCTCCATGCACTTGTCCATGACAGGTGCATGAGAGATTTGTGTTGGCACTCCTGGAAGTGTCATGACGCAGATGTGTTTGCAGTGTTGTGCAGGTATGCCGTTAAGACCAATCTATGACAGTGCGAGTAATGCTTCATGTACAATAAATAGGCTTTCAAAGATGTATAGGCTACCTTGTCGGGTAACACTTTATAATAATAGTCCATTAATAGGTAATTATGCAGGAATTAATGCAGGACAAATGAGTAGTACTACATTAACACTTTAGTTACTACTATTAACTAATATGGAAACATGATTAACCAATCAGTAAGTAATAGCGAACTGATGACTGAGGTAGTTCACTGTTAGTTAATCAATAATTACTGAATTTGATCTGCCTCACTGAGAACTATAAACTAACTATGGATAATTTAATATAACTACTAATTAATTACTAATCAAAACATTAACTTGTGTCTAAAATGTGAATTACTATGTTTTTATTGTAAACAAGATCATGCATGGGTTCATTATGGGAATTACATGTCATGTAATTCAGACATGTCTCCTACCCCCAAAGTGGTTAAGGCCATGATCATAGTCAGCTTACCTTATAGCTTACCTTACAGGTTTCCAAACTTTTTACAGTGGCGTACCCCTTCAAACATTCAACATCCTTTCGCGTACCCCCTCTCTAACGCATAGATAAAATTCACACAAGGTAATTTGAAAATATGTCTGTTTAACACAATTAACTTTGTAAAACATCTCCCTTACATTAAGCATGTTATATTTTTACATGTTTTGTACATTATATTAATCATATACATACTGAATAAATGGCTTACAGATTGAGATGGGAATGCTAGATATATAACTAAACTTTAAAACTCCCTTAAATTCTTAAACTCATGTTAGCATTCACTGAATTGTTTGTATTCAATATCAGACTGTTGTTTTGACATTTGACAGTTTTCTATTCCGGTTCTATTTCAACCTATTACAGTTTCTGGGAATCTCTGGTTATTTTAACATAACATCCATTTTTAAATCATTAATTGTTTAGGAAAAGTCAGTTACACATTTTTAAGAGCTATTCTCATTGTAGAGAATTAATCTGTGTATAACATCAGGTATAGTGTATAATCATAAAAAGATACAAGTACAGATGATAACTGATTGAGGTGCAATTCAATCAATCATTCAATCAATTATTCATTCATTTATTAGCTATAACTGCACTGTCCAGCAGAAATATTGTTAAATTGGGTACAAATCAGTGTGTGAAATTGGCTACGAGGGCTTATAGGTGTCTGTCTGGAAACCCCAAAATTGCAGATTGAGCTCTGAATACAGTAAAAAACAAAACTCTATTTACAGTGTCTACTCAGGTTTATTTTCCACATGTTCTGATAGCTTCAATTACTTTGAATATTACCAAATAAAATAGTTAGTCAAATCATTTGCGGCATATAAGTGTAATTTGCCCTGCCTCTGCATATTTAAAATGTCAAATAAGGTATAAAAACTTTGAAGATTTTATTGGTCTGACTGACCAATAATACACATAAAGAGCTCATAAATAACTCATGTAAAGATTTAAAATACAGTCACAGCACAAACCCTTCCATTTCACACACAGGTTAGCCATATATATATAACTTTAGCTATTGAACATTTACATCTGTAAAACGCTTTACACACCTCCGTCATTAAATCAGAAAACATGGCATTTCATATTTTATGTCAATATAAAGATAACATGCTGAATGTGGTGTAGGGTCTAGCTTACTCTTTAACCTAGCTACTGTAACAATGAAAAAATGTTTTCACATTCACATGGAAATTCGGGATAAATTAAACATTAGATTAGATGAACATATCTCTCAAATAACAGCTTTCTATTTGACCACAAATCGACGTCGTCAACTCATTGGAAGTTGGAGGTAGACGCTAGCTCGTGACAGCTTCGTGCTTCTGACCGACCATTATACTCCAGACCTGGCGCCCGCTGCCCGCGACCTGCGGCACCTGCCTGGCCACCCGCGGCCTGCCCCTCCCCCCACTGATCAAAGAGCAGCTCACACAGCTTCAGTCCCACCACTACTATAATGGTCAGAAATATAAAACTGACCCTGGGTCAGTGTGGCTCTAAACCAACAAATGACCTGAGATGTCATCTTTGATTGACAGGTGTTTCTATTGGTTCTTCGTTCTTGTGTTGATGAACATGATGAACTACCAATTAGTTCTGGGGTGGCCACAGGGTGGCCAATGAGATTTCAGGGGTGGCACAGGCCACCCCCTAAAATCGCCACTGGCTATGTATCTGTGCAATTGCGCGGTCAGCTCAAGGTGCTTTTTTATGTCACATTTGAATCTGTTAGCAAGGTTGAGCTCATTTGCTTAAAAAAACATCATGCAACAATGTAAAAACAGGCGTGCGAGCAAATGTGAGTGAAAATGACTGTGTGTGAATGTGGAAAATTATTTGGTGACACTGAATGTCTGAAAACTGTCAGCAAAGCTTTTGAACTTATACCATCTGCAACAAATCTCCCTATGCATCTAACCTTAAATACAAATTACATTTTAAACTGTGAAAAAAAAAACGAAACTAAAATCGTGGACAACTGACATGTGCGAGTCTGGTAAAGTATTTTACTTGCTATTACTAAGCTACGTCACCTAGCAGTGTGCTGTGCTGGTGAAAAAAGATACTTGTGTGACACACGACGCATGAGTAGATGCATTTTTTTAACCGCAAAAGATAGGATTATTTCATTGCATATTTTTCTGATCTTTATGACACAACCATTTTGGTGTTTCTACACTAGAGGGCACACAAAATTATTTTTGCCAGTGAGAAATATATAAACTGGGTTTGAATGTTATTTTAGACTGTGATGAAATTGAAAGAACGGTAAATCTCAGAATGTTATTACGCGTACCGCAGTTTGGGAAACACTGCCTTACAGAAATACAGGGATGTATGTGCCCAGCCTGTGTATTCCTTGGGATATCTCTTCTGTTCATTAAAAATTATTAAATTCTGCATGTTTGATATTGCTGAAGGTCTTTTTTAAATAATTCTGGTAACACATAAGTAATGAGTGAAATGTTACCACATAAGTATGAAGGAATTACTAATGATCTAGACCATTATATTAAAGTGAGGGTCATGGTAGAGAATTATTAATTAATGAGATCTTACTGTTTCCTTCCTTGGGAGTTAGAGATTATCTGGACCATTATTCTAAAGTGAAAACACATTATAAACCATTAATAGTAACTGAGGTGTTATTTATCAGTTAGTAATGAATACTCAATTGTTTGTTCCTACATTTTATTCATTTAATCAAACAGATAGTTAACAAACATTTACAGACATTCAAAAAAAAAAAATTTCTGGCACTGAATTATGAATCATTGAAATAATTGAACATAACTGCATAGGCTACAAACCTTTAGCAGGATAATGCTTTTAATTGCTGATGCTCACAGTTACTACATGTTTTAAAAGTCTTATCCCTTAACATAAAGTAAAATAATAAAATGATGTGTCTGAAGGACAAGTGTTTTGATCTCCACAAGACTTCAACAGAAAATGGAGAGAAAACCGGCGTGCAACATGAGGCCGATTCCACCTGTGTACTTCCGCCCTAGACAGCCCACTCTGTAAATACATACAGTTTTTATTGAATTAATTTGACGTTTCCTCCTTCGCCTATGTTTGGTATGAACACAACAGAATGTATGTTAAAGTTTACCGCGTGCAGGCGGAGCGACGGGAGGGAGGAGCAAAACTGTAGTGTTGCCAACTATTTTCAATGAAAAGTAGCTAAAGCCTGCTAAAAAAAAGTTGCTAAAAGTCGCTAGATGACGTCATGCGTTAATTCGCTAAATTGGCAACACTGTAAAATTGAACTCGCTCTTCTTTCTGTTTCAGCGCGAGCATTGAATATATCGAACACTGATTGGATTAGAAGCTTGATGGCCCAGACACTCATTCTTTTCTTTTTGTTTCATTGGATCCATTAATTTACTCAGAAAAAAAAAAAAAAAAAAAAAATGCACTTCACATAAAATTAAACACTTCTTGTAAGATTAACCTACAGTATCTATGAATAAAAAAATAATTTTAAAAATGTTTTGGGGGAAAAAAAACTGTATATTCAAGTGTGTATTCATGAATTAATAATGTGTTACCATGACCCTCTCTTTTAAATAATTAGTAATTCCTTCATGTTTATGTGGTAACACTTGACTCATTACTTATGGGTTACCAACATTATTTTAAAAAGACCTTCAGCAATATCAAACCTGCCGAAGTTAATAATTTGTAATGAACAGAAGAGATATCCCAAGGAATACACATGTTGGGCACATACATCTGTAAGCTGACTATGATACTCTACCATACACTGTAGACATGATTTAGAGAGCTGTTATGTTCATAAATTAATTCCCACAAAGAACACAGGTGAGGTGCATGTTTCTCTGAAGGTGAATTTCATGATCTTGTTCACAATAAAAACATAATCATTCACATTTTAGAACAAGTTAATGTTTTGATTAGTAAATAATTAGTAGTTATTTTAAATTAGCCATAGTTAGTTGATAGTTCTCAATGAGGAAAATCAAATTCAGTAATTATTGATTACCTAACAGTGAACTACCTCAGACATCAGTTTGCTATTACTTACTGATTGGTTACTCATGTTTCCATATTAGTTAATAGTAGTAACTAAAGTGTTAATGTAGTACTACTCATTAATCCTGCATTAATTCCTGCATAGTTACCTATTAATGATGGACCATTATTATAAAGTGTTACCCCTTGTTGTCATGATTAGCACAGGCTAATGATTGGGGTAAAGTCATGTGCATAGGTGAATTACGGACTGGGCCAATGGGGCCAGTGCCCAGGGGCCCTAAACTTGCAGGGGCCTGCGGGGGGCTGTGCTGCAAGGTCTCGCGGCCCATCAATTTTGAAAACAAATGTTATACAGGTGCATCTCAATAAATTAGAATGTCGTGGAAAAGTTAATTTATTCCGGTAATTCAACTCAAATTGTGAAACTCGTGTATTAAATAAATTCAATGCACACAGACTGAAGTAGTTTAAGTCTTTGGTTCTTTTAATTGTGATGATTTTGGCTCACATTTAACAAAAACCCACCAATTCACTATCTCAAAAAATTAGAATATGGTGACATGCCAATCAGCTAATCAACTCAAAACACCTGCAAAGGTTTCCTGAGCCTTCAAAATGGTCTCTCAGTTTGGTTCACTAGGTTACACAATCATGGGGAAGACTGCTGATCTGACAGTTGTCCAGAAGACAATCATTGACACCCTTCACAAGGAGGGTAAGCCACAAACATTCATTGCCAAAGAAGCTGGCTGTATCCAAGCATGTTAACAGAAAGTTGAGTGGAAGGAAAAAGTGTGGAAGAAAAAGATGCACAACCAACCGAGAGAACCGCAGCCTTATGAGGATTGTCAAGCAAAATCGATTCAAGAATTTGGGTGAACTTCACAAGGAATGGACTGAGGCTGGGGTCAAGGCATCAAGAGCCACCACACACAGACGTGTCAAGGAATTTGGCTACAGTTGTCGTATTCCTCTTGTTAAGCCACTCCTGAACCACAGACAATGCCAGAGGCGTCTTACCTGGGCTAAGGAGAAGAAGAACTGGACTGTTGCCCAGTGGTCCAAAGTCCTCTTTTCAGATGAGAGCAAGTTTTGTATTTCATTTGGAAACCAAGGTCCTAGAGTCTGGAGGAAGGGTGGAGAAGCTCATAGCCCAAGTTGCTTGAAGTCCAGTGTTAAGTTTCCACAGTCTGTGATGATTTGGGGTGCAAAGTCATCTGCTGGTGTTGGTCCATTGTGTTTTTTGAAAACCAAAGTCACTGCACCCGTTTACCAAGAAATTTTGGAGCACTTCATGCTTCCTTCTGCTGACCAGCTTTTTAAAGATGCTGATTTCATTTTCCAGCAGGAATTGGCACCTGCCCACACTGCCAAAAGCACCAAAAGTTGGTTAAATGACCATGGTGTTGGTGTGCTTGACTGGCCAGCAAACTCCCCAGACCTGAACCCCATAGAGAATCTATGGGGTATTGTCAAGAGGAAAATGAGAAACAAGAGACCAAAAAATGCAGATGAGCTGAAGGCCACTGTCAAAGAAACCTGGGCTTCCATACCACCTCAGCAGTGCCACAAACTGAATACCTCCATGCCACGCCGAATTGAGGCAGTAATTAAACAAAAGGAGCCCCTACCAAGTATTGAGTACATATACAGTAAATGAACATACTTTCTAGAAGGCCAACAATTCACTAAAAATGTTTTTTTATTGGTCTTATGATGTATTCTAATTTTTTGAGATAGTGAATTGGTGGGTTTTTGTTAAATGTGAGCCAAAATCATCACAATTAAAAGAACCAAAGACTTAAACTACTTCAGTCTGTGTGCATTGAATTTATTTAATACACGAGTTTCACAATTTGAGTTGAATTACTGAAATAAATGAACTTTTCCACGACATTCTAATTTATTGAGATGCACCTGTATATGCTTAAATATATGGGCTCCAGAGCTTATACAAGGTCCCCTCAACAGGGCCCTGTGACTATGAGGGCCCCCAGCACTCTTATAGGACCCTTTTACCTTCCTGTTTCTAATTAAATTTTTTGAGCAACTCTTTAACCTTATAACGCCACACGTTTCATATTTGATACACGACATTCTAAAGCTTCTACATCATCATCACGATGTGTATGAGAAGTCTACTGTCTCCTTGTGATAGTTTTCATGCTGTACTGGAAGTAGAAGACCTTGTTATATAATTTTCCAAAATAGCTACCATCATGTTTTGATGCACTCATCTTTTTTTATGTTTAATCTTTGCTGATTTTGAAGTAAAACTAACAATAATGTTTATTTTGCTACTGATATTTAAAAAAAACATTTATTGAATTCAAGCAACATGTGCTTCAACTTTCATTATTTTATAGATAATAAAACTATGTCTTTAAAGTGTATGATGAAGTATATTTCATAATATATTATGGCCCCTGAAAATATATGCATTTTGTAAGCATAATTTGTAGTATTTGGGTCAAAAACGAGACGTCCCCATTTTGTGTTCACAACTAATTAAATTTACAAAAGTGATTTTATATACATAGAAAACCTATTAAATGCAAGTAAATTGTCTACTTTAATGTTTCAAATAACTTTTGTGGAGATAAAATGTCAAAATATGGGTGAAATCATGTTCCAAACTGTGAAATTGTCATTCAGTGTAATGGTCCGAACTTTGATTTTACCATTACATCTTTAAATAAACATATAAAATGCCAAATAAAAAAAATAAAAAATTGTTTTCTTGGCATGTTCAAATAAGTGTTGGCTGTGTTATATTGAAAGGAATATGTCTTATTGTTTTTCTTAAGTATTGAAATAACCAGGGGACCCAAATATGCAGTTTGTTAGAGGTCATTCAGTGTAACAGGATCAAGAAGCCATTTTGAAATCTCATCAAAAACTAATAGTCATTCAACAGTCTGTGACACCACCAAAAGGCGCCCTGAAGACCATGTGGTGATGCAGCAAGGTGAGTTTATTGCTCTTAAATATTTGATAATTTCACCTTTTCATGGTGTGTGATAACCTAAGTTACAAAACCACATGTCATTCAGTGAAATGCTAAAAAACACTTTTACTGTTAGATATTTTGAAAAATAAGTAGATGTTGTGAATAACTGTGATTAACTTTACTGGTCAAGCTCACTGTTTGATATAGGTAGCCAGTTGATAGCCTGCAATATAAGCTGAAGTAGGAGTTTTGTCATTCAAGGTAATGTTTTTGTCATTCGGTGTAATGCAAATTCTCTGTTACACCACAGTGTCATCCATTACACTGAATGACAGTATCACTGTTTAGATAACAATTTTAGCATTTTATTTATATTTCAGATAAATGAGGGATGTTTAGCACTGACAAATATGTGTTAAACTTTGTAAATATTAATATTTTCATGCATTTTTGTATTTTTTGTATATTTAATAAAGATAATTCATATTATTGATTTATTTTAGATGCCTACAAACAAAGAGAGAGTTGCTAGGCACCGCCAGAAAGTAAATGCAGACCCAGTAGCTAGGGCAGTGCTCTTAGCAAGGAGACGAGAAAGGTATGGAGGATTGCAATAGTCAGAATAATAGCTTACCACTATTTCTGGACAGAGAGTCCCCCCTCCCTATGTCAAGTTCAAGAGAGGCCACTGAAGGGATTCCCCACCCAAAATACCCATCCTGATAACATGTCATTTATGCTGGCAAACAGAAAGTATTCATAATTAATAACGTCATGGTTACTGGTGTAACCTCCGTTCCCTGATGGAGGGAACGAGACGTTGGTGTCGATGTAGTGACACTAGGGGTCACTCTTGGGAGCCCGAGACACCTCTGGTCTTTGATAAAAGGCCAATGAAAATTGGCGAGTGGTATTTGCATGCCACTCCCCCGAACATACGGGTATAAAAGGAGCTGGTATGCAACCACTCATTCAGGTTTTACGCTGAGGAGCCGATATAAGGTCCGGCCATTTCAGCGGGTAGTTCAGCGTTGTGGCAGGAGGGACCAACGTCTCGTTCCCTCCATCAGGGAACGGAGGTTACACCAGTAACCATGACGTTCCCTATCTGTCACTCACTCGACGTTGGTGTCGATGTAGTGACACTAGGGGTCCCTATACAAAACGCCACAAGGCTGAACTGTGTTACGTGAACTGGCGGTGTGTGGTGGGCAGACTTGCTGTGTGCCTCATAGCCAGCGCACCAGGTCGACACGTAACCTCCCCCAACACAGTTATGAGTGTCAAACGGCCCTTTTTGGGGACAAGTCGACTACCCAGAGATAGAGACAGGCTTAACGCAGTCGTGGCCTCTTTCCCCTTCTCTTTTCCACTCCCTAAAAAAGAAGGGGGATTATCTGACTGGGCCGCCAGGTCTAGTCGGGGGGTGTCCCTCCCAAGGGGAGGACACCACGGAGACCACACCTCGCCCCAAGAGAGGGGGGGATATTTAAGTGGAAGAATACATCACATGGTCTTTCCAACCATGTGGAGAGCCTTCAAGGTAGATCCTGCCCAATGGGGGAGGAGTTACTACAACATGGAGACTGAGGGGCTCTGCCCAAGGAAGACGCAGTTTGCCAGCAGGGAAACGAACTAGCAGAAGATATAGATCGCATGGGGTTAGCCTTACAGGGAACCGCCACATGCGGAGCACCTACCCCAGAACCGGGCTCTTAGTTAGCGCATGTACTGGGCCGGCAGCGAGTCTCTCAGAAAACTCGACTGCCACAGGGCTCGGAGGAAGTCAACCAGGGAACAACTTTTGTGAACACTACTGGGAATTAACAGCGCACGTCTTCAGCTCAAAAGGAGGTGGAAGGCGCTATGTGCAAGCGATACACCCAGCCGGCTATCCCGGGCTTATCCGCTTGTGTTGCATGCCACTACCTGGGACCAAACCGGTTCCACCCGGAGGTTGTAGAACCTTGCAAAGGTGTTGGGTGTTGCCCAGCCCGCTGCTCTGCAATGTCTGTTAGAGAGGCACCTCTGGCCAGGGCCCAAGAAGCCGCTACACCACGGGTAGAATGGGCTCGTAGCCCTACCGGGGGCGGCATGTTTTGGGCGAGACATGCCATAGTTATGGCGTCAATGAGCCAGTGGGCGATCCTCTGCTTGGAGACAGTGCTTCCTTTCCGCTGTGCACCAAAGCAGACAAAGAGCTGCTCAGAGATTCTAAAGCTCTGCGTGCGATCCAAATAGATGCGTAAAGCGCACCGGACACAGCAACGACAGGGCTAGGTCTGCCTCCTCCTGGGGCAGCGCTTGCAGGTTCACCACCTGGTCTCTAAAAGGAGTGGTGGGAACCTTGGGCACATAGCCCGGTCGGGGGTCTCAGGATCACGTGAGAATAGCCCGGACCGAACTCCAGGCACGTTTCGCTGACAGAGAACGCTTGCAGGTCATCTACCCTCTTGATGGAAGTGAGCGCAGTCAGGAGGGCAGTCTTCAAGGAGAGTGCCTTAAGCCCGGCTGACTGCAAAACTCAAAGGGGGCTCTCTGTAGACCCTGAAAAACTACAGAGGTCCGATGAGGGAACAAGGCGTGGCCTGGAGGGATTCAGCCTCCTGGCGCCTCTTAGGAACCTGATGATCAGATCATGCTTCCCTAAGGACTTACCGTCGACTGCGTCATGGTGTGCTGCTATGGTAGCAACGTACACCTTCAAGGTGGATGGGGACAGCCTCCCTTCCAACCTCTCTTGCAGGAAGGAAAGCACTGATCTGACTGCGCACCTCTGGGGGTCTTCCTGATGGGAAGAACACCACTTAGCGAACAGACACCACTTAAAGGCATACAGACGCCTCGTAGAGGGAGCCCTAGCCTGAGTGAACGTGTCTACCACCGCAGGTTGGAGACAGCTTAGGTCTTCCGCGTCCCGTCCAGGGGCCAGACATGGAGATTCCAGAGGTCTGGGCGCGGGTGCCGGATGGTGCCCCTTCCCTGAGAAAGAAGGGCCTTTCTCAGGGGAATTTGCCCAGGGGGAGCTGTCACGAGGAGCGTGAGGTCCGAGCACCACGTCTGGGCGGGCCAGTAGGGTGCTTACCAGGACGACCTTCTCCTCGTCCTCCCTGACCTTGCACAGGGTCTGTGCGAGCAGGCTCACTGGGGAAAACGCATATTTGCGAATGCCAGGGGACCAGCTGTGTGCCAGCGCGTCTATGCCGAGGAAGGCCTCGGTGAGGGCGTACCAGAGCGGGCAGTGGGAGGATTCTTGGGAGGCGAACAGGTGCACCTGTGCCTGACTGAATCGACTCCAAATCAGCTGGACCACCTGAAGGTGGAGTCTCCACTCTCCCTTGAGGGTAACCTGTTGTTACGGCGCGTCCGCCGAAGTGTTGAGGTTGCCCGGGATGTGAGTGGCTTGCAGCGACTTGGTGCTGCTAACTCCGTTGGAGGAGACGGCGGGCGAGTTATGACATACAGCGGGAGCGCAGACCGCCTTGGCGGTTGACATATGCTACCGCTGCCGTGCTGTCTGTCCGAACTAGCACGTGCTTGCCCTGGATCAACGGCCGGAACCTCCGCAGGGCGAGCAGAATTGCCAGTAACTCGAGGCAGTTGATATGCCAACGCAGCTGCGGACCCGTCTAGAGGCCGGCGGCTGCGTGCCCGTTGCCAACAGCGCCCCAGCCCATTTTGGAGGCATCTGTCGTGACCACGACGCGCCTGGAGACCAGTTCTAGCGGAACACCTGCTCGTGGAAACGAGAGGTCGGTCCAAGGGCTGAAAAGACGGTGACAGACTGACGTAATGGCCACGCGGTGTGTCCCGTGGCGCCATGCCCGTCTCGGGACTCGAGTCTGGAGCCAGTGCTGAAGCGGCCTCATATGCATCAACCCGAGCGGGGTGGCCACCGCCGAGGACGCCATATGCCCCAGGAGCCTCTGAAAATGTTTCAGTGGAACCGCTGTTTTCTGTTTGAACGCCTTCAAACAGGCCAGCACCGACTGGGCACGCTCGTTTGTAAGGTGCGCCGTCAAGGAGACTGAGTCCAACTCCAAACCGAGAAAAGAGATGCTCTGAACCGGGAGGAGCTTGCTCTTTTCCCAGCTGACCCGAAGCCCTAGTCGGCTGAGGTGTGAGAGCACCAGGTCCCTGTGTGCGCATAACCCGTCTCGAGAGTGAGCTAGGATTAGCCAGTCGTCGAGATAGTTGAGAATGCGAATGCCCACCTCCCTTAACGGGGCAAGGGCAGCCTCTGCGATCTTCGTAAAGATGCGAGGAGACAGGGACAGGCCGAAAGGGAGGACTTGTACCGATACGCCTGACCCTCGAACGCAAACCGCAGGAAGGGTCTGTGTCGAGGAAGGATCGAGACGTGAAAGTACGCATCCTTCGGGTCTACCGCCGCGAACCAATCTTGATGCCGGACGCTCGCTAGAATGCGTCTTTGTGTCAGCATCTTGAACGGGAGTCTGTGTAAGGCCCGGTTCAGTACTCGCAGGTCCAAGATTGGCCGCAACCCACCGCCTTTTTTCGGTACAATGAAGTAGGGGCTGTAAAACCCCTTCTTCATCTCGGCTGGAGGGACAGTTTCTATCGCGTCCTTCCGTAGGAGGGTAGCGATCTCCGCGCAAGGTAGCAGCGTTTCCATCTTTCACCAAGGTGAAGTGGACATCGCTGGACCTGGGCGGATGCCCAGCGAAGTGAATCGTGCAGCCGAGTCGGACGGTCCGGACCAGCCCTCGCGACGGACTGGAAAGCGCAAGCCATGCACCCGAGTTCCGCGCAAGGGGGACCAAAGGGACAACGTCATCGGATGTACCGGCGGGTGGGGCCTCACGGCGGGGCGGAGCTTGAGGTGCCACACCACATCGTGGCCGTGCTGAGTCCGAGGACATCGAAGCACTTACCTGGCTCCTTGTGACCACCCCCGGAACAGCCTGGGACGGGGGAGGAAGAGGCCTGTCCTCATGACCCGTGGAGACTGTCACATCGGGGGCGGATTTGTGCCACAGCTGGGCGCTCAGGGCGGGAGACCGCCGCTGGAGCGCCAACCTGCCAAATGGAGTGGTGGACGGTGGTCGTGATGCCAGCCGTACACACCGAATATGTGACCCAGGGAACAAGGAAACCACTCTTGCGGAGCTCTTGAGTACTGCAGCCACTTGGGCATGCAGCGCAATTAAATGCAAAAGGTAACAAAAAGAAGATCTGCTTACCAGCTCCAGAGCAGCGGGTTTCGTTGTCCCTGGGTCGCCCGTCTCAGGGGCGCTTCGAAGACCTCCGTGGGTTCTTCGGTGCCGGCTGTGAGACGGGTGGCGTCGGCTTCCTGCGGTGGGCTCCACGCCGGGGCCGGGCCGGAGGGGCGGGCTGCGGCGGAGCCGGTGCAGTCACCTCAGGGGGACGCCCTCGGCGATGAGTAGATGGGGGGATCTTGAGCCACGCCGGGGCAGGACAAGCCGGCTAGCATCCATCTACTGCTCTACCATCGAGAACTGCTGGGCAAAGTCCTCGACAGTGTCGCCGAATAGGCCCGCCTGGAAAATGGGGGCAGCAAGGAATCGTGTCCTGTCGGCCTCAACAATCTCGACCAGGTTGAGCCAAAGGTGGCGCTCCTGGACCACTAGTGTGGCCATCGTCCGCCCGGGAGACCGCGCCGTGACCTCCGTCGCTCGGAGAGCGAGGTCGGTCGCCGAGCGCAGTTCCTGCATCAATCCCGGGGCGGAACTACCCTCGTGCAGTTCCTTTAGCGCCTTGGCGGACTTGCAGGAGAGCCATGGCGTGCAGGGCGGAGGCGGCTTGTCCAGCAGCACCGTAGGCTTTGACCGTCAGAGACGACGTAAACCTACAGGCCTTGGACGGGGGCTTTGGGCACCCACGCCAGGTGGCGGCGCTCTGCGGGCATAGGTGCACCGCGAGCGCCTTTATCCACCGGGGGATTGCCGAATAACCCTTGGCCGCCCCACCATCGAGGGTAGTGAGAGCGGGGAAGCTGAAAAGATCGGGACCGGGCAGTAAAAGGTGCCTCCCGCGACCTTGTCAGCTCTTCATGCACTTCCGGGAAGAAAGGAACGGGGCGGGGCGTGGCTTTGAGCGGCGCCGCGAGCCCAGGAACCAATCACAGAGCCGCGAGGGTTCAGGGAAGAGCGGTGAAATCCACTCTAACCGACGCTTGCGGCTGTCCGGGAAAGCATGTCGTCATCTCCGCGTCAGCCTGTGACTGGGCGATCGACCCCGAAGGGAGGAGCCCAGCCGAGGCTTCCGACTGGACGAGCCCGCTCTCCGATGCTGTGCTCGAGAGCTCATCACTTTCGCGGGCTCCGAATAAGAGGTCGAACTCGCCGTGAGACGAGCCGGCGGACTCACCCGGAAGCCCGATCGGGGCAGACGAGCGTGCTGGGGAATGGGAGGTCCGCGGGGGGATACCCGGCGGAGGCGGTCCCATTGGGGTCCCCAAATCGCCCCCAGTGCTAGCCGCGCTGGCCTCAAACCCGTGGGTAAAAGGACCGAGGCGGGAGCCTCTGGGGTGGCTCGCTTCCTTACGAAGGCGAGCCGCGACCGCAACGTTGCCATGGACACATTCTCGCAATGAGAATGTGACCATCCACGAACGCTGTCTCCGCGTGAGCAGTGCCCAGACACGAAAGACAGTGATCGTGACCGTTAGAAGGCGAGAGATAACGAGCACAACCAGGAATAACACACAATCGGAAAAGCATCTTTAAAAAGACGCGTCTTTAAAAAGACGTTCCGCGTGTGCGCTCTTTTAGAGAAATATATACTCTTTTAGAGGGGAAAAATGCTCTTTCAGAAAATATACTCTCTAGTTTTTCTGCCGAAGCGCCCAGGGGCATTCTCTGCAGTGCACCAGTGCAGAGGAGGGAGAAGCCGCTGAAATGCGCCGTCAGATCCAGCAGGTGAATGAACAGTAGTATTCAGCTCAGTGAGCATGACCGTTCGGCTCCGAAGAGAAAATCTGAATGAGTGGTTGCATACCAGCTCCTTTTATACCCGTATGTTCGGGGGAGTGGCATGCAAATACCACTCGCCAATTTTCATTGGCCTTTTATCAAAGACCAGAGGTGTCTCGGGCTCCCAAGAGTGACCCCTAGTGTCACTACATCGACACCAACGTCGAGTGAGTGACAGATAGGGAACACTGAGTTTATATCCATGTCAGTAATTTTATGTTCATGTCAGTAATTGCTTGAAATCTGCATTTCAGCTATCAGAGAAGAAAGCAAGCAGAATTGGGTGGAAATCCTGATCACACGGCAATCAGGAATTTATCAGATACTGCAGCTGAGAAGAGGCGAAAGAAATGGCGGGAAAATCAAAGAAAACAAAGGGCAGATTGAGAGAAGTTTATTGAGTAGGCAGAACTGTGTGTGTGTGTGTGTGTGTGTGTGTGCGTGCGTGTGTGTTCTTTAAGTTCTAAGTTCTCAATGAAATGAGAGATATTGAATATATTGTATTGCCACCAATGTTTGTTTTGTTTATACAGGTATAACAATCTGTTCTTCTAGTGGGCTACACAGCCTGTAGGTTTTTAAACTTCCCACTGTTGTACCTTTCAGTTTAAAGGGCTTTGTTATCAAATCAAATCAAAAATCAAATCACTTTTATTGTCACACAGCCATATACACAAGCGCAATGGTGTGTGAAATTCTTGGGTGCAGTTCCGATCAACATAGCAGTCGTGACAGTGATGAGACATATACCAATTTACAATAAACATCAAATTAACACAACACAATTTAAAGTCTAATATACAAATAATAACATACACTGTACAATATACAATACACACAATATAGATACACATTATTCAATAAAAAAAAAGTATATATAGTATATATATAATATACAGTAGGTTGTATTGTATACTGATGTATACCGATGTATTTGATCGTGGGAGATCAAGAGTTCAAAAGTCTGATTGCTTGGGGGAAGAAGCTATCATGGAGTCGGCTGGTGCGGGTCCTGATGCTGCGATACCGCCTGCCTGATGGTAGCAGTGAGAAAAGCCCATGGCTCGGGTGGCTGGAGTCTCTGATGATCCTCTGAGCTTTTTTCACACACCGCCTGGTATATATGTCCTGGAGGGAGGGAAGCTCACCTCCGATGATGTGTCTGGCAGTTCGCACCACCCTTTGCAGTGCTTTGTGGTTGTGGGCGGTGCTATTGCCGTACCAGGCGGAGATGCGGCCAGTCAGGATGCTCTCTACAGTGCAGGTGTAGAACCGTGTGAGGATGTGGCGGTTCATTCCAAACTTCCTCAGCCGTCTCAGGAAGAAGAGGCGCTGATGAGCCTTCTTCACAACGACTTCAGTGTGGATGGACCATGTGAGTTCCTCAGTGATGTGGACACCCAGGAACTTGAAGCTGCTGACTCTCTCCAATGGTGCTCCATTGATGGTGATGGGACTGTGTTCTCTGTCTTTTCTTCTGAAGTCCACCACAAGCTCCTTTGTCTTACTGACGTTGAGGGAGAGGTTGTGCTCCTGACACCAGTGTGTCAGAGTGTGCACCTCCTCTCTGTAGGCTGCTTCATCATTGTCAGTGATCAGACCTACCACCGTCGTGTCATCAGCAAACTTAATGATGGCATTAGAGCTGTGTGTTGCCACACAGTCATGTGTGTACAGGGAATACAGAAGTGGGCTGAGAACACAGCCCTGTGGGGCTCCAGTGTTGAGGGTTAGTGATGATGAGATGTTGCTGCCTATTCTAACCACCTGGCGTCTGCTTGACAGGTAGTCCAGGATCCAGCTGCACAGCGAGCTGTTTAAGCCCAGAGCCCGGAGTTTCTCATCGAGCTTGGAGGGCACTATGGTGTTGAATGCTGAGCTGTAGTCTACAAACAGCATTCTCACATAACTTTTTTTCCAGGTCGGAGAGAGCAGTGTGTATTGTAGATGCAATGGCATCATCAGTGGAGCGGTTGTTGCGGTAAGCAAACTGCAATGGGTCAAGAGAGAGAGGCAGCACAGAGCAGATGTAATCTCTGATTAGTCTCTCAAAGCATTTGCTGATGATGGGGGTCAGAGCAACAGGATGCCAGTCATTTAAGCAAGTTATTTTTGATTGCTTTGGAACAGGCACAATGGTGGATGTTTTAAAGCATGTGGGGACTACAGACAAAGAGAGGGAAAGGTTGAAAATGTCTGTAAAAACACTAGCCAGCTGGTTCGCGCACGCTCTGATGACACGGCCCGCAATGCCGTCTGGACCCGCGGCTTTGCGGATATTCACCCGTCGGAAGGATCGGGTTACATCCGCTACAGAGACGGAGAGTGAACTAACCTCTGTACCGAGGTTAGTACAGAGGGGTTCAAAAAATCAAATGGCGGGTTCAATGGCTGAGTCTGGAATCTCCTCAGACATCCAAGTTTCCGTAAGGCAGATAATGCAGCAGTCCCTCGTCTCTCGTTGGAAAGAGATCCGCGCTTTCAGCTCACAGAGCTTGTTATCCAGAGACTGAACATTTGCCAGTAGAATAGTGGGTAGCGGGGGTCGATTTGCGCAGCATCTTACTCTGATGAGAACGCCGGCTCTGTTTCCCCTTTTCCTTTTGTGTTTCCCCGTCCGGACTGCCCAGACAAAGGGCTCCGCTTGCGTGTTTGTAAACAGCGGGTCGGCATTGAGGAATTTGAAGTCCGGTTTACGGTGTGAAATTGCTGAACCAATGTCCAAAAGTGTTTGCCTGTCATAGACAATAAGGCAGACAACATCCAAGACAAAAAACATAAGAATTGTGAACAAAACAAACAAAACACTACTATGTTGTGTCGGAGCTCGCAACGCAGCAGCCATACTCGGCGCCATCTTGAGTCCAAAATATGCTGTGTGTTTGAATTAATCTGACTGTACATAACAGAAAAGGTATTAAAAGAGACTTAAATCAATGAACATAGATTGCGTAGATCTCAACATTAAAAGATAATTGGACCGGGGAGCCCTAGAAGAAAATTGGCCCCACGGCCCTTGCTAATCATAATCCACCCCTGGTCATGTGACACTATATTTTTGCAATAATGCTAATTTTCTCGACAAAAAGTGTCTCCAAACCATTTTTTTGCGACATTTGAAGTATCGACATAGAGTTTATGCGCTAGAGTTAAATGGACAAATATTATGTCGACACTTGTGAAATTTTAGCGATAATTTGTGTTTCCATCAGCTATATCGGTAAACTTTTTGATGCCCTACACCTTTTGTCACAAAAAAAAGAAACCTTGGATGGAAACGTAGTTTATGATGTCAGAGCTTTGGCACAGTGGGTCAGGTTCATGACATATTAAAGCTATTGGCTCACTGAGACCCAGGTTTGAATCTGGCCTGGGTCATGTCCTGATCCCATTTCCACCTCAACTTTCCTATAAAATAAAGGTTAAAAAACCCAAAAATAAAATAAAAAAGCAACACTATGACATGAATTGGAGAGAGAAGTTAGTTAATAATTCAAATTAATTCATATGGAGACATATCCATAAGATTATCAGTGAATAACCAACTTAAATTTTGATTGATTTCTCACACAAAGTTATCATATGGCTACAAAATACTTGGAATATGGCTCACAAGTTGCTGCATTAAGATGTTCACTTTTATGTTACACGAAAAGTATGGGTTTGCCTTATGGGTTTGGAACAATCTGAGGGTAAATGATGACAGAATTTTTTTTTTCGGGTGAACATTCCTTTAAGCCCAATTAGAGGGTATTAAAGATCAACTTACAAGCAATGAGCCATTAGATATTAGTTAGTAAGATATAGTAATCCGTGTTCTCCCAGCTTGGGCATAAACAAAACACAAAACACATTGCCCTCACTATCATGCCAATTTTAGGCATCCATTACAGATACAACCCTGTAGTACATCAGTATTTGAGTATGTTAAAATACTCCAAACAACAATAGCAGAATTATCCTTTGATTTGCTGAAAAGGCATGTGTCCTCTTCAAAGTCTGTTAGATCAAGAGAGGAAGTGTTTTTGATGATGGCTGAATGAGCTTCTACTAATGTACTCGTGCACTCTCTAACTCTCGCTCTCTCTGTCTTCTTTCCTGTTGTTATACCAAACTCATTTTCTCTCTCTCTCTCTCTCTCTCTCTCTCTCTTCTCTCTCTCTCTCCCTATTACTGCAGTGTCCCTCTCCATTGTAACAGCCTTAATTAGAGATTAATGGCAGGGGTTTCCCCGCATGTAGAGTGGAGATCATTCATTTCCCAAGGCACTTCTTTAAAAGCACCTCACTGCTGGGAGTGCTAAAAGTGGTAGAGTGGTGCTGTGGAGATCAAAGACATTCTGGCCTATCCCCTCTCCCTCTTTCCCATTGTAGGGCCTGTAATAACCTAGTGAAGGCTGTGAAAATAGGAGGTGCACCATTGAAGGTAGTCATTTCAATTTTGGCAGCCAAAAAGATGCAAGCAGCTAATTTAATACCTGTGTCGTGGCTAACTTTCTTTCCTCCCATGTGACAATTCCTGCAGCCGTCTCCACCAGGCCCATTAATGGCCCTGCTTGGAGCCTGTCTAAGAACGGCCTTCTTTCTTACTTCTTTAGGGGGAGCTTTTAAAAGAGTCAATATAAGAAGGAAGGAGTTGGATAAGTGTTGCTTTTTGCTGTGGAAATGTTGCATTTTCCTCTGCCGTTCCATGTTACATTAGAATCAATGGTGATGTTTTATGACATTTTTCTGTTTGTTTGCTCTTGTGCCAGCCATGGAATTGTTACCTAAGATACTGTCGTTAAAATGGATAACTCTGAGGCCCATCTCAGAAATTGCACATAAGTATACTTTTTTATATGATTCGCAGCACAAATTCTACAAAGACAGCGTGGCCATGACAAATGAGTGGAGAGAGATTGGAGTTTTTAAAAGTGGAAAGGGCCGTGACAAGTTTAATAAAGCAAAGAAGCGATACAGTGCTAAAAGCTGAGCTCCATGGATAGAAAAACCTGCTTTATGGGCATTACTTCCGTGTCTGGAACAGTACATTAAACACTTGACATCACCCTAAACAGAAACATTTTAAAACGACGTTGCGCGTAGTATAAACTCTGGCTTTGTTCACCTAGGGTGCTTTAGTTCATCCAGGAGAAAAACTTTCAGCTTTTTCCATATTATAAATCAGGCTTAAGGAGTCAAGTAATATCATTTTGCAAAAATGCTGCCATAGTTACATAATTTAAAAACAGGGCATACAATTCTGCTTATGGATATCCAGCTTACTTGCTTCTAAGTGCCCAAACAAAATTTTACCACGAATCACATTTATTTATGTAAAAATGACAAGTACTTCAGCGTACAATCATTGTGAAAGTCCTAGTCGCCCCACAGCTAGTCTTGTGTGACTAGACTTTTGACTATAAGCATAAATTCTTGTCCAGTTTGTTGCTCATTCTGACCAAGAACCGTAAGAGTGTTTCGTCTGTCCAAAAATAGTTAGTATGGATTTTTTCGTAGAATCATTCTCATAGAATCACATTGCTATACCATTCATTTTATCTCACATTTGCTTTTATGACACTATCGGTTTCGTTTAGGCTTAAGGTTTAGGGTAGAGATGTAGATTTTGTTGATTTAAAATTCAACAGAGCATTAACTTTAAAAACCTCAACTGTTTTTCATCTCACATTTGCCTTTTATGACACTATCAGTTAGGCTTAGGTTTAAGGTTTAGGGTTGGGAGGTAGGGTTTGTTGATTTAAAACCTCTATACAGCATTAGTGATGGGAAGATCGGATCATTTTACTGACTTGGATCTTTGAGTCTCGTTCAACAAAATGAACAAATCTTTATTCAAGTAATTTCGTTCATTTGAGCAGAATTAAATTAAAATGTTAAATTTTCAATAGCCAAATCCCCCCCAACATGTCTACTTATGTAAACTTTGATTATACTCCCAATAAGGAAAAAATTATAATGCAGCAATGATAATTCTCAAATTATGAGAAACAGAAAGATTAGTTCACCTCTGGAATCTTCTGGTCCGAGTCGTTCGTTCTTTTGTCACGTGACAGCCAAAAGGACGAATGACTCGGACCAGATGACTCGAGAGGTGAACTAATCATTTCTGTTTCCTGTGTGAGCAATGCATAGCGTATTCGGCTGTCACGTGACAAAAGAACGAATGATTCGGACCAGATGACTCGAGAGGTGAACTAATCATTTCTGTTTCCTGTGTGAGCAATGCATAGCGTATTCAGCTGTCACGTGACAAAAGAACGAACGACTCGGACCAGATGACTCGAGAGGTGAACTAATAATTTCTGTTTCCTGTGTGAGTAATGCATAACATATACGGCTGTCACGTGACAAAAGAACGAACGACTCAGACCAGATGACTCGAGAGGTGAACAAATAATTTCTGTTTCCTGTGTGAGCAATGCATAGCGTATAAGGCTGTCACGTGACAAAAGAACGAATGACTCGGACCAAAAGAGTTGAAAGGTGAACTAATCGTTTCTGTTTCCTGTACAGCGCCCATGTGGTTTTCACGTAACAAACGAACAGAGGTTGCGCAATGCACATGAGCGGCCAACACAAAATGAACGAATCACTCTCTGAGACTACTCGTTCTTCTGAGCCACATAAAAGATTCTTTCAAAATGAACAAATTGTTCATGAACGACCCATCACTATACAGTATTAACTTTAAAAATCTAATTTGTTTAGGAGAACATTAAACTCGCGTTTATCATCATACAGTGGGTGTTTCACCTCGGAAATGTCGCAATATATTTAAGGAGTCAAGTAATATACATTTTCAAAAATGTCACCAGTCACATAGTATGATTTTTGCAATGATGTAACCAAAGTCACTTAATTTAAAAATAAAGCAGTGTACAATTTTGCTTGAGGATATCTAGCTCACTTGCTTCTAAGTGTAAACAAAATTTTGATATTTACTCATACCCATTTGATGCTACCAACCTAGAAAACTTGAGCATATCTAGTGATTAGTGATTAGTATCTAGTGATTAGTGAAAGCTGGAACTATGCACTGATTGGAGTGTTTTTGAGGCTGCAGCCACAGACCTGGACAAGCTAACAGATACTGTGACATCATATATCAGTTTTATGTGAGGATATGTGCATCCTTACTAGGACATTTTTATCATTCAATAATGATAAACCATGGTTTACAGGAAAACACAGACAGCTTCCTCATGCCAAAAAGGATGCTTACAGAAGTGGGGATAAAATATTGTACAACCAGGCCAGGAACACACTGACTAAGGATATCAGAGTGGCTAAAAGAAGCTACTCTGAAAAGCTGAAAAAACAGTTTTCAGCCAACGATCCTGCATCTGTGTGGAAAGGCCTGAAAAGCATCACCAAGTACAAGACACCTACCCCTCGCTCTGCAGAGAGTCAACTAATGGCTGATGAACTGAATGTGTTTTACTGCAGGTTTGAAAAGCCCAGTCTCACACTCCTCCCCTGCACTAATCTTCAATTCACACACACACCAACACCTGAGAGACAGGTTTTGGCCTACTGCTGGAACCCCTTCAGTTTTCTTACTGAGCAAACAGGTCTGTGGATGATACTGTCAATAGGGGACTGCATTATATCCTGCAACACCTCGACAGACCTGGGACTTATGCAAGGATCCTATTTGTGGACTTCAGTCCAGCCTTCAATACCATCATGCCTGATCTTCTCTCAACCAGACTGACCCAGCTCTCCATGCCCACCCCAATCTGTCGATGGATCAACAGCTTTCTGACAGATAGGCAACAGCTAGTGAGACTGGGGAAACTCACATCCGGGATCCTCACTTAGTGCTGGTGCTCCTCAGGGATGCGTTCTCTCTCCACTGCTCTTCTCCCTGTACATGAATGACTGCACTGCAAAAGACCTCACTGTCAAGCTCCTGAAGTTTGCAGAGGACACCACGGTCATCGGCCTCATCCGTGACGAGTCTACATACAGACAGGAGGTTGATCAGCTGGCTGTCTGGTGCGGTCACAACAACCTTGAGCTGAACACACTCAAAACCCCCACCACCATCCTGAATAGCACTGTGGCAGCAGTGGAGTCATTCAGGTTCCTGGGCTCTACCATCTCTCAGGACCTGAAGTGGGACATCCACATAGACTCCATTGTGAATAAGGCTCAGCAGAGGTTGTACTTCCTTCGCCAGCTGAGGAAGTTCAACCTGCCACAGGAGCTGCTGACACAGTTCTACTCAGTCGTCATTGAGTCTGTCCTGTGTACATCTATAACTGTCTGGACAGAAGGAAACTACAACGGACAGTCAAGACTGCTGAGAGGATTATTGGTGCCCCCCTGTCCACCCTCTAAGACCTGAACGTCTCCAGAGTGAGGAAACGTGCAGGTAGATCCCTCACACCCTGCCCACTCCCTCTTTTAACTGTTTAACTGCTACAGAGCACTGAGCGCCAGGACATCCAGGCACAAGAACAGTTTTTACCATCAGGGTGTTTTACTCATGAACAATTAAACTGCCTCAGGACTCCCCCTTAGTGCAATAATGTAAATACATATCTCACGTACATATGTAAATTCACATATTTAATTCAGTAACTGTACATACCCCTACTTTGCACATACATTATCACTTGCACAAGTACATATGCCATTCTGTTAAATGTACTATTATTTGTATGTCTATTTATACTCTTACCTTGTGTTACAAGCAAGGACACCGGGAACAGGATTCTTCAAGTACAGGTATGGAACTTTTCATTGACCACTTCTCTGGTTTACAGCTTCACAATAACACATCAGCATCACATTAACTCATCAGCTTCACACTAACACATCAGCTTCACACTAACACATCAGCTTTACAGTAAGGCTCTTGACCCAGTCTCTCTCTATCGATCTGGCACTGGCATGGTCCTTTTATGCCGCTCTCCCCAATCTCACTACAATTAGAGGCAGGTGTTAGTCATAATTTGGCTCAGGTGTATGCACCCTTACCGCCCTCTCTCTCCCGACAGACACTCGACCATGCCCCCGCTGCCACACCTTGTTTTATATTCTGTGTCTCACTGTAATATTTTGTGTGCACTTGTTTCACCTATCACCAAAAAAAATTCCTTGTGTACGTGAGAATATTTGGTAATAAAGCTCATTCTGATTCTGATTCTGATTAGTTCTTCCTCAAAAGCACTCATTCTATCAACCCCAGACCTAATAAACCCAGCTGTTTCCAGGTGAACTGGTCCACCCCCCCAGCTCCTCATTGTGTGTAGCACTAACCAATCATATCGGAACTGCCAATTTCTGCTGGCTTTCTACCATGCTTTAGATGGTCAGTAAACAAGCTGTGAGCTTGTTGTGTGATGCTGAGCCAACCCAACACCCACCTTGACATCTCATGATCTTTCTAGATGTGTCACCAAAAATGATCATATTCCCTGTAGTGTCATGTGTCCAGATGTCCTGTGATCTGTTAGGGCTCCACACCAGACCATCAGCACTGAGGAAGTGTGGCTTGTTTTTGTTAGGACTCTAATGAAACCTGCCTTTGCTTTGGGGGAGGTCGATTTAGTTTGGTTCATTGCAAGAAGACAGTAAGTTGGATTAGATCTCTGTATCTCCTGTTAGGGGCTGTCAATTTCCAACCACCCCCAACCTCTTTCCTTTCGTCTGAGCTGGGTAATGCTGCCCATATGCAGGCCCTAATGATTTACTCTGAGGCAGAGAACAAGGTCATGCGTGTTATACCATCATCCAATTCACACAATCAGATTCAATCCACACAATCAGATTTCTCACAAAGAAAACTAATATCGTTCTTTCACAAGCAATTATCTTGATGTAGCTACCTGGTAGGAAATGCACTGCCCTGCCCAGATGAAGGCAATGAGTCTCATTTTGCATCTGGCCCAGGATGCAGCAAAGACACAAGTTAAACTGTCAATCTGTGCTTCTATTGGAACATTTGAGGTAAATTAAAGCAAGCTTCAGTGCTGGATTGTGGCCAAAACTATTAGGGAGCGCTAGCATGGACACAACCGATGATCCTTAGGAGGACTGCGTTTCCCTGGCATCCATCCACAGTACATGACCTTTTTCATTGAGTCGATGTGACATTTGCTGCATGAGTGAAGTCTGTCCACTGACAATTTAATGAAACAGGCAGCAAAAGGATCCACAACTGTGCCATCATAACACATATATATAAAACAATATAAGAAGTACAACAAAACATTTACATTTAAGAATAACTTTGTCTTAAAGGGATAGTTTACCTAAAAATGAAAACTCATTTGTCATTTACTTTTTGTCATCATTCATTTTCATTGAATGGAAAAAGTGGTGACTGAGGCTAACATTTTTTCTAATATCTCCTTTTGTGTTCCTCGAAATAAAGAAATAAAGTCATACAGGTTTGGAACAGGGGCATAGCCAAGGGTGGGCCGAGTTGGGCCTGGGAACACCCAAATTAGACCCAGGCCCACACAGAATATTAGAGATTTTTCTTTGACTTCAAATAGAAATGTATAAAATAGTTTAAAAAATGCATAAATTCTGATTTCTGAAAGTGTGAAAGAACTGCTTGAATGCGCTGACTTTCTGATGTTAAGGGAAATTTGGTTAAAAACAAAATGTGGGCGAACAATTGGACCATCCATTTTTATTGAGGCCCTCTCAAAAGTAATTTCCTAGCTCCGCCCTTGGTTTGGAAAAACATGAGGGTGAGTAAATTATATGACATTTTCTTTTTTTGGGGTGAACTATCCCTTTAAAAAAAACTAAATGGATTATAATCCACAGAGGTTGATAAAGTAAGTATTTTCAAAACTTTTTAAATTATGTCATGACATTAGATGATATTTACTATGATGTTTAACTAAACTATTGGTGCTTATAAGTAAAAAAAAAAATTAAAAAAAAATCTGTTTCCAGGAATGATGATGGGCTAGCTTTTATCTATCATGTAAATTTTTTTCAGTGTTGCAGAGAACAATTACAGAATATTGAATGTTTATATACAGTCACATTTGTATGTGTATGAAAGAGGATGGATGAATGAATATTTATAAACATCACATTTATATAGAATATGTTGAAGACAATAAGAAAGGCACAGCTGTCATATGCTAACTCAACCATCAAATAATTAAGTGTTCTGTAAATACAGAGATATGCATGTTATCTTCCTATCTATATTGTGTGGGACCTTGTGGAAGGACACAACTGTTTTTCCTCATTCTTCAGGAGAAGGCAATAAAGTGAGTGACAAACAAGACAAGCAGCCATATGGGATTAATGCCTGCAGAAATGGGGGAAAAAGAAAGCACTCTCTGTCTAAACACAACTGCACACATGCTTTATCTACAAAAACATAGTACTGCAGCCTACTGTGGAAGGCTCTAGTTATTGAAATCCTAACAGTGACTTTTTTTCCCAGTAACTGGCAACATCTACAGCTACACCTAAGATCTGGAGAGAAGCTATTTCAAATCATCTCAATTATATTGTAGTGTTATATTAAATTACTTTTCTTTTTCTTTTTTTTTCATTTAAAATATAGTTGTTGTTTTTTTTTTTTTTTTTTTTTAAATAATCTTTAAACCTCCAAAGCTAGTGCAAATTGAGTTCACCCTAACCAGTGCAAAGGTAATAAAATCTTTTACCCTGCCCTGCTTAATGCAACTTAATGCAGTTCCCATGCTGGGCTTGGCTGGTTTATGCTGCTTCAGTGCTGAACCTAGCTGGTTAACCAGCAAATCCATGCTGTTCATCAGTCAAATCCACTTTGTTTCTCTACACACTTTTAACACTTGGCAGGTATCTAATTTCTTCAAGCTTGCTACATTCTGAAGTCCCTCAATATTTCATTAGACTGTACTGCCATCTCCTGGTTTACATGCCCTGACAACTTGTTTGTCTGCAAAATACAAATTCCTTGGACAAAGCATTTATTGTCAGTATATTCAGGGGCGGATTTAGGCATGGGTGACATGGGCAGCCGCCCGGGGCGGCATCTTGCCGGGAGGCATGGGGCACCTGGATCCACCCCCCATCCCTCCCCCCGGAGCGATAGAAGCTAGAACCACTACTGAGTATATATAAAGACAACTTATATTGACCTGAGTGAATTCTGGATACAATCTAATATTAATTGTATCAAGAACATTAAGACTATAGTACAGTGTCAAAAGGGCATGGTGGAATAACATAATTGGTCTATTTAAATTATTTGGCACTTTTCAAAGCTAATTATTTAGTGTCACGGTTTAGACTGCCACGGTCCTGTCAGGCAGAACCTCAACCCGACAAAGTGACCAGACAGTGGTAGTATTGGCCTGCCTCTGTGTTTTGTGTTCCCCCTTTTGTGTGAGCGCACGGGTCCGGTTTATTGGGACTGCCGTGCACGTGTTACCACCATGCACTCTCCGGTGATGTCAACCGGTCAGGTTGGGTTTTGTCTGATGAGGACCATGACACCATCATCTGTCTTGTGTTTCGTGTTCAGCAGTGGGTTATCGCAGTGTGCGAGTTGCTGCTGTGCGCCCTTCGGTCATGTCACAGTCCTGGCACATTGTCAGGTTGTGTGTTTCAATTTCTGAGGACAGTGGCATCATTGTTCCCTGTCTGTCTCTGTCAAAGCGTGTTTACGTTTTGCCCTTATGTGTTTCAGGTGCCGCTGGCATGCTGAATAAGCATTTCCATGGGAATCCTGATTGTTTCCATGGGAACGCTGATCATTACAACCTTCAGCTGCGAGCGACACCTGCCTCTTGTTTGTTCTTCTTATTTAAACCCCCTTGTGTGTCATGTCGAGTGTCAGATCATTATGACCGTTACTGTGGTGTTTGCTGTAGTGTTAGTACTGTCTATGTGACGGTATTGTCTGCTGCCTATGATTAACTATGCTCTTTGTGTAGTTGGAGTGGGCTCGTGTGTTGGTTGGTGGCTTGTCTCTAGAGGTGAGGTTTCCCTCTAGATCGCCTTCACCTGTGATCGGTTGCCCAGTATTCCCGTGGAGGAGGATTCCTCATCTCCGACCGCATTTGGGGAAGGCCATTGCCTGGGCGTGACTTTGTGTTGTTTTGAAGAACTATTTGTTTGATTAATAAATCCAATTGAAATATTTCCTCTGCTTTTGGGTCCTGTCTTCCTGCACCGTGACACTTAGCTGTAATAATGCTTTTAATTATAAGTGCCAATTAGAGAAATGAAAACCAACAAGCTCTCTCATTTCCATTTCATTAATGAAAGTCATGTGCTTATACTGAAGCAAGGGATTTGACAAATCATTGCTCATTAATCAGAGAGATACTGTTTTGTTATCCATGAAATAAGTCAAATGTCTTCAAGAGGAATTTATCTTAATGGAGAGTAATTAAATAGATATCTCAATGTTTTTTCCTAAGTGAAGTCTTTGCATAATCACATACAGAAGGCTACATTGTTTTGACTTGTACAATGGCACAAAAAAATATATGATTAAAAAATATGGTTAACTTATTGGACATATGATCTATGCACAAGATTGGCAATCAACTCATATGGGAGATGTTATAGTTTTCATTTTTGCACATTAATTTAAGGATGCACATTATGTCTGTTGAGAAATGTTTGGTTTGTGCTCCAATTAAAGCACATTAAAGTAAAGTAAATAATTTTAAAAAGCGTAAAAATGTTGACATATTTGCTCTGTTTGGAGAATAATCTTTAATATTACAAGCAACAGACATCTGTTCAGCATCCAATGGAAAATCAGAGTTGTGTCACAATCCTGAATCAGATTTATTTATTTATTTATTTATTTTATTTTATTTGTTTTACCAGGCTCACGACTTTGCAAGGAAGAACACTGATGTCACTGATTTAATGAAATATTAATGATGGCATATATATATATATATATATATATATATATATATATTGTGTGTGTGTGTGTGTGTGTGTGTGTGTGTGTGTGTGTGTGTGTGTGTGTAGCGAATTATATCAAATAACTAATTTAGATCTCTGCACGCATTCTCCCACCATTATATGTAGCGAATTTGGTAGTATTAATGTACACGGGATGGGTTAAAGTGCCCGCGTACGTCCACAATTATATGTAGGGAAACAGTATGTGTGAGCTAGGAATTAAATTAAACTGTCCTTATTCTACATTATTATGTAAGGGAAATTATAATGGAATTAGTTGCGTTCGACAACCATTATAAATAACTAGATTATTTGTCTGAATAAAATTCTCCACCATTCAAATCTTAATACAACATCTCGTTATATCCGCTCACAATTTCTATTGTAAGGAATTAGCTTTAATAAGGGAATTATGATTAATTCTGTTATTGGAGTAATATTATTTTCATGGCATATTGAAAATAATATTACACATATTTAGGTACAACTTTGAAGCGAAATCTTTTAAAAACAGGGATGAGATTATTTATCAGAATATACCACAGTCAAATTATCTTTAAAAGGGGAATATGAATAATTAATCACAACTCATTATAATCAATTATAAAAATTTGGATCAGTTAATAAAATTAACTTGATGTAGCTGAATTAACATTACAATCAATTAATCTGTTCGTCCAGCGAACACTCAGTATTGATTGTCTATCAACTCTCAGAAAGAATATTTTTCGTGGTCACAGAAAAATAACTCTTTCTTAGCATGTAGCTGTGATCAAATCGTTAAATATATGTTGGTTTACAAGCAGACCAGAATTAACTCGCAAGAATGTACACAAAAGCTTTATTTAACTAAATCACGAACACATAACTAATCTAAACAAACACATACACACAAATCACGCATACATGGGAAATGGAAAAGTGAAAGTGAATTAAACCGGAACAGAACAGGGGAAAGAAGCTATGAAAAGAGTCATTTAACCATCTGAAAGAACCATCAGTTTCTTACTTCAAAGCACCTTTGTTAACAAAGGGGTTCACAGCTTATACTAAACCTCTGTTTAGTTAGTTAATTGTACAATACTTGCAATGCCTTGGCTGTTGAGAGAGCACCCGGATGCAGTCTCAGGAGAAAGTCTTGATGGTTCCTTGAGTCGATGGTGTTGAAGTTGCAATCAATTTCTTCCGTGTTGAAGGAAGAAATGATGAACTTGCGGTGTTAGTTTGACTCCGTTATGGTCAAGGAAGTTACACATGGCTTGATGTGTTAAGGCCTGCCGGCCCGCGACCTCGCGGTCAGACCGGGTGTTTCTGGTCCCACACAAGCAGCAACCAGGAAAAGAAGGGAGAGAGGGAAGAGAGAAGAGAGAGGGAGGTCACTCCGACAGTGCCCTTTAACTTCTAAGGGAGGTCACTCCTCACGAGTTTGGCTTGACCAATGAGAAAGGTGCAATTTTCCAGCGGGAAAAGTTCCTTTGTTTGGAAGCTGACTCATTTGCATGATTGGAGTAAGCTAGCAGTTTTTGCCCCTTTATGCTCTGATTAATATAACAAGCATACAATGCATGCTATAAGGGGGTGCTATACTCCAATGTTTAGGGCATCACACAAGGATTAATTTGATAGGAAGCATGATACCAATAATTTTACATTATCTAGTGGTTCTGTCATAAAGCATGCACAAAACGGTATACAGTACAAAAGACACTATACGAGACAGTAATAATCATACACACAATGTCCTGAGGATATGCATGTTCATTTATAGAACAGTTTGTCTATAAATTAATGAAGAAAAGTTTGTTTTATGGGCTTTATGTGTCTTTACTATGGGGGAGTGAGTTTCTTCTCCACATTCCTTTGCTTTTGCACGTGGCTACCTTCCCCCGCCTGGAATGTCCTGAATCCACTAGTTGCTGGACCAGTATCAGCAAAGTGGGAGTAAGAGCTGATAATGATTAGTGGGAGAGCAGACATCTCGGAGTCTGCTTGGGCCTACTTGGAACTTTGCTTGTTACGGTCTTGAGACATCTGTTGGATTATTCATTAAATAATGAATAATTGTGTGTCTGATTGGTCCAGATGCTATATATATTATTTTTTTTGTTGACAAAAATCAGTACAGCAGATAATCTTGATTCTAATTGTTTCAGGCAACACTTTCCAATGCTTTTAGAATAAAAATGTTATTCTTTTATTTAGAATTTTTTTATTTAACACTGTGTTTTATTCAAATTATACTATCAGCATAGCAATTTCAGTGAAAAGTTGAACTGAAAAATTACCACAATATAACTTCTTTTGGCATTTGATATGTCCCCCTTTTTCTTCAATGACAGTATACACCAGTATAAGCTGGCATGTACTCCCAGTATGATTTGGGAATGTTCCAAACTTGGTAACTTGGGCACTTACTGCTAACATTTGATTGGGGACCTAGAAATAGTGCAGAATCCTAAATATTTCTTATTCATTTTACATCATAGAATTTCTTTTTTTGACATTTTCAAGATGGTAAAACATTTATTATTATTGGATCCCATTTTAATGTGGAATCTGACTTTTTTGACCCCACTATATTTTGTGTACTTTGCAACACTAAAAGTCTATACACTATGCAAAGTAGCATATCATAGTATATCTCACAATTCTCTTTTTCTTATTCATGTGTAAGAAATCTGAAAATATAAATCCAAATAAAGTATAATTTCCTTGAAATGAAATAATGCGAGATATATCATAAAGAGCTTTAATAATATGATTTAATTACATTTGGAAGAAAAATAAATATACATTGAATACATTTGAATACATTTGAATATTAAATATTAGATAAACTCTTGAATTGACTGCTGTTTTGTTTTATTTACATTGTCCATCCCATAATGATAATGAAGGGATCAACTTCTGAAATGAACTTTACCTGTAACAAAAGTTTAGCAAAACAAAACATACAATTTACTGTTACTACTGATGCTATGACAGTGAGAACAGACACATATTCACAAAATGTAAATGTCTTTTCATCTGTGGGTCTTGGGCATCAGTAATACACATTTTGCTTCAGAATGTATGGACTTCTTGATTTATTGGTGCGCAGTTGCCTTTTTAGTATATATGGAGATTTCCTCTTCAGTGGGCTGTCACTGTTTTGGTCGAGATTCAGATATTCTTGGCCATCTTGAACCTAAAATGAAAGAGAATATTTGAGCTGCTATGTCACCCAGATGCATGTTATTACAGAACTGACAATGTCAGCAGCTGAAGGGACAATGCTGGCTGGCATTGTGTATGTGTATGTGTGAATATGTGTGTGTGTGTATATATATATATATATATATATATATATATATATATATATATATATATATATATATATAGTCATATTGTGTTTTCTATATATACTTTATTTTCTGTTTATTTTTTTATTATTATTCAATTTGTAATTATTTTTTATTATTATCTATGTCTTGTTGCTGTTTTGTATTGTTGTGCACTGGAAGCTCCTGTCACCAAGACAAATTCCTTGTATATGTAAGCATACTTGGCAATAAAGCTGATTCTTATTCTGATTCTGCTGTCATGATTGATGTTCAGTTTGTTGCTTGGCTTTTTCGAATCATTTCTCCTTCCTCTGAAGTGTGCTTAAATAAGATGGCAACACTTTTCAATGAGGTTCTATTAGTTAACATTAGTTCACAACATTAGTTAACATGAACTAACAATTATTAACAATTAAAGAGTTAATGTTTATTTCAACATTTTTAAAATCAAAAGTTGTATTCATTAACATTAGTTAATGCACTATGAACTAACATGAGCTAATGAATGATTTTGGCATTTAATGGACATTAAGGAACTGATCACCTATTAAGTAAAAAAAAGTGTGAATATCGGTAAATATATATATATATATATATATATATATATATATATATATATATATATATATATATATATACACACACACACACATACATACTGTTTATGTGTGTTTCTATCATGTCTGTGTGTCTTCTCTCTCACCTCTCTGGGCTGGAGTACCCTACAGAGGTTCTGAAAGTCATGCAGTTCCTCAAGCATTTGGGAGAAGCTACTGGACACTCTCTGGTCATATTCAGCCTGAGCCTCCCCATCCTCCTGCTCCTCCTCAAGCCATAGCTCCTCTAGATTGCTCATCATCCTGCACACATCATGAAGAGGCAGCTGCCACAGGGGGGCGATGTGCTTTCTCTGCTTTACCTGCACGCATGATGAGAGAGCAGAATTTTACTTACAATGATCACAGCTTTATTTGAGCTCATAAAAAAAGTTGTGCCATCTCCAGCCATTATATTCTCAGTCAATTTACAGGGTGCCACTACCTGAATCTACAATATATTTCAATAGCACTGGATAAACACATTTCAAGTTTTCTCTCAGTCTTTTTAAAGGCCTTGGCAACATCAAAGATTGGCTTGATGTCTGGAAATAGACCGACAGATGGTCTTTTCTCTAACTGAATTACAGAGAGAAATGTCATTGCGTTTATTATTTCCCATTACCTCTCTAAGACATATATCCAGACAGCAGATTGACAATCTGCCATTAAAGAAATTCTGTTCCACTACATTTAATTAGACATGACCTACTGACATTTTAAAAGTATCAGCCTTGATGAAGCACAAGACATAATATTTAATGTCAGTATTTAAAGTCATAAATATTAATTATGGCGAGAGGGTGCGTAAACGGAAAGCTACAAAAGCTGTCTTGCCATAAATTATGGTCAGTTTTCAAAATATAATAATCTAAAGAAAATGTTTCCAATCACTGACAAATTCCAGGATTCCACACTTTAAACTCTACGCTTGATTATACTGTATATAATAGTCAAATAGTTGATAATAAATACAGTAGTTGGTAATAGATGGTAGAACAGTGTAAAACATTGCTCACTGAATGAAGCTGAGCATCACCTCAGCTGATGAAACCTCATTTGGTCCACCAATGGAGCGTGAAAGCTTTATCCATGTTTCTTTTTTACTATATTGCTCCTGATTTGCTGCCTGATAGACAACAGTTATTTTTAATGCCAAATATGTAATCACACAATTCATACATTACACATCTTAGAATTACACAAAATGCCAATCAGTATAATCATGTATGGATCTCTCTACACCCTGTCATTCATTAAAACTATAGCCCTTATTATGAATCGTTGACTGACTGGAGAGCAAACCTAAATTTACAAGAAAGCCTTGTGCTATTCTGTTTTCTTATTAAATGTTTTAGTAAAAAAGAAAGAAAGAAAGAAAGAAAGAAAGAAAGGTATGTTGTGGTAAAATGAGCTGGTTAAGAAAATTTTCTCTTAATGCAATCTGTTGGGGAAATGTGTTTTTTTTTTTTTTTTTAATTGCTAAAAAAAAGAAATATTTTCTGTTTGGTAAATTTACACTTCCTGTTTTGGGTTTTAAGAAATAAAATCTCTTTAAGAATGTCTTATTTCTCAGGGTCTGTTTGGAAACAAAAGCAGGGAACATTTTTGGAGGATTCTCCTTAACAGACTTCACTGCAGTCTAAACTAATCTAGATTTCAAAAGTATTACTGTAGAACTAGTCTTGGTTTTCTTCAGCTGCACATTGTTCTTCCATGTAGTATTTTTCCTGCGGCACCAAAAAGCTGTACTGTACTGTATATAAGGCCACTATTGCCTCAGTTGGCTTTTTTCTCATGCCCTCAACAGGTGTTTTAAAAGCAAGACTATACCTTTGAAGTGAGGAGACTTCTCAGTACCTCTTCCTCTATTGCCCTTTTTCCCTGGTCTATATCTGCAGAGAGATAAAACACACAATGCTGAAACGTTTTAAGTGTAAGACTGAGCATGCAAACACTAAACAAAGTGCATTTCATTCAATCAATTTTAAAGGAAGTAAAAAAAAGGGGGTTTGTACTTCATAGAAACAATTTAGATAAAATATTTTTAATTTTAATTTTAAAGTCAACTCAAAACCACTAAACTACAATTGTTTCAAGTTGGGGAGACATGTAAAATACGTTGCTTGCCCAGCAATATATAAGTGACTTTTTACACTTTAACTTGGACTATGCATGTATGGCTGTCTGGAGATGTATGTTGCACCTTACACAGGGAATTGATCTATCAAAGGAAAATGTGCAATGTGCAGGAAAAAAATTTACTCAGACACATTTGTACAATTCTCCCTCTAAAATACATAAACGGATGAAATCATAAGCAAGTTATATCTTTTATCTTAAGTTTTATTTTTATTTAATTGGTAATAAAATCATGTAAAATGTACTACATTTTTTAAAAATATTCAGAGGGAAAACTAATCAAACATACTGCAAAAAATACAATAATTCTTGACAATACAAACAGCAAGACTAAGTGTAAATGCCTTTCATTCATGTAATATAGTCATATGAAATGTAGCTAAAATCAGCATATTAAAACATAAACTTGCAAATATTGGTTTTATTATTTATTACTAGTTATACTATTGGCAAATATTACCCCTTTGAAGGGTAATTACAACTAACTCTTGGTTACTTTTAAACCATAGTAAACATGAACCTGAGGATTTTAAGTGATAAAATGTGCATACCTGAGCACAGTCCATTACACAATAAAAACAGGAGCATCACGAAGGTCAGCTGCATCTGCATTTTGTTAGTAGACCTGCAGTCTTTGCACATTTAAGCTGGGCCCAAGTCCATATGGTTAGAGGTGAAAAAAGTGTGTTAAAAAGGCAGGCACAAAGAGAGAGAGAAGTTGAAAGAGAGATACAGAGAAAGAGAAGCAAAGAGCGTCCTGCAAATGTCACAGTGTTGTCCTCGGTTTCTTATCCAACCTGTTTGCTGTGTCTTCTGTCTCTTGGCTTCCCAGAAGTGAAGTGAGGAAAGGTGGGCTCCATTCCACCCAGTATATAAGAGCCTCTATGATGTCAGAGGAGGCGCACTATCGTTTCTACCCCTCCCGTATCCATCTCCATATTACTCAATCTTCATCCCTCCCTATGTGCCCCCTTGTCATGATGACATCAACAGAAACCTCAGAAATATTTGCCAACCACTTTGGCGGTTGACGTCAAAACTTCCCTAACTGCTCATTTGATATTCCTCATCATTCTAAAGAAAGGAGGTGGCAGTGTAGAAGTGAATTTATTTTGGAGTGAATTTAATATTTATTATTAGTTCCTAGAAGCGTGATGATGAAAGATAATGTTGAGGAGGATGCACAATGCCAGTTTTATCTGAACTGGTTGATACTGAAAGGGTCTAACAGTTTAGATGCTTCGTATGGGGCAGGTCATGCTGTTCTGTAGGATGAGTGGACAATAATGTTACTCACAGTGCATAATCTCAATGACTTGTGTTTTCCACTGTGTTTCTTTCCTTAGAATAGGCTACCTTTTCTTTATTTTTAACTACTTTTTTTAAAACTGGGGTGTGTAACTTTTTCCATGTTAAATGAATAGTTCACCCAAAAATTCTCTCATCATTTATTCATCCTCAAGCCATCCCAGATGTGCATGACTTTCTTTCTTCTGCTAAACACAAACAAATATTTTTAGAAGAATATTTCAGCTCTTTAGGTCCATTCAATGCAAGTGAATGGGTACCAAAAATGTTAAGCTCCAAAAAGCATATAAAGGCAGCATAAAAGTAATCCATATGACTCCAGTGGTTAAATCCATGTTTTCAGAAGCTATATGATAGGTTTGGGTGAGAAACAGATCAATATTTAAGTCCTTTTTTACTATCAATCTCCACTTTCACTTACACATTGTTCTTCTTTTGTTTTTGGTGATTTGCATTCTTCATGCATATCACCACCAACTGGGCAGGGAGGAGAATGTATAGTAAAAAAATGACTTAAATATTTAATCTGAATCTGTTTCTCACTCACAGTTATTATATTGCTTCTGAAGATATAGATTTAACCACTGGAGTCTTATGGATTACTTTTATGCTGCCTTTATGTGTTTACTGAGCTTCAGAATTTTGGTACCCATTCACTTGCATTGTGAGGACCTACATAGCAGAGATATTCTTCTAAAAATCTTATAAAAATCTCTTTCTTCCATCCATGCTTATTATGCAGAGACAACTTTTAGTAAGCTATTCATAGGTTGTTGTCTTCAAAATAGGGTGTTTAAACAGTGTATCTTTGACACTATAAAAATCATTCTGTTTGTTCTGAGCAGCCGGTCCAGCCCGAGATAGCAGCACTGGCTCGACCAATGGCGTGAGTTTGGGGAGGGACTATCTGTATTTTTCATCAACGGCAGACGGAAAGAGTTTTTGGAAAAACGGTTTGAAAATAATGTTTATTTTTGCTGTTCTGTTTGATGACACTTAATTAAATACTTCAGCTTAAGCTCTTGCGATATGGACAATTTGGAGTTCTACAGAAAAACTAACAAAAAATTTGCTATCAAAACATATTGTCAATAGTCTTCCACTGAACGTTGTTCTCAAGTAGGCCAATTCCTACTCTGTACAGACCTTATTCAGAGTGGGGCCGTGATTTATTTTTGTCGGGAATGAAAACGAGGTAGTGAGGGGGTGATCTATGCCCCTGCTTATTACTAATTACTTTCTAAAACCCTTATCAGCCTGGACCAAATGAAAAATACAAGGATAGACATGAAATTGTTCTTTTAATTCTTTCAAATATATCATATAAATCAAATAAATTATTCATGAACTGGCCAAAGAATTTAACGGGGCTGCATTAAATTAGAAAACATACATTTTAACATTAGATGTTAAATTTCTATTTTAAATTCACTATTGTTTTATATAGAATTGTTCTAGAGTCTATACAGTATTTAACATAATTACATCAGAAGTAACTGTAAATTACTGAAAAATTAAGAGTAATCCCTTACTTTACTTTTTTCAATGATAGAGTTATTGAAATACAGTAAGTAATTACTTAGTAGTGCATTACACCCAATACTGCTGCACATCATGTATTGAGGTAGGCTAAATGAAATGGAAGACTCTTGGTGAATGTTTTGATAGTCATACATTTGATGTTTAATCTTGAGAGTTGCTCTCAGTACCATCTGTTTCATTTGATTGCTTCCAAAACAAATGTTCTATTCCAAATAGGTAGATGATAGCATGCAATGTCAAGGTTGAATAATTATAGATTATAATGTATTATGATTCATTATAATACCTAGGAATGAGACTGAGATAGTATCACAATCAACAGCTACAGCTACACACAGCTTTCCTTACAGGCTTGGGTTTTGTCGCCTCCCTCCATGTCTGGTGGGCAGGCCCTGCGCAAAGAGAGCTGCTTGGAACTCCTCTTACTTTGAAGTTCACAAGTTGTTCAACTTTTCCCCCGACTAACACTTCAGTGGCACTTTCTTGATGAGATTTATGCGCTCCGTTGTGTTACACGCTGACTTGGAACTGAGCTGTGATCATATTGGCACTTGGTGACGCGCAATGGCTCCTTTTGGAAGAAACCTTCTAAAAGCGCGTTTGAAGAACAGGTATGATTCACTAATTCTATCTCATGAGATTGTAAAGTTTTATCTCAAACTTAATTACATGTCATTTAGACTAAATAAAATGCATATTATTTTAAAAGGGTGGTACAGGCGTAAAAGACACACTGTTTGTTTTTTGCTCATTTGCTTTTGTCTGAACCGTTCACAATGAGAAACGCGTATAACAGTCATTGGTTAGTGTACTGTAAACTCTCGTCATTGTAACAACTGCACTGGCTCTCGCTAAAGTGTTACACTACATGGTCGCAGAGAGTCGAGTTACATGAATGCTGTTGTTCTGTTTGCAGTGGTGCCTCTAGGATGCAGGTATCTGGCGTTAAGTAACGCCAATTGAGTGTCTTCAACCTGAATCATTTTCCCTCTAAAAATAAATCCCGCATGTCTATGGAGTTATATGTGTGCCACAATTCTGCGCTCACAAACTTATATTTTGAGCATGCAAGATAATATTTTGAGTGCACAAAAAGTTATTTTGCATGCGCGTTTTGTAAAGCAATGTATCTTCTTGCAAAGATGAATTCACTCTGAGCAAACAAAAAACAATTTTGTACTTGAATAAAGTTTATTTGATTGTGAATTTGCACAGAATTCTGAAATTTACGTAACTCCACTTTTTTAAATGTGCAAGATCTCATTCGCTCTCTCCTCCTACTCACTCTGAGTGTGCTCATATCTTTGTCTGCTTGTTTGCTCAACAAGGTCACAACATTATAATGTGCCAGAATTTCAGCCAATCAGCGATGAGGTGGTACATTTTGATTGGCTGGCTGGACCACAGATCATACTGCTAATAAATACAAGAGGAAGAGGAGAAGGAGATAGTTTGTTTTCAAGAAAGGAAATATGTAAAACACTATGAACACATGAAAGCAGCTCTTTTGTTGACTGAACTGTTTTTATTTAACCTTTATGTAATATATATTTTTAGTCTGTACATTGCCAATAGTCTTACTAGCTAGCTAACAATCTGGGTAGCTCTCTTAGTATGGTTCTCTTGGATAGTATTTGATTATCTAGGTTACCAAGTTACACTTACATAGCTACTAGCTTAGCCATGTTAGCATACACTTTAATCTGAAATTATAATAATTTAATATCTCCCGTGTGTAAAACTATTTTAGACTAACATAATAGTGTAGTTTTGGGGGAGCTTAATTTGACTTCTATCTATCCCACAGGATATTCTGAGAGAGCAGGTTATTAAAATAAAAGTGACCAGATTACAGTGCACCATGGATCAGCAACCACTGAACCATCTTCTTTTTGATATTATTAGATAAAATATTATTAATAAACATGTTATTTAGTCCACCTTCTTTAGTGTGTCCTCTCCTATTTTTCAACAGCCTTGAATATGATAAATATTATGAATATTATAAATATTGCCTAAATTAACATTCTATTCTTGATAATATATTAGAAAAGCTGTTTATGTTTGCATTTCAAAGCTGTGGGTTATCTTGAAATGTTCAGTATGCTGTGTTTATGACATTTATGCATTCTACCACAACCCTTCTGGCAAAATTGATTAATGAGAAGAAATGGAAAAGAGGCTAATTATGTATCCTGTCATAATTTGGGGTTAATTAAATATACAGTATATTGAACCTCAGTTGTTTTCACAGAGCGCTTGTAAGCAGCTTCTAATAGCCAATCCTGATGTAGGAGGCGGGACTTGTCGGAATACGGTTGGAAAAGCGAATAAGCAATTTAAAGTTCCGAGCGCACGCAGAGGGCATACGAGGAGTGAGAACGAGGGAGATCTTGCACATACAAAAAATTAATTAATCTTTGCAAGAAGATACATTGCTTTACAAAACAAGCGGGTACAATATAACTTTTTGTGCACTCAAAATATCATCTTGTGTTCGCGAAACATTTTTGTGCACTCCAAATATCTTCTTGTGTGCGCAAAAATGTTTGTGCCCTCAAAATATCATCTTGTGTGTGCAAAACGTTTTTGTATGCTCAAGATATCATTTTGCAAGCTCAAAAAACAAAATTGCTCATACAGAATTTTGGCACATATATAAATCCATACATGTCGGACGGGTATGCATGTGTATAGCGCTTCTGGGTGTGTGCTTGATGAAGAGAATGGGAAAGACTGAACTTTGTTTTCGTGTTTTTTTTTACATTTCTCTTATTTGTTTTGTTTAGGTCTTAAATTATTACATTGTCATTATTGCATTACACCTGTGTCTCCACGTTTTTCTATTGTTGTTTTAATACACTCAAAAAAATTAAATAATATTTAGCCTATTTTAAGATCTACTAATTTCAATTTCATAACAAAATTCCATCAGATTGAGTTGCATAATCTTTAACAAAATAAAAATGTTAAAACTTTAATTTGAGTTTTATTAATTTAATTTAGTTTAAGATTATGCAATTCAATTTGATGGAATTTTGTTTTTAAACTGAAATGTGTAAATCTTAAAAATAGGCTAAAATATTTTTTAGTGTATACTATTATATAATATAATTTTAATATAACATAATATTTACACATTTATTATTATTATTATTATTATTATTATTATTATTATTATTTCTTGATACTGTATATATCTACCCTGGCATATATTTTATAAACCTGCTTGTTCTTGTATGTTAAGTGTGACCAAAAAGCAAACTTGGCTGAAGTGGAGAATAAAGGATCCTGCCACCGACACCACAGTAATTGACTTAGCAGTTTATTTTAAGTGCCCTGGTAAACTTTGATGTCTCAGTGTTTCCAGGTGGTTCAGAGTCATGTGTTCTAATTTGTTAATTGTTGAGCAATAGTGTTTGTTGTGGGTCAGACTAAAGAGGTTTCATAATCCCCTTAGATGGCTGCATGTGCCACAAAGGCCAGGCAGGTTTTATGTTGTTTTTCCAGATATTACCCATTTGTATATATTAAGAGAAGGGGTTCAATCCCCTACAGTATATTTACACATGTGCAGGGAATAAAAGCTGTCCAAAATATTGCTTGAAATGCAATTTCTTTGCAAGAATTTTAGTTGGTTTTGCCAGTTTTAGCAGCTTAAAATGGAGACTCTCTGAGGGGAGATTATGTTTTATGATTCTATAAAAATCACCTTTAAAGCACAAGCCAGCTGTAATTATCTGAAATGTTCAGAGGGAGAACTAATCAAAGGTAATCTAACTCTATGTCTGCTTTATTTCATGTGGTTTGCTCAGAATGTCATTCTAACTGCTGATTTATGGATGCTTAATATGCTCTAATTCTTAGATATGCTTGACTTAGTAAAAATACATAGATGTATGCTCCAACAACTGTGGGTCATTATTAAGCTTCTCTTAACTAACTCAGCTACCATGTTTGTGTGGTTATTTCAGTGTTTAAAACATAGGAAAAACATCAATGTGTAATGGCCTAAATATTGATAGCATTACAATGTTTTATCTGTATTGAGACAAACTGCTCCATTTAGAGATGTAATGGAAATGTTCTGTATTCTCAATTATGCTTATTAACTAAAGGTATCATCCTGAAAGTCAGTGAACCACAATTTTTAACCTCTCAAAGTTCTCCCATCCTTTTTGAGATAGGACTCAGGAAGTATGCACTATTTTTCAAGCTTGCCTCTGTTTTACTGTGCTGGGTATATGGCATGTTTCCCTAACATTGTAGTGTGAAAATGTTACATGAATTCCACACTTAACTTTAGCTCCCACAGTCTTTCTCACTCCTGTATCTCTCTAGTTCACACGTGCCCACTAAAATCTATCTGCACTCTCAGACACATCTTAATGAATCAGGTGACACAGCCAATATAATACAATCTCACATCTACTCTTGGCATTCATGGTCACTTAGATTTTACAACCATTCAATATAGATTGATTGTTTTTATCAATATAACTGTGACTGAGTGTAGTAATATAAGATAATGAATGTTAATGTGATATAGCACTGGAACTTACTTGTACATCTTTGTTAAATCAATGTTTATTTTGCTAGCATATTTGTGTAAAGTACAATAGAGACTTACTTGACAGACTAAGTTTAAACCAACACACTCTCATGGGGAAATCGTAAAGATGCATATGACTTTTCTAAATTTGGCTAATTCATATTTTAACGTACGACTTCACTCATATGAATTTGTATGACTTTCACAACAGCCAATGACGTCGCTCATCATCATTTCCCTCTAATATGCGAACTTGGCAGAGGCTATTTGCATTAAGTGTGTAAAGCACAAAAAGCATCTTCTTTGTACTAAGTGCAAATAGCGTTAGATAATATTTGCACTCTAGTCCAAATAGTGGTAGATACTATTACACCCCTGTTTAAATAATAATATACAATATAGTGGCATCATTGCAGCATTTATATTGTGTTTATTTGGAGTCCCCCAGACACCCTACACCAACCCCTAACCCTAGCCATGCCTTACAAAAATTAACCATGGTTTTACTACAGTAACCAGGATGGTGTTCGGCCCCGTTTCTTGGCCGTTCTGCCCCATTCGGCCCTATTTCGTGGCCGGCCCACTGGGAAAAGTCCTGGTTCTCCCTATGACCAGTCCACCCCTGACAGTAACCATAGTATCACCATGGTATTTTTCTAGTAAAATCATAGTAACCACAAAATCAAACATGGTTACTATTAACTGCTATTAACAACATATTACTTTAGTAACACCATGGTTAGTACATCAAAACTATAGTTTAAACCAAAAAACAAGGTTACTACAATATTACTACAGTAAAACCATGGTTAATTTTATCCGGATCAAGTCCTTCTATCAACTCCCCAACCTTCACTGTGACCAAATCACTGTGAGGAATTGCTTTTATTTATTACTATAAGTAGTATTATAGGAAATAATAAGAGTAGAGACTGTTTCAAGGGGTGGGATTCAAACCTGGATCTCCAGCGTGACAATACATACACATACCGTTGTGACACCCAGAGCTACTACAGTTTGTCGTAAAATCCTATGTTTCCACCAGACTATTGGAGCGCAAATAGTCACTTAGTTATCCAATCTCTTAATCCACTAATTGTCTTATCCGTTAACCAGTTTAACGTCTCTGCCCCATTGCAGAAAAATTCAAATATGCCCACCTTCATTTGACCCCAAATAAATCTGTTGTGGCTGTCGCGAGTTTTGTCTGAGCAGTAGTGGGTGGAGTTAGTGTAAATAGCCTCTGCTAACAAGATGGGCTATTTGCACTTAGTGTAAATAGACACTCAGCGTGAAATTACTTGTTTCAGTCACACACAGCAGCTTCCTTTTATGTTTACACACTCTACACATGGTTAGGTTTAGATAAGGGGTTTGGGTAAGCGCATAATATCAATAAGCATGTCCTTGATGCCTCGCAAGCGGAACTCGCGCTTACTTCGAATTAAACATCCGGGCATTTGCACGCGATAAAATCGTATTAATTCATACGAACGAAATTGTCCGAAATCATACAAAATAGCCAACTCGTAAAATATGTACGACTTTTCATGAGATCGGGTTGGTTTAAACTGGATTTATGTTCCTTGACCAGACACTGTGTTGTACCTGTAAGGATTGTTTGTATTTGTTTTGTGAGTCAAGAAGCAGAATGTTCTGTTCTTTTCACCTTCATTGGCTCTCCCACAGTGTGTTGTAATTATGAGGCCAGAACAGATATATCAAATACACTTTGCAAAACAGGGCATTGGGGTTGATTTTAAGCACTTTATTTAATTGTACCACCACAAAGATTTCTTCTGTTTACTGTACTCAATTGTAGTGAAATAACAAATACATGTCTCAGATCTTTATATTCTGAATATTCACAATAAAAACTTTTGAATTTAAAGTTTGTTACTGTAAATACCAAAAAGACAGTTAGTATTGTATATACTGTATGTGTTTGGTGTACAGCTTTACTCCATTTGTTTGCAATATATCCATGGATTTAGATTCAGATTTTTCCATTGCCTCAAAATACGTAAACTTGTTGGCCGGATGTATGTGACAAGATGCTGCTGGTCACCATTTATTTTCCCACAAGACAAACACAGGTGCTTCCATCTGTCCTCGTGTATTTCCTGTTCTCATGATGATTTTGGAAAAGGTCAAATAAAAGGTCATTTCATTAAAACAATATTGAATTCCAAGTATACTGTAGCCTAGATAATTTCAAAGATTTGTAGTTTAGAGGAAATCTACATATTTAGCAAACTCTAAATGCCCCATTTTCACAGTCTTAATTATATTGTAGATCAAGGAAAGAACATTTTTGTTCACAAGTTAAGTGTGAATATTTGCATTGTATTGTAGCTAATTGAATATTTGAGTGTAGTGTAGCTGACATGTTTGGACAAGCTATAATTTCACACACTTTGTAAATGCCAGGTTTGCAAATTTTTTATGATGTCATGATGAACATTATGTCATATGCAATTACTTGCACAGATGTGTCTGTGGTGTTAACTGTTAAAATAGCATACAGTTAGGAATATCATCATCCATATGCAAATCTTGCATTTGATCTGAATACTTGCTTTGGGTCTAAGAGAAATTTAGCCCTATGGAATGTATTTTTAATTGTATTAGTCTGCCTTTACACCAACAGTGCATCAAGTGATTTGCTGTGTGAATAGCTCAACTATTTACTTTTGCTTAGAGTAGCAGAGTCTTCTAAAGATTTAATCACTTACATTGTTGCATACATAATGCATTCCTGAATTTCTGTCACCCTGTGGAAAGCAAAATGTCAGTATATCAGACTGTAAATCTTGAAAGGATAGGCCAACAAATGATTCCACTGAATAAATTTTTTCTGTTTCACTCTGAAAACTGATATGTATTCTTTATTCGGATCCCCATTAGCTTCCAGATGTGGTTGCTAGTCTTCCTGGGGTCCACACAAAAAGTACACAGTAAAAATAACATACATACAATGCAAAACATAAAAATAAATCTCTGTAGTCAAATCACCACATTACGGTCATATGGTGAACATTATATTAGGCTGCACGTGAAATATGGAATAAAATTAAAGAAATCACCAAACATAATAACAACAATAATGAGATATGTAGCCAGACATGGGAGCTCTCCGTAACAAGAGAGTCAGGTTTAAATGCTGAGAATTGGCATCGGCCTTGCCCAAAGAGAGAATGTTAACAGGAAAGAAGTGATATTGATTTATCATACACTTCAAAATTGTCAGTAGATCCAGAGTTTCACTGTTCATCTTCTATTATTTATTATAATAAACACTCCTTCCTGCTGTTATTTGTAAATTTGCAAAAGCCTTTTAATAACCTCTACAATAGTCACAACAATTTTCTTTATCACTGTTGTAGTTAATGAACTGACTTGATCAAATATGGATTAAGTCGATGATCATAATACAAAAGAGACAAAATTAGTCATACCTAATGTTACTGTGATAGTGCACAGACTGAAAAAATATGAAAAAAAACATTCAGATAATTGAGGTTATGATACATTTGTCATGAAGAAAGAAAAAAAAACATTTGCCTTCTGCTCACCTGAATAATGTCAGCCATTTAGTGTGTCATTTGAGGTACGGATGTGAATCTGTCATCAGCATTATCATACAGTGTTAAATGACTGCTGAAGCATAGTTAGGCTGCTTATATCTGGACTATATATATATATTTATATATTACCTAATTTCAAATTGGATGTTGTACAATGAAGCAACGAACCACTTTGGTTTGTGCATTGAAGTGATGCAACCATGGTTATGGGATGTTGTTAGGCATGATGTTAAGTGAAGTGTCTAAAACCCACTAAACCATGGTAAAATTACTGTAATGTACAGTATATTATTGCTTATGCTACAGTTTAATGCTAAATTTTATATTGCTTTAATAGCAGTGACAGCAATATGCTAAACACCAATTTTCAATAAATAATTAAATTTATTAATACTTTTAGTAATTTATTAGTAATGTAGATCATTATCCTAACTGTAGGCTGCAACTTGGTCCATTAATATAGAATTAAGCATACGTGCTATCATAGGTGGTTACATATTGGCTATTATATCGGCTTATCCAATCAGATTTTAAAGCCAGAACTATACATTTGGTAACTATTAATTTTTTATTAATTGTTTACAATGACCATGTATGTAGTCATTTTGAAAAATATACTTGTGGCTATGTTTTTTTAAAGTGCACACTTGTTATATTTCCATACCAGGTCTAAGGCTGCAGAAGAAACTCCAGGGAAAGAAATCCAGGTGCTGGTATGTCAGGAAGAAAAAGTACTCTGTGGTGTGACCAAGCACACAACCTGCGCTGATATGGTTAAGGCTTTATTGGAAGACCACAAAACTATACCAGAGATTAAGAGGCTCTTACATGGAGAACCTAAAGACTTCTGCATCCTGGAGAGGTGGAAGGGATTTGAGAGGGCTTTGCCTCCTCTCACTCGAATTCTCCGGCTTTGGAATGCTTGGGGTGATGAGAGACCTTTCATACAGTTTGTCCTGGTAAAGACCAGCGAATTTGTGCCGTCATCCAAGGGAACTAAGAGGATGTTGAAGTCTCGGGGTACGAGATCTAAGAGACGGGACCAGGGACCTGCACAGTCTGCCAAGACTGTGTCTGCAGAGAAGCAAAAGCGCATGGTGAAGAAGGCCTTTCGCAAACTGGAGAAGATCCGAGCGATATCAGAAGGCTCTGAAGAGATCAACAAGTTGGTGCAGTTGATCATCACCCAGGACCAGACCATTTGGCAACAGATTCATGGGATGCATAACCTAGACCTGGAGATTGAATGTGTGGAGCAACAGCTGAGGAACAGCCCCACACCTCACTCCAGTCTCACTGAGAGTGCAGACGGTGAGTCAATGACCCTGTCCATGTCCCAATTTGATGACCACCTGCAAGAGTACCTCTACACCAGTGATGGAATAGAGCAACTAGAACTACATGTGTGCAGACACCGAGAACTCATTAACCAGCTTTCTCAAGACATTGAATTGGAGCTGAAGCGCAGTGCTTGGATCTCTGATTCAGATGATTTGAAAGGAGCAGCAGCTGCTAGTCCAGAACTGAAGCTGAAATTGGGCCTCTCCTTGACCTCCTCAGATCTTTTGGAGATGGAAAGCTTACGCAATGAACTTGAGTCTAGCATGCGAGAAGGGCTCTTGCTCCATACCCAAACCCATGAAATCGAGAAGGAACTACAGCGGAACAAAACAGCCCTGCAATCCCGGGACCAAGAATACCAGCATCTTGTTGCTCAACTCAGTACACTGGAGCTGGGGGCCTGTCCAGACCAGTCTAGCCCTGCATCTTTGAAGAGCCAGATCAGGGCTACTGTCTCTCAGCAAACAGTCACCAAGGTGAGACAGACATGCCCCCCTAATGCAACAGACACAGATTCAGACACTGGAATAAGCTCTACTCACAGTCAGGACTCACTGTCCCCCTGTGTGGACAGGTCACCTCCTCTGGACACTGATGTTTAAAAAAGCTGAACAAATATGCTTTAATCCATACTGCATTTAATGACTCCAACAAAAAACTCTAACAACCATTTATTGTGCTTTTACAGTTATAACTATATTACAGTGCCACTTTGGAAGCATAGATGAAATGAACTGTTCAAGTGAATTAATTTTATGTCTATAGACCTTATTCACGCTAGCAGCATCTTTGATTTTTAATGGGAATGACAACGACGCTGTGAGGGATAGACTTAGTCTCTTCAACGGGTTGTACTGCAGTGTAAAATGTTTTTGGATCGTTCCATGGACAAAATATCGATAAAATATCTGTTCAAGAACATTCAGTATACAAAGAACTCCAGACAACATGAGTTGTGGAAAATTATATGTGATCTAGGAGCTTTATACAGTCTATCCCTCACAGCCTTGTTGTCATTCCCATTAAAAATCAAAGCTGGCGCTAGCGTGAATAAGGTCTATTGTCTTGCTTTTTCCTCTTTATTAGATTTCATATGCACTTAAAGTCCAAATGGAGTGTGTGAAAGACTCTCAAAAGTTTGAAAAATTTCCACCAAAACAATAACATATAAGAAAAAACAAAAACAAAACAAAAACCATCTCATTTTTTGGGTTCAACTTAGAAAGTGACCTTCTAGTTTTGTGTTAAATTGAAAGTTACTCTGCTGATATTTATTAAGCCCAAATGTTCTACAACTTGAAATCATTTGTACGAGATGGCGAAATCTTAATATATCGTACAACTAGGCTTGTACGAAAAGATACAACACTAACAAATCAACAAACAGAATTTTAAAACATCACGTTTTTGGCAAGGCTCCAATCTGACATTTTAAGAAAGGGAATGTCAGTGATCAAATTTTGTTAGTCATTTCATATTTATTTATTCAATAGAAATGACTGATGTATGTTAATAACCTGTAACACACTTCTCTCGTCTTATTCCAAACCCCAATGTTTTCTTCCATGGTACTTAAAATGTATTTTCCCATTAAAATCTGTTGGATTAAGGGTTTGGGCAAGGGGTTACACTTTATGGTTATGTTTGGGTTAGGGGTTAAATTTTGGAAAACTACATAATTCGTTGGTTTGTTTAGTTTTTTCTATTGCAATAAAAGTTGTACATTTCTTTTTGAGCCAACTCGTAAGATTTCGCCATCTCATATTAATTATTGCACCTTGTCATGAGACCAGGTGGTGTGAAATACTTGCATTCACATACTGTAAATACAGAGTTCAGTTATGAAGATTTCCTAATAAGAAATGTTACAAGTCAAGACATTTTTGAAGAAAATAAATGTATGAATCTTATCTTTGTAAATAAGTTGATAACAATATAAAGAGAACATAAAATTGTTTTATATTAAAACATCATATGGACTCTGTATTTATAAGCTTTACTTTTGAATCTGCTTTTTAGAATGACTTTCAAAATGTACAGTAAAAATTAACATAACTGCACATATTGCAAACTATAAAGATAAGTTATGATGTATCACATATAAATGCATAATTTATTGTTATATCTTAAAAATGTTTTCTTTTATTATACTATTTTCAAATGTACTTTCAACTATATTACTTTGTATTTTCCTTCACACAGAGAGTTTTGTTAGCATAGCATAAGCGATGTGATGACATTTCCTCCATTGTAATTGCAAAGTAATCCTTTCTAGTGTGGCACATTGTAACTTGTACACAAGTCGTGGTCTCACATTCCCCTCACAGCTAAAGTTGGTTGAAACGGCACTTAGAAAAATAATCTATTCTGACGTTGGTACAAACACAAGTGAGGAATATTGGAATTCTAAAGTGAAAACCTTTGTACATAGCATTCATAAGTACCAGTAAAGAGGCATCCCAGTCCTTTTTTCTTCAAGTAATTGCCTCATTACTCCTTTCTTTAAAACTGCGAACAGACTAAGAAGCCCTATTAGAGTGTGGTCTCATTGCTACATTGAATTAATGCAATGTCTTTAAAGCCAAGTTCCTGAATGGTGATAACATGTTACACTGTTGTCACGCAGCATGACTTATAACAAATGGGATTTTGAAAAAAGTACCTTGTAATAAAAAAAGTTAAATTATGCAGCAGGCCTTGGTTTTTCAGAGAGTGTTAATGAAGCCTTGCTTCATTGGATCCATCTTAGTGCTGGCTTCGCACTGAGATAATAACCGAATTCCCCTTTGTTGGCTCTGATCCAACCCAGCATCCCCTGCAGGGTGAAGGCAATACAAAGTCAGAAGGCTCTTTAATGTCTTCACTGGCAGCATCGTGACTTGTTTACCCCTGCTGTCAATTCAGGAGGAACCAGAGGGCTGCCAGGACTCTGTCGCGTTGTAAAACAGCCGTAATTACCTGGGCGAAAACAGTTATTACTGACTTTTATCTCTCACTACTTCTGTGGTAGTTTTTCCAGCACTAACAATTACAGGGGCCAATTCTAAGTAAACAGCCCTTTTAGATTGTGTCTGGAAAGGTCCCCCACACTGAACTTTCAATTACGGCACTTTGCATAAAAATGAGGGTGATGACATCATAAAAGGGTGCTCTGATACCGAAGAGTTCAGGATATTTGCAGGGGTAAGTAATTTTACCCCTAAAGCCGTCATGTGACAAGACTTATAGTTTCTTTCACTATATCAAGAAGCCTGTCCAACTCACATTTCATAAACACATGATGGGATTATCTTGAACAAGAAAAAAATTCCTGCCTCGACATTTCCTGAATGGTTTTATTTCCCTTTAAGTAAACAATTTGTAAATAAATGTTACTCTCATATGGTAGACACCAATTAATTTTGAACGTACCACAAAGCTAATAAACAAATTTTAGTATCTCTTTTAAACTTTATCTTTACCATTGTTCAGAGAGTACTGTATGGGAGAAGGGTGTATGTTAACAGGATAACCAAAACCACAGAATAGCTAACCTGATCACAATTCAGTTTTTTTTTTTTTTTCTTCTTTTTGTGTGTGTGTGTAAATCACATAATTGCATGTTGAAAGCTGTAATATCTTTTATTGAAGGGTACAATTTTCAGTGGAGATGGACATGTTGTACAGAAACCAATCCTTTTGTAAATGACTAGCTAATTTAAGTTGTTTTTTAATTGGACAGAACAAATATATAGTTACTTAAAATGTAATCTAAGTCGAGACATATTTTGATTAAATTACCAAATGTGCTTGTTATGTGTCTAATTGGAACAAGCATTGGTGTTTTCCTTCGTATGTCCAAGTTTAGGCTTATTGAATTTTCACACATTTTTATATTTAAATATTAAAGTTATTAAAGTTTTCACCATTAAGAAGATTGAATCCTGGCATGTTCAAAGCATTCAAGTGAAACTGTGCACTTGCAGAATCGTGTCAGGGAACAGGTTCATCTTTTTTCATAAAAATAACTGCTCAACTGAAACAAGCTTGCCGTTCCTCTACCGTGCATACACCTGGCATGTCTGAACTTCTCCCACAGTGAAGGGTCATTCTCTTTACAAAAGCAGTTCAAAAGTGTGAAGCCATCTGACCAAACACTTACAAATTAAAAAAACTACATGAAGGATACCAAAAAGCAACCATGCATGAATGTGACGTGTTTGTTTTTTTTTTTTTTTTTAAATTTTGTAGAAATTAAGTAATTCCTTAATAAATTGCACATATTTGTGTCACCTCTCATTAAGGTTTTAATTATTTAAACTGTTGAAATCTTTTGAGAAGATTTATGCACAGTGTGCATTGATTTTATTTGATCACAAAGCCAAGCCCTCAGGGTTGTCATTCATTGGCAGACAATCTTGCTGTCCCAGGTACAGAGAAACAGAAGCAATAAAGTTGCAGTGCAATAACTGTATGAATTGAGGGTTGGAAATCTAACACGCATGGACTAAAAGACCAATTTAATTTTGATTTTATAGGATCTTTAATGACAGAATGCACTCCAGCTGGCACAAACTCCAAATGTTTGCAAAACCTGATGATCCATGTTATCCCAGCATGATTTGAGAAAGTTCCAAAGAGCATCTTGCATGCTTAAAATGGAAGGCAATCTGACCTTTTGTACAAAGGTGTTAACATGGTCAATGTCACATATTTGCTTGAATTTGTAGAATGTTAAATATTTCTTATTCACTTTACACCAGAACTTTAACATTTTTCAAAATGCTAAAACTTTGTTACAGGTTTTAATTATTTTGATACAGTTTTCAGTGAGGACTCAAACCCTTTTGGGCCCCGATGTTCATATATACTCAAGTCAACCCTCTCTGGGGTGGTCTAGTAGTCATCCTTCTTCGAAGGTGATGGTGGGTCTACTCTGAAGCATCCTCATGTCTCAAATTTTTTCTGTTCTTCCGCTCTGGCTTAGACATTAATGTGGTCTTATTACAGCTGTTGTTTCTAGGAGCATTTGCCACAGGTGTTCTCTAAGACTCATCAGCAAACCTCTTATTATAGCACCATTTCAGAGAGAAGAGTGGTAGTGGTGGTGTTTTGGGATGAGGGTGCTTGCTTTGGGTATTGGAATATTAGCAGAGAGGAAGTAAATAGGTTAGGATGTTTGCTAGACAGAAACAAGTACTCTGTGAGCCCAGAATTTGACAGGCAGCTAATCTCTTGGTGGAACAAGCATTCAGAAGTGAATATTCAAATATGCTGGTTAACCAGAAGGATTAACGTAGTTGTCTGGATCATTGCCATGCATTGTTATTCAAAGCAGAATATATTTAGATGTTTCACACCTGTTCGAACAGCACCAACACATTTATTGTTGTGTTTAGTAGCGGGGGTCTAAAAAGAAGGAAGTTGTACTCTTTCAGTGTTTGAATAAGGAAGATTTGATGTTTTTATATGGGTTTGCATGAAGGCAAGACATGCCCGTCTTCATAACCCTGGCGTGTCTTGCTGATTAGCTGCTAATATAAAAATTTCTTTTGGCACCTCACCCTCTGTTCTTGAAGCCTCCTCGAAGCTTGGTCCTCCTCTTCCCTGCTCAACCAATCTCTTCCTCTGAGGCCCCTACTGACCGCTTTGTGTGTGTATAAACTCTGATTGCCTACAGTAAGGAGAGTTTAATCAATTCGGCTAATCAGCCCGAAGCCATGACCCCATCTTGTTGCTGCTGATTCTTTTGGGGTAGAGAGTAAGTAGGAGGTCCTCATCTACATTTGAAATTTTTAATGAATTAGGGAAATATAATTAAATAAAATTAATGCTTCTCATGAATACTATTTGTGAGAGTGCATATATTAACTATACATCAGATTCCAGTAGAATTTGAGGCAAATTATTTTCCTGTTTTTTTTTTTTTTTTTGCTGGTTTTAAAAGCCTCACAATCTCATCAAGGCAGTTTAATCAACTTCAATAGGAAATTCAGATTATCATTAATGACGAATGAATAGACAAAATGAACATTTCTCCATTTGTTTTTAATCATTTGATACACCCAAGATCAAAACCAGAGGGAGTACTCCATTGAGTGATTGCAAATACTGCTTTTGTGACACTAGGTTCACTCAGAAGTGTCTGTGATGAAGACTTTGAACTGAGGCCTTCACTCTTACCACTTGTAGGGTTTGAAATACCAATTACAGAGAACCTTTCCTGCCTGGTTGAGATCCTGTATGGCAAGCCTTTGATCACATAGATGCCCTATCTCTCTCGCTCTCTCTCTTTTTCCTCATGGCTTCCTCTAGAATGTGCTTAAGACAACACTAATCTTGATGAACTTTCCGTTCAGTCCTCTGTTCTCTCATATCCAGGTTGATGTTAACTTCCAAGAGCATCTCTCCAGATCTCATCCTACAACCCAAAGTCCACACCTTGTGCTCTTCATAAATCACCATGGCAACAAATTGCCTTACCTTGATAGCTATACTATAGTATACAGTGAAAATGTTGTAAATAGCTAGCTTTTTTGGTTCCGTGAATAAAATACTTAAAACTTACTACTTCTGTGGTAGTTTTTCCCAGCACTAACAATTACAGGGGCCAATTCTAAGTAAACAGCCCTTTTAGATTGTGTCAGGAAAGGTCCCCCACATGTTGTAAATAGCTAGCTTTTTTGGTTCCATGGATAAAATACATAAGATGTATCTGCAATGGGAACAGGCCGCGCCAGCCACAACATTTTCTCTCTTTTTTTTCCCGCACAAAGTGACAATTTTTTCAGCCGGGGCCATATGTATTCGCGTCGGGGAAGGTGTTCTTTCCCAAGAGGAAAATATACTGCGGAGACCACATCCTGCCTGAAGGGGAGATTAATGTGGTGAATACGTCACATGGGCTTACCAGCCGCATGTGGAAGAAGCCCTGTGGTAGGTCCTCCCCAAGGGGATACCACAGGTAACCAGCACATGTGGAGCACCTACCCCAGTACAGGGCATACAAGCACACGTACTTTCCCAGCTATGAATTCCTCGCCAGACGTAGGGCTAAGGAGGAAGAACATCCAGGGTTCACTCTCTTGTGAACTCGCATGGGGGAAAAAAGCGCACGTCTTCCCCTCAGGGAGGGGAAAGGTGCTGTGTGCAAGTGGTACACCCATCCAGCTGCTCGCACACTTGGATGAAACCGGCTCAACCTGGAGATTCTAAAATCTCACAAAGTTATTGGGTGTTGCCCAGCCCGCTGCTCTACAGATGTCTGCTAGAGAGACGCCATTGGCTAGTGCCCAGGAGGAAGCCACACTCCTCATGGAGTGTGCTCGTAATCCCAAAGGGGAGGGCACGCCCTGGGCCTGGTATGCCAAAGCGAGGGCATCCACGATCCAGTGGGAATGCCTCTGTTTGGAGACAGCACTCCCTTTCTGCTATCCGCCAAAGCAGACAAAGAGCTGCTCAGAGAGTCTAAAGCTCTGCGTGCAGTCCAAGTAGATGTGCAAAGCACGCACTGGACAAAGCAACAACGAGGCTAGGTCTGCCTCCTCCTGGGGCAGCGCTCGCAGGCTCACCACCTGATCCCTAAAAGGGGTCATGGGAACCTTAGGCCCATAGCCCATTCGGGGTCTCAAGACCACGTGAGAGTACTCCAGACCGAACTCCAGGCAGGTGTTGCTGACAGAGAATGCCTGCAGTTCCTCAAACCTCTTGATGGACATGAACGCAGTCAGGAGGGCAGTCTTCAATGAAAGAGCCTTTTGCTCAACTGACTCTAGGGGCTCAATACTTGTGCAGCCCCCGGGGCCAGCTGTGTGCCAGCGTGTCTGTGCCGAGGGGAGCCTCGGTCAGAGAGTACCAGAGCGGGCAGTGGGAGGATTCCCGGGAAGCAAACAGGTCTACCTGTGCTTCGCCGAATCGACTCCAAATCAGCTGGACCACCTGGGGGTGGAGTCTCCACTCTCCCCTGAGCGTCACCTACCATGACAGCGCGTCCGCTGTACGGTTGAGGTCCCCGGGATGTAAGTGGCCCACAACGAATTCAGTCGCTGCTGACTCAAGAGGAGACGGCAGGCGAGTTGCAACATGCAATAATTATAATATAATAAATATTATGCCACAAATGCTTTTAATTGAGCTTAAATTATTTTGAACGTGGAACATTACTTTTACTTTTAGATTTACACATAAAAACACTTACAGGTAACACAAAGTCTGTGCTATTTGCAAGGATTTTACAAGCAATACATTTGAACTCAAGACAAGAACTAGTATTTGGCCTTAAATATAGCTCTCTAGAAGTTAGGGGGAAAAAATTCTTAAAGATCAATCAAAATCATACAGAGTTTCATTAGTAGCGGAAACTTCTTGTGTGTAGAAATAGCAGTTAAATATAGATTAATGTGCAAATAATGAATAGAAATGGCATACAGAGAAATGTTCCAGTAAACAGGTATGTGCTACTTTGCGAGTATGTGCAGAGTAAAAAATGGGTCTATACAGGTAGTAGTGTAAATGAAAATTAGAAATAAACAAAAACAAATATTAGGATATTGCACAAACTGTAGGTTTGTACAGGTAGCACGTATAAGTATGAATGTACATATTGCAAACATTTTATTTTGTAAAGATAAGCATGGCACAAAAAAGATCAACTATTTTCATAAAAATAGAAGCAAAATCAGCCCATAGAACAAAAACTGAAAGGCTGAATTTAAAGGTAGACACAACGTTTAAATGCATGAGCTTGCTTTGTCTATGGGTGCTTACAAAAACGTGGCATGCATCTGCTATACATATAATCCAGAACTAAGTTCTGCTCATTAGTTGTTGAGTAGAACAGAGTCTGAACAGAGGAATTTGGACTGGGTTTGACAGTGGAGGACAAATCAATGTCCCACCAAGCCTGCATATCTCTGAGATAATAATGACGTTTATTGGTCTCTTCCTCTTGCTTTCCACTCAGTGGGAGTGGTTTCCTCTGGACTCAGTGGTCAACATTTCCTGTTGAAATCAGGTTCCAAATAGAGTGAGAGCTTAGAGAAACTTTTTGGTGTATTGTATGGATATTACTGTACCAACAGCAAGACTACACAGGTTAAAAGTAAAAGAGGTCAAATATGTCTTTAGATTGCTTGTTAATTTGCAAAAATTGGTGTAGACTTAAGATATAGACACCGAAATTGGTGTAGACATAAGATATAGACACCGACACCGATCCTATGGCAAAACTACATGTTGCTACATGCTTCTTTGTTACAGTTCAATGGGTCCAGTAAGGGTATGTTTAAATACCCTCTTACTGTTTATGAAGGATGTACAGAGTCTCATTTATAATATTGATGGTTTAAAATAACTACTTTACCTGAATGATGCCAAATAGCAGATAAAATTTAAAAGCCATAGAGTTCATGTAAAGTTTTTTCTTTTGTAAGGGTATGCTAGGATTCATTTTTAAATTTTTAATAGAAATCTATGCTGACAAGGAGACAATTCTGCAATAATATTGTATGTATGAATTACTACTTAGATTGCCTCACTACATTTACGTAATTCAGCCAAACATATTTTGACAAACTGACTGACTCTATTGTTCATCTGAATATAAATGCCCAGAAATACAATATACATAAAAGACCAAAGGAGAAATGGTTTGAGAAGTAATACAGTACTTCAGCTGATTTGCAGTACAGGAGACTCCTTCTCAATATAAAGCACCATAGAAGTGAAGCATGTACTGTAATGTGGTTTTCAAGAGGGAAGTACTAGAGTGTGACATTTGATTCTCTGATTTCTCTGCAATATATGAACCAGATCAATTCACGTTTTGGCAAGTGTTTTTTTTTTTATTTTTTTTTTTTAACTATGCTAGCCTGATAGCATGCTGATGCAGTTTCAAGTGCTGACAGTTGACTGGGATCTGGTACATGTCTGTCCTTCCCACTGTAAGATGCAAATAAATCCTTAAAGCATCATCACAAACAGTCTTGAAGCTGAAGAGTGAAATGTTTTCATGTTAAATTACTTTCTAGTATCCAACAGTGAAGGGAAAAAAAAAAAAAAAAAACATGTAACATGTAACAGTACAATACTGGTCACTGTGGTTGCCAGAAATTTTCAGTAAAAAATATGATGACCATGTTTCTGGCTTTATGGGATGCGATTATTATATATGGTATCTGTATATTTTACAGATCACTACCAGATATATATTATCAAATTATATAAACTTGATATACAGTACTAACACACTAACATGAAGACTATATTATCATCAGTTCATCAGGAGTTCATTGCTCTTCCAGGAGCAATAATTAATACACATAAAGAGACATTTGTGCACAGTGTCACTCAACCAAGCACAAAACACCATCAGGGTATCACACGTGACACTAAAATAATGCAATAAACATTAAATAAACTACATAGAGTATAACACAGAACATCCCAGTGTGCATAACTGAAATTAAAAATAAGAACATAACTATTCCTATAAAATATTGTCATGTTTATTCTGTTGATTCATGTTTTTCATGTCTTTTATTTTGAAATTTCTAGTTCCTGTTTCATATCATGTGGTTCCCTTGTCATGTGATTTCATGTTTCCCTCCATGTTCATGTGTCTTGTTTTTATTGGTTGATTGTCTTGTTATCTTGTTTAGAGTTCTTTGTGTTTATTGGTTATCTTTGTCAGGTGTTCTCCCATGTCATATATTTAAGCCTTATGTTTTCCTTTGTCCATTGTCAGGTAATGATTGTTTGTAACTTTGGTTGTGTATTCAAGTATATATCAAATTCATGTTTATTTTTTGATTGTAGTTAGGGTTTTGGATACACTGTTGGAATAAATTTGCCTTTGTCATTGCCAGTGTCAGCAACATCGTTACAGAATACCTGACCAATGCAATATGAACCCAGCAATCCAGCTTCTTCGACTTCACCAGAGGAATTGACCCCTGGAGGATTATGTGGAGGACTTTTGCACTCTGGCATGCTGGGTGGACTTTAATGAGGTTGCCCTCAAAGACATTTTCCGTTTTGGATTAAATGAGCCAATCTCTTCTCTGATGCCAGGCGGTCAGAGTACCCACAGTCTGGCTCAATATATCGACCTCGCCCTGCAGATTATTGGTTCCACGTTCACTGTGGGGGAGGCGGCCGCCGAGTCAGGGTTCCACGACGTGGCCGCCGAGCCAGAGTTCCACGACATGGGCCAGTGCTGGGCCATGATGTGGCACTCTGGCTCGTTATCTGCCTCCCCCACAGTGAAAGTTGAACCACTTATCCGCAAGGCAAGGTCAATATATTGAGCCAGATTGAAGGTACTCCAACTGTCAGGCATCCAGGAGTGCAGCGGCTCATTCAAACCTGCACGAAAGAAGTATTTGAGGGCGATCTCATCGAAGCCTACCTCGTCTGCCAGGATGCAAAAGTCCTCCACGTAATCTTCTATAGATCGCTTTCCTTGACATAGACGTATAAGGATATCCGCTGGGTTCATTTTGTTGGTCAGGTATTCAGTAACGTCAGCTGGCAATGACAGGCAGATGATGGAGACGATGATGTGTGATAACCCAAGTGCAGTTTATTCCTTATATACATGGTAAATCCAGAAACATGAAACCAAACTAACTTGACACCAAACACAAACATGAGCATGAACATGGACTTGACTTGACCTAAGCACGCCAGCACAAACAAACATAACATAACTTGACATAACTTGACCTGACTAGACTTCCAAACAACGTTACAACACACATTAACAATACCTGAAAAAGGACCATGGCAAACATGAGGGTATAAATACATGGACAAGGGTAAAAAGACAACCAGTGAACAGACAGAACTATAAACACGATAAGACTAATAAATAAAACCAATGAAACGACAAGACTGATAATGAGTTACTCAAACAATGAACCAATGAAAACAAGACACATAAACATGGAGGGAAACAGGATATCACATGACCAGGAAACACATGACTATAAAACAGAAAATCACATGACATGAAACACATGACTATAGAACAGGAAATCACATGACATGAAACACATGACTATAGAACAGGAAATCACATGACATGAAATAAAACATGAACAAAAACACATTAAACGTGACAGCTAGCCTCAGAAAGGCGTTAAGTAAAGAACTGCACACGACTCGAACCCTGACAATGAACATGAAAGCAAAAGGTGTAACTATGAATGAAAAAAAAATCAAAAGAGAGTATAAAATAAATGATAATACAGTACACGAACAATGCCCTCAAAAAAATCCCATGGTCCTTTTGTGTCCTTTATACTCTTCAAAACCATGACGATGTCCTGCAAGGCTTATTCACATCCAATGAACATTTATATTTCCTCTAATGTTTCCCCTACAATTATTGGCTTGATTTAATTATCATTAATAATAACAACAACAACAGGGGGGCCTGGGTAGCTCAGCGAGTAAAGAGGCTGACTACCACCCCTGGAGTTCGCGAGTTTGAATCCCAGGGCATGCTGAGTGACTCCAGCCAGGTCTCCTAAGCAACCAAATTGGCCCGGTTGCTAGGGAGGGTAGAGTCACATGGGAAACCTCCTCGTGGTCGTTATAATGTGGTTCGCTCTTGGTGGGGCACGTTGTGAGTTGTGCATGGATGGCGTGAAGCCTCCACACACGCTATGTCTTCATGGTAACGCGCTCAACAAGCCACGTGATAAGAAGCGGGTTGACGGTCTCTGACGCAGATGCAACTGAGATTCGTCCTCTCCCACCCAGACTGAGGTGAGTCACTACGCCACCATGAGGACTTATAGTGCATTGGGAATTGGGCATTCCAAATTGGGGAGAAAAAAGGGGAGAAAATCAGAAAAAAAAATGTATAACAACAACAACAATAATGACCAGATAATAAAGTCTATTTAGTTACAGTTAGGTGTGTGCACATAATAAAAAAATAAAAAAGCACTGTGATGACAAGTGAGTTGGTGAGTTCATGTAGAATGTATTATGAACCAAATAAAATTTTTATATTTTCTTTTTGGGCTTTTGGCCACTGTATTCAGAGATCCATTAGAACCTACATAACTCAAAGCAGAATCAAGCAACAATTGAGTACAAGTACCAATGTTTCATGTGTCAGGAGCATGTGCACCAACAAACATCTATTTTTTAAATAATATTTGGGTAGTTGACACATAACTTGTCCATGTATTTGTTTTTGTTTTTTCATTGTGGAAAGTCTATATTTCAGGTGCTGAAATTTTTCAAAATTTTAACAACATTTTCCCCAACTTAATTTTAAATGGTCCTGCGGTGTCATACTTTTTTTTTTTTTTAAGTACAACTTCCATGTATTCTCTCTCTCTCAAAAAAAAAAAACAAAAGATTTTAGATGAGTTTTAGATGAAGGACATGCCAACTACTCGTATGCATTAAAAAAAATGGATTCCTCCAATTCTCTGTTTACTTTGAGATACTGGGGCTGTTTTCACTTGGTACCAAACTAACTAATTTGCAATATTATATATAAAAAAATAAATTTAAAAAAATCCATACATTTTTCCATTTCCATTAACTATAGGTCAAAGTATAAAACTGATTCCCCTTTTTATGGAGAGTGGGGACTGTGGAAAAATATGAGTCTAGTAAACTGGGTTGCCCAGAAGGTATTGTGGAAGTTGAAGTATGTCTGTATCAATATAACCCTCCTGGGGTCCTTTTACCCCAAGTGAGGGAACTTTTATTCAATAAAAATAAATGTATTTCGTGAATCTTGAAACAATTTGTGACCAAAAAATAACAACCTAATTTTCCTTAAGGTGTGCCTTTAGCCCCGTTATACCCTAATAAGACACCATTTGGGGTTCCTCAAATGCCACATTAGTGGAACACTCTGAAGGTCCTCTAGCTACCCTTTCAGTTTTCTTGAAAAAAAAAAAAAAGGTAATTTCTGCAAGAATTGTCAATGTGTACTAAAGGAACTTATATTGAAATAAATTTAAATGGCAAGAGCCTCAAAACCTTTCTCATGATAAATTTGGCAATAGTAGGCCGAAATTTCTCCAGCTGAAATTGGTCTGTGCTTACTGAAATTCTAACCACTTCCTCCAGTGGCCGAAGCTGGAAGTGTTGTTGAACACATGTGCACGAGAGAGCTCCAATTTCCACAGAGTGGCGCCAAAAACGAGTTGTAAAGAGTGTTGTTTTAATTGTAAATAATGTTACAGCCAACAGGAATGCATATTTTGCTAACCAATCACCCTAACCCAAACCATAAACCTAACCGTCAGCGGAGTAAAATGTATTCTCAGAAACATGGCCATCATTGAAAATTTTTACACAATTATTTCATGGTTTCCATGGGACCAGAACCTGTGTCACTGAGGCTACTCGTGTTACGTGCTATTAGTAGCACCTCAGAAAAATGTCAACACTTTTCAATTGATGCAAATATTTCAGATTGGAGATGTCATGTTCCTATATGATCATGTTGGAAAGGGTTACTGAAGAAATGGCTTCTTGTGGTGCATTAGCCAATCAGCTCCAAAGGGGTTAGTCACATTACGGTTCAAGTAATTGCCATTGAAATGAATGGGAATACTGACTGATTGCTTTCTCCAGGTATTATATAGCCTTTTCCACTGAAATAATGATGGTTCTCTTTTGCTCGGCTGGTTCACGGCCAAGCCAGGGCAATCTGCAGCCTATCGCTGCCCGGCTTCCCTTTTCCTCTTATTTGAGAACGTTGACATAATGGGTTACGTGGCTACGTGGTAGTTTTACATGACTACCTCACTTGCCTACAAACAAACATGGCATGTCACAGTGTTTGTGTCCAGGTTTACTTCTGTTTTTGAGTACATATTTAAACATATAGAGAAATGCAATCCAACGTTATTACATTGTTCAACAGGTTTGCCAGAGACAATACTATGCTCAAAACGGCAGGTAACGTAATTACATTATTATGTATGAACTTTTTAATGTGGATGAACCTGCTAAGTACTATAAACTGTAACAGTGGAATCGTTATTAAAATCAGTGTGGCAGATGGTTATATTTGGATTTTTGCCATAGCATATAATTTCATGTTTAAGTCTTGATTTAGAATCCCAACGGTTTATATCAGAAAGCCACAATCATCCCAACAAGGTGAGGAGTCCACTTACTGAACAAAACTAAGCACAAAATAAGATGAGAATGGTGTAAGCAAAGCTAACAAAGTTGGCAAATGTAATTACTTATCGAGATCAGCCACAGACAGAGGACACAAGAGGATGCGATTCAGTGTTTATCTCAAGCGTAACTGACTAAATTCAATGCCCTGGTTAGTTAGAGTCCAAAACATTGTAGCTCCCTCCACTGCCGCTTTTTCTTGGGTCCTTCTTATAGTCCCTGACTGTACTCTCTTTGAAGTTTTCAATATGTTTTTGATTTGGTCAATCGTCCGTTTGAAGCCGGCGTGCCTCTTTTCTTGCCGTATTTCTTCATAGACACCACCGTGTTGTCAGTTCTGATCAGAACATGAAACCCCTGGATGGCTGATCGGAAAGTCATTAATACTAGAAATACACAGAGTAGTTCCAGACATTTTTTTGTGCCAGGTCGCTTGAGCACCTGTCCAGAAGGCTGGGCATCCATCTCACAAGGCTCTCCAGCCCATGTTCGACACATCCGTCATGACCAATTTGCATCTGGACACTTGACCGAGTGCCATGGCCGTTTGATAGAATGTGGGTGTTTTCCAAATGGTTAATGTGGCTAGACAGCGGCATGTCACCACAAGATGTAAGTGGCCATGTCACCATGAATGATTGGGTATCTTCAGTCTGAGCCAGCACTGAAGTGGTCTCATCGGCAGTAGTCCCAGCGGGGTGACCACTGTTGCAGAGGCCATGAGGCCCAGGGCTCATTGAAAAAGCTTCAATGGAAAAAAATTTATTTTTTGAATTTTTAACTAAAGCGAGCGGAGAGCAAAGCATTTTGATTTTTTTATGCGCCCAGCAAAAATGTAATCAAACTTGGTGAGCGCTGTGTCAGCGTGGGCTCTGCTCAGGCAATCACAGTGCTTGTGTTGAACGGGCGAAGACACTTGATGTAGAGGAGAGGAGAAACACAAGGCACGAGCCAGTGATGAATCCTCTTCAAATCTCCATGCTCTATTCCCCGTCCTCACGCACCTCCCTCGTGCAATTCCTCGGAAGCCACTTGGTGAAAACTGCGAAGATGTCTCACCCGCCCACTGTCCCGCAGGAGGGAAATGCCGTTCAATGGTGAATGATGTAATCCGCAACCGCTGGAGCACCACGGGGGTAGAAGAAAACTCTGATCCACCTGCTGTGACGGTGATTCTAGTAGAGAGAAATTCAATTTTCGTGCAGAGTATAAGAGAGATTATCGGCACCCTGAAAGTAGGGCTGAGCGGTTATTCCGATTTTTCCAATTAATTCGAATTTGCGTTTTGACACGATTTTTTATTTTATTTATTTTTATTGAGAAATCAAGATTCTGTAAAAAATATTGCAAGCCCTATAGTTACATACGTTGTAAATCCAACAAAGGCTGAATAAGGAAGAGAAAAAAAATTCATAGTGCTTGTATTAATGCCGCTGCTGATCTGATCAGCTGCATGTGTGTGCCGTGTTCCAAATGAACGTGACAGATTAACAACAAGGAGACTGATATAAAAGACAGCAGTAATATTCCCAGTACAACTGTGCACAGTGTGATTGTAGCTCAGCTCTGTCCATCATGCAGGTATACACCAGCTTAAGACCGTACAATAGTTAAACAAGTTCAATGCCATTTTGATTTTAAACCGTTTAAAAATCAAAGCACCTGAAGAGGCTATTTAACCGCAGCACGCACATGAAAATACTTGCCCAGGCAGAGCACATACTACATGCAGTGACAATTTGATTATTTTTGTTTAAGTTTAATGTGAGATTTTATCATTTGAAGATTTACGCATTTTGCTATTTAGGCTCATAGTTCATTGTGTACTTTATTTGCTGCTATTTTGAGTGTTTGAGGAACTACATCGCAATAAACATTCTTTATTCAACGAAAAACCAATTAACCATTCATGAATCCTTGCGGTTTACTGAATGTTAAAAACAGTAACCGTGCACATCCCTATTAGAGACCCAGTACAGAACAGTTCGAGAATTCGCACCGGCCTAGGAACCTGCCCACGGACCGTGTTGGTGGAAAAGAGCTACAGTATATCGACTTCCAAACTTTAGCCCCTTTCCAACTTCTTTTCTAGTCAATTCTCACACACATCACATGGTGATCTTTGACTTAAAGTAATATACATGCAAGCAGCATTCTCTTGAACAGAGAATCATGTTTAAGCAAACAAAGATTCTCTTTTTCAGACATACTGAACTGCTTGGTAATTTTGTTAATTGACTCAAAGTGCAACGATGAATTTAACAAGAAATGGTTGTTTGGATTGTCAAAAGATATTGTAAGAGTGCACACATGCTTGAACTTCACAAAGCTGTGCAGTAACCCAATCACCTTCCCCTAACTGATCCAAAATGTGTGTTAGGTGCAGAAAAAATCCACAACATGAGAGAAAAACAAAATATTTCAAGAAATAGTTATGTCTATGTTCTAACTCCTCAGCCTTCTCCAGACTGTGTAGTCTCCTGTGTAGCGTTCAAGGCGGCCAGGCCTGAGGGTGAAGTGGGAAGACTTTGTTTTGACATTGTGGGAAAGCAAGCTTTGTTCTTACTTATCTTACTGCTTAGTGCTCTCACACCACCCTGAGCAGAGAGTGGCAGACATACACTCAGAGATGGGAGCTTTCATGTGGCTGTATAGGCACACATGCACAGGTCCCTAGTCTCCAGTGAAAACACATCGGAATGGAGGCATTTTCAAAATAGTGTCTGGCTTTTCTCACGTTGCATATGTTAAGATTGACCCACATACTGTATAGTGTAGAAATACTTGAGATCTTAACTGTTAACGGTAAAACACAATGGAAAACAGAGAACCTTGTAGTCTTAATATTTTGTTATATAATGCAGAATATTGCATTATATAATTATAATGCATAATGCAATTCATTTTTAAGACTTAAGTGTCCAAGTACTTTTTGGGGCCACTGCATATCAGAGTTTTTAGCTTTGTCTTCAAGTTTGTTCATCTGTGCATTTTGCCATGTGCATAGACAGACTGAGTTCTGTCCTAAGGCAAAATATAAGTCATATGTCCACAGTGGGAGAGGATTGACTCCATAGGGAATGCTGTGACAAGTAACCCAGACCGGTTTTCTTCTTATCCTATTGAATGCCTGAGAGAGGTAAGAAACATGAAGGGATGGTGAAAAGAGACCAGCATAAGCTCCAGGCTATACAGAGAAGGGGCTTAAAATAGTCAATCATACTCATTTTAGGTCAATGAGTTTAGCAAACCACATGGATTCTACACAAGCAAACATCACCCTTAAACTTTGTCTCTCCACCCCAAATTGTATGACCACTAGTGATATTGCACAAAAGAAACACCCTCACACTTACACAACTAGTGAGCTTTAGGAATGTCATAAAATATACATCGATTATTGATCAGCACATTATTTTCTCGATACTTTTTTGAGGCATCGATATATTAACATTAGCTGATATTTTAATTGAAGCCTAATTACGTGCTTTCCAATTTTCACTTAATATAGTCTGGCAAAATAGCTTTAGGGGACCACAAGGGGGTGATATAACATTTACTGTATATAATACAGTAAAGAGAACCAAGTTACCATCACCTCTGTCACCCCTACATTTGTGCAGCTTGTGTTTTGCATAGTGTTCCGTTATGGGTAATGTTATGATGGATAAACAAATGGGAGAGTTTTGGGGAAAGGGCAAAAGAAGTGAAGTTTGGTGTAATTTCAGATTCTGGGTTGATGGAGCTGGCCAATATCTGGATCAGTCAAAAGCAAGTGTAAAAAAGTGCAAGGCAGAATTGCTATACTCTAGGAACACAACCGATCTAATATCTCATATGAACAGATATTAATGTGAATGGCAGGGATGTGCAACGAAAGGCAGTAAACAGGTACAACCTACAACTGCGGAAGCTTTGAACCCTAGGGAAAAAAAAAATTTATCAATTGAATCGCCACAGGCCAAGAAGCAGCAAATTGTGTAGCTAAGTTTATAGTCAGAGATATGCAGCCATTTAACATGGTGGAGTGTCCCTTTTTAAAACATGTTGGAGAAAATGAAACTGGAGTTTAAGTTACCCTGCTGCTCACACTTTATGTTGTGTTAAGAAATACTGTATGTATGAAAAGACTATTGCGAGTACACAGCTTGAGAAGGTGGAAGACATCACTCTTACTACCGACTCATGGACCTCACGAGCTAATGACAAATATTGGCAAGCCTTTGCAGCAGATTTAAGGGTTTTGTGTAGCAACGGGTCACCCTAGTTATATATGAAAAAAGGCATATATATATAGATAATCACCAGGAAAATGTTATCATTATCGATGCATGAAAAAAAGCATCAGTCCCAAGCCCAGTGAGATTCCATAAACATATTAGATGTCTTTCATTTCTTGGTTGTCACATAAGGATCATGTTATTAACATTATATTAACTAATGTTTGCAGGAAGGTCTGCCACTACCTCCCATTTCCCAACTACTTTTGGTCCCCAAGAACACTTGCAAACAACTATAACATCCCCAACTGTAAAGTGTGTATATCTGATATGAAAGTGTATGAATGCATGGCTGGAGTTCTAAAATGGTTTCAAGGGCTTATTACAAACAGCATATTAGGAACCCAAAAAGCATTGAAGTTTTCCTTAATGTTTAAAGTGATCTCAAGTGGAAAGATCAAGCTGCCTGCATTACTAATCTTTCTAAAGCAAAAATCTCAAAACATTACCCATGACCTCTACAAGTCTTCTAAAGATATGCAGCCTTCATCCATCTAAGAGAAGAGATTAAGGATCTTTTATTGTATTATTAGACCCCGTTTACACCTGGTATTAAGATGTGTCTTGGGTGATCCAATCACATGTGGTCAGGTGAGACATGTCGCTGTTTACACCTGGTCGCTCAAATGCATCTCCTGTGACTGCTTGTGATCGGACTTAGAGGGGAGGGACTCTGTTTCATGACGACATACATCAATCACTATGTCAGTGTGTTACTGCATGATAATAAAACAAAACGACAAAGAAAGCGCCAAAAAAACAGCACGCTATTTCTCCCAGATGCAGCTGAAATTTAATCTAAGCACAAATGTAATATTCGTGCAGCAATGTCAGTTATTTTAGTAGATTACCTGTATTAACCTGAGCTGCAGATGTTCGTGCTTCTCATAAGTGTCCCTGCATGTTGATATCAGACACACTGAAGAAGATTCGTGAAGTTCACATGCTTGTGTATATATACGCTTTTTCAAATTTTCCAGTTTTTGTGATCCGATCACAAAACGTTTTAGACTCCATTTAGAGTAGACCTGTATTTAGCACTGACCACATGTGATCGGATCACCCAAAACATACCTTAATACCAGGTGTAAAAGGGGTCTAAATAGAAAGGATATGAAAAAAGCATGTTAGTTCATCCCCGTATTTCTCTGATGAGTAATACTAAAGATTTATGACCATGCATGACCAACTGTTGACTCTTAGATGGTTTTAGCTATATGCTTAAGTTAAATTACAATTATATTTTGATTAGTCTTTTATTGCCTTTGTTCATTGATTTTCTGTGGAAAATGTTTGCATGGTGTATCTATGTTATGGGCTAAATGGGCAGGAGATTTTGTTGGTTGGAAAGTATGTGTTGACCTTTGTACAGGCAGCGTCACTTAGGGATGGGCGGATCAATGCTAAAGTATTAATACTTCCGATACTGATGTTGTATAAAAAATATTGATCTTCACACAAACATATCGATTCTAAAAAAAATAAAACATTTAACTAGGGATATTATTATTTGGTTACCATGAACATGAACAATAATCATAAGCTTCAAAGTAAAATAAAAAGGATTAGGCTAAATTAGCAAATACTTGTGCAGGATGGGAACTATTTCTTCTTCCGCTCATTTTAACAAGCATGCTGAAAGATACAAGACGACGAGTGCTTGCGCCATCACAAGGCTCGTTCAAACAAGAGGGATCGGTGCATTGTATAAGTAATGATAGAAAATCAGAGAAACAGCTTCTGGAGTAAATTCACGCTAAAATAACAACATATCTAAAGGTGACACTTCTTATTTCTTATAATTGCATGTAATTGTTGTTAATAAGAAATTAAAAATATTTGTTAACCATGGTTTTACTAAAGTAATATTGTAGTAACTATGTTTTTCTTTACTACAGTAATATTGTAGTAGCAACCATGGTTAACTGTGTGGTAACTATGGTTTAACTAAATTCCATGGTTAAACTATAGTTACTGTTAATGTTTGTAAGGGTAAACAAAACAGAAGTCCAATCATTTTCTTTTTAGGCTCACAAATGTAAAAAATAAAATAATGACTTGAATTATGACTAAAAATTATATTTTAAATTACCAATTTTATCCCAAGAAATCACAAAAAAAAAAAAAAATCTATTTAATAAAAGTATCGGTATTGGTAACGGTATCGACGATAATGGACTTGAAATTATTGGTATCGGATCAAAAAGAAAATAAGTGGTATCGCACATCCCTAGCGTCACTGTGTCTGTGTAACTCCAAAGGAAAGATATTATGCTAATGTGAGTTCCCAGAGGACCTTGAGAATGTATTTCAGGAACACATTGTTCTAAAACATCTAAGCAATGTTACGTTAGAACAATCTGTATTCCTTTGACTTCATTCCTTCCGAAATATTTCATGTGCACATAATCTTTTAACATTTATTTATTTATTTGAGGCCTCATTCATTATGCAAAAATGAAATTATCAAGCTATACAACATTTTCCAGACTTATTTTGACTTTTGGACAAACTCTATGCAGAAATGATTCAAACAGGTTTTCATGTGACATTTGTTGGACAACAGATAGAGTAGTCCTGAACTTACACCATTAGTTGAGACAGATGTGGCTGCGTCAATATTGCTAATGCTCAAACAAACAAATCAATGTTTTGAAAGAGCAACAGAGCCACATTGTTCACACTTTTTGGTGAAAAGTGCCTAAGTTATCTGTATATTAAGCTGGAATCGAAGAACTTCAGCTTAAATATCGGGAAATTTACAATTTTGTGTGACATTTGTGAACAATAGTATGAAAAAACAAATGTCCCATGACTACAGTGTTATGTGTGTTTAATCTTAAATGCCACCAAACTAACCACATTTAGAGTACTATGAAAAGTGTTGTTGCTCTTTTAATTTCATACAGCGCTCGAACAGTACACCTGTTCCATCTCTGTTCTCATAATTGTTCCCATTTTCTTGTGAAATAATAGGTGAATGAAAAATAAATGTGATCGAGCACCAACAGTACTTCATGCTGCGGTCAATATGGTATTCTATTGAAGAAAAAAAGGCTTTTCAGCTGTTTAATTATTTGTATTTCAATATTTGTCCATCTTTGTTTGGGGAGTATAGACATTGCAAATTTCCATATACTAAATAATTAAGCTCTAATGAGATTGTCACCCAAGCATCGAAGGTTTCCTTTTGGTGTGAATGGATGATATTACATCCTCTTAATAGGCCCTTTCCCACTGGTGGTACTAAAGCCTCTTTTTTTAAATACTTTTCCCCAGGACTAGTGCTTTTTGTCACTTTCATACCTGAGGAACTATAGTTCCTCAAAGCCATTTTAGGGAAATATTTTTAGCTCCTACTACAGGGTAGGTACTTTTGGGGCGTATAAGGACTGTGGGAGGTGCTGCAGCTGTGATTCTTATTCTTTATTTACGCTAGCGCCATCTTTGATTTTTAATGGGAATGACAACAAGGCTGAGAGGGATAGACGTACAGTCTCTTCAATGGGCTGAGCTGCAGTTTAAAGTGTTTTTGGATCATTCTGCGGACAAAACACTGATAAAATATCTGTCCAAGAACATTCAGTATACAAAGAACTCCAGACAACATGAGCTGTGGAAAATCAGATGTGATCTAGGAGCTTTATACACCTTTATGTGCCATTGAAGAGATGTTAAGTCTATCTCTCACAGCCTCGTTGTCATTCCCATTATAAATAGATGCCGCTAGCGTGAATAAGGTCAAAAAACTATGATGCACAAAGCACCGAGAAAGGAGAGGAGTTCGCAGCCGCCATTAGTTAATAAACTAGCTGCTAGGCTGCTACTCAGATGATTGCGCTAATTTTACAAATACCCTTAACAGAAATAAAATATAGCAGAGTATCCAAAGAGAATCACCCGTTTCACATATGTATGAATGTGATTTTATCAGAAGACATGCTTTGAGTTTATCGCATACAGAAAATAAAGTGATTTCTGGATAACTACACCGACTTTTTCCTGGAATGACGGATATAAATAATTAGATTTTTATCAAGAGTGGGTAATTGATCTTCATTGTACACTAAACCGTCATTAAATTTAGTTAACATGAGGGAAGTATTGCGTGCCTGTTTCTGCGTGGTTAACTTGCATCAAGACATCTTTTTAAGTCAATGAGTGAGTATTTTAGTGCAATAATTTATGTTGAGTCATAAAAGCCTTATTGAAAAAGACTGTGTTGATGAATAGGTTTGTAATGCATTTTCAACATACTGTCCACTGAGTTCTGCTTGTGCTGCGTGGTTAAAGAGCGCTTTCGCCACCTGTCTCATCTCTCACTCCGGCTGCAGCATGGAGCACTGCATGCACGCCTCACGCACCCAGTTTAAGACACCGCCTCGTCCGAAAACTGGAAAATGCTGCCTTCAGAGGCTGTATAAGGATAGATGGAGGTAGGATGAAATAATGTGCTTTTTAAACTGTTTAGAGAGTTCCATTCATCCAAAAGCGAAGTTGTTTAAACCATTAACTGATAAGGCAGCTGCCTATGCTTTCTTATCCTGCCAAAGTTCGTATGAAACAGCCCTAAACAAACAAAAGTGTAGCTCCGTTCCCGGAGTCCTCCGTCGGTGTTGTTGATTTTGTTGGTGTTGTTGCTATTGAATCATGCGTGCAAACAACGTCACAAGAACCCGATTGCAACGCTCTAAGGACGGCCCTGACTGTATCAAACCTGATAATTAAACCAATTTTAATAAATCAATACAATGGAGAAGTTAAGCAAGAAATCTAGCAATACAGTCTCAAATTTGTGCATTTAGTGTCATTGACGCTGTTCACTACTGAGACTTTTGTTTTAATCCAAATAAATATGGGACATTTGGGAGGGGGGATTTTTATTTGTTCGTTTGATGCATCAGTATCAGCAGATCAGGTTAAGAGTGTTAGTACCATGTAAAATGTATCTAACTAAACATGCAATGTGTGCCGACTATTTTATGATTGAAATGTACAGAACGACCAGGTTTCCAAGGGTGCAAACCATTCATCATTTGGCGAAATTAATCGTTTTAAATTGAAAATATGTCATGTACAATGCGTGATTCGTATGTCATTCGTAACTGAATGTAAAAATATTAACAGCGATTTTCAGCATGTTAGGCTTAAGACAAATAGCGAATATGTGTGTATTGTAAAGGAATTAAATGAATGTGGTTATCTGGCAAGTTTTTGAAGTAGCCTTTTAGAAATTTCACTTGACTCTGTCTTATAAAATTATCCATAAAACACAAAGTAGAGCATTATCACCCTCAGTTTAGAACTACAACATGGCAAGACCTGTGACTTTAATTGTTGTTAGGTTGTGGCAAGGACAGTGTAATAGATTTTTAATACAAATATTATTAGTTAATAACTTACAATCAGTTGAAGATTTTGGATATTATATTATGTCACCCTTTTGTTATTCCAAACCTATTTGCTGTTACTTTTTATTGGAACATAAAAATATATTTTAAGCAGCTCTATTCCATAGAATAACAGTTTATAGTGAGCAGGAGCTGTCAAACTTAAAAAAAAAAAAAAAAAGACAAATAATTTAAAGCAGGAAAGGTGCAGTATAAGGACATCATAAAAGTAGTCCATATGACCAGGGCCGTTTCTAGGCATAGGCGAACAAGGCAGTCACCTACGGCGCCACCTGCTGGGGGGTGCCAAAGAGGAAGCCACCGCATAGCACCCCAAACAACCCCCTAATGGGGGCAGCAATAGGGCTCTGGCCTAGGGCGCCAGAATGGTCTGAAACTAACCTGCATATGACTTGTGCACTATGTTGTCATTTTTTGTGCCATACAGCAGCTTTGTGTTGTATGGAATACTTTTATGATATTGTAATGATGATTTTTTATTTTTTGTTTTCTATGGATCTATACAGCAGTGGTCAATATGAACAGTTTTTGTTTGGAAAAGAGAAGGGTTAGGATTCTTGAAGAAAATATTGTGTTAAGATTCCACTGAAAAAATACAACGAAGGGGCAGTCACACTAGGCTTTGAGCACACAATTTATTTATTTTTTTTCGGACAACACAACAAACCAGGATATAATGTCACGTGGGAGGGCTTCTGGTGTAAGTAAATAATGAATCACAAATAACAAATAATATTATATTAAAAATGTTAAAATATATTGTCTACTAACTTTCCTGTAACAATAAATCCCGCAGCTTTGAAATATGTATCCTTTGAATTGAGCCAAGAGGTCAGTGTATGAAGTTTTGGTCACCTATTGGTCATGCATCCTCTTGTCATACGAATTCATGGTTTAGAGTTAACCAAACCTGAACTTTGGTACACAGCGTAGTATAACATTTCTTTGCATGAGCTCACATTTCTGCTCTGCTGCATTTGGATGCATTTGAATGAGAGTGAATGGAGCGTGGATTGAAGTGTGACCGCCCCTTGAGGGTGAACAACTTGAGGGCGAGTAAATATTTTGTTTCTTTTTTGATAGCCAGCTGACAGTCATGTCACTTTACATATACATCAATGATGAAATTAAATTTAAATTGTATTAATAATTTCAAAAATATTCACAGCATTTTCACAAAAAAGCTGACTAAAACAGGCAAATTGCTAGCAATGCAGACACAGTTGTAGTCTTGTACTGTGTGAAAAAAACATGTATCTTTTTAAACCAAAAAATATATAAAAAATAAAATAATAAATTGAGCCTTTATCGCATTTAAAGCCTTTATTCAGAAAATAATTGCATTCATCACCTTTACTGGGCCATTTTATTTGTGACCTCATTAACTGCAAACACATTCCCCATCCCCAAAATGGTTTGGTCCATCACGCACTTTTCATAAACATCCTAAATTGTCTCCCAGCAACAGCTAGTTCCTGCTTCTGCATTGTTAAAGGCTTTATGTAGGATTACTCACACACTCATTTATGATGCCTGAGGGAGGACACTCATATAGGTTTAAAGAGCACTGTTATGTTACCACCAAGATCTTTCCAGCTGGTTCCGATATTGAGCTATTGAGTAATATCGAAAGACTGACCAATCACATTTGAAGAGAGCCCTGGGTTTTAGTACCCAAGACATACTAATGGTTCAGACCAAGAGATGATCTGACATTAGAGAAAATTTCCATTAATTGTTATAATGTTGCTCTATTCAGACCTGTTATTTAAGAGGGTTGATGAGCTGTGCTACGGAGCAAACTGGTTATTAGCAAACTGACATAGACATTAATCAATTATGGACAACCTAAAGTACATCATGCAATTCCTTATAAGCATTTAGCTTAGCAAAATGCTAAATTAACCTCCCTGAAGCAAAGATACTCTCACTTTGTGGGATGTTTTTTCTCTTTTCCCAATTGAAGAGTAAATATGAAACATGTGACACCATAAAAATTGTTGAGGTTTTATTATTATTATTATTTCTATTAATTAAATTAGGTATTGCTGTTTTTTTGTTCTTTGATGATAACCGTCCACCGTCCTTAAATACTGTAGTCTTTAAATTGTTTAGTAATGTTGATGTTTGTCCTTTGCCATCAGGTCACTCTTGCAAAATAGATTTTAAATATCAATAGGTCTTATTCATGAAACATTAACAAAACAAAATTTTGTGTAAATCGTTTCTGAATCCATTCTAATGTAAATTGTCCCATTGAATGGAACAATTTATGTAAGAATGGATTATCACACATTTGTTCTGCACGTGTTTCGTGAATAAGGTCCGATGCGTCTTTTACCTGTTGAAATAAAAGGTACGAAAGAGTATTCCATACATTTACATTTACACATTTGGCAGACGATTCTACCCAAAGCGTCTTACAGTACATTTTTGATTTCATCAGTTTGTATTCCGATTGCCATAACTTAATTTATACTTTGCCCTAGATTTATGCATGAAGTTCTTGCACATATGCCAAAACTGAAGTGATTTCAACACCTGTTTCTTCCTTGTTTCAGATCCTCGTGTATTTTCAGCCTGAAACCTGGCAGTAAAAACGTTTACTTGCAAGACGTTGTCCATTTTAAGCAGAGAGTGGTGTTAGGATTTTAATAGCAATTAGAGAGTGTGTGGCTGAGGAAATTATGTTAATTAAACAGCACAGCTGTGTGCTACAAGGAAAATTTTACCTAACTAATGCTAATATTGTCAGCATACAAAAACGAGGCACACCACATGTTCATTGTAATTTTCTTGGGGTGGTTTATTTCTTATACATTTTGGATCCACATTTCTATATTTCAACAGGCTTTGGAAGGAAATCGGGAACTTTTCCAAAGTGTGTGTTTGTGAGATTTCAAAATGCCATCACAATGCCTCAATTATGAGAAAGGCCAGGAAGGGTGCCAACAAAAAGAGGCTGCCTTTTTTATATTTCCCTTCATTATGGGCCTCAATAAGACCAGAGTGATTTCTAACAGGCCCATAAAAACACTATAAATCTACCCAACTTTACCTTCAGCCTTCTGCCTCTGCCATTCCAGGGAAGGTAGGCGACGCATTTCTATTTGATGCCTCAATTCAAATCACTCACATCAGCCACTGTTTATTGCCTGGCATTAAAGCTGTTACTAGCAGATATGTTTTCTATGGGTGAAAGCAGCATGTGAGAATAACAAGATGGTTTGAAAAACTACATTGCAGTCATCAAAATGTGTAACAGTTCAAGCATTCCAACTTGCTCCTTGACATTCTTGTCCATAAGAAATCTGGGATTTCAGAGTAAAAAGTAATCCTTATCCAGAGTAAATTCTTATTTTTCAAGTTGCTCTTTTAACTTGCATAAACATCAATGTCAAGGTTTTGATTTACAAACCAGAATTTTGTTACAACAGGTTCAACCTGGCAGAAATGTAATCCACAAATATTGTCAAAACCGTATTGACCACAAAAAAATGTTAAGTCAATACAACGTTAACTTCTGCGTCTTCAGAATAGCCTCCCTTTGCCTAGATAACAGCTCTGCACACTCTGGCCATTCTCTCAATCAATTTCATGACATATCCACATGGGATGCTTTTTAACCCTTGAAGGATCTTTCGGGTCATTTTGACCCTTTTTAGATTTTAACACCAATTTACATCAACTGAACTTTAACTTTTCTGCCTGAATCTTCATAACATTCTCACACAGAGGTGATCTGAACCTGATGATGTAAAAATTACTAATTTTCTGTTCTTTAAAAAGAAGTTATAAAAAGTCCCTTCGTAGATCCTGCAGGTTAATTTGACCCAGTTAATATAAAGACTTGCAAGAAAGCCACAAAACGGTAGTGCAGTTCCAAAAAGTACACTCGTACTCATAATTGCATGCACACACCCTCTCCCCACACACAAACACACACATTCATACATTCTACTGCTGTGCTCCATTGATTACCTCCCTCTCACACACACTCCATACACATATGCACTCACTCACACAAACACACACACACATCATACATACATACATACACACTGTACATAGATACAAAGATGCATATACACACACACACACATACACACACACAACTGTGTGTTTGGAGACATGATGTTTGGAGACATGATGCATAGATGAGACATTTAAAAAAAAAAAATGCAATGTAAAGTTTCTTATTAGAGAAAAAAATATGACTCGTTTTTTTATTTGCATAAAAATATTTGACTTACTATACATAAAATGACTGAAATGTGCTCTAGGAAATTTGTAATAAGTAGGTCAATAAGTTATGATCAATTGTTGGTTGAAAACTGGTAAATTCAGATGTTGAGTTGTAATTAATAATGGCAGGTCACCTGATTGTCAGCACCACAGATGGGTTAAAACGTTTACTGAAGTCGGCACCACACTAGCCGATTTTTACAGTGATTTTCAGGTGTAAGCTTAATTTACATAATCGCCAGCCAGGCAGAGGGACACGAAGCGCACATTAGAGTCTGTCAGCGGGAGGTCATTAATCACTTGACCGTCGGGACTCCCTGCTAAGTTAATGGTTTTAAAAACTGAAAAACACATCTGGCTTGCTTTAAAAAAATCATTCTGTTGCTGAGGTGGGATCTTGTGTTCTCATCATCTGACCAATGAGCTTCTTTTTTTTACTGTTTTACTGAAGAACTGACAAGAAATCAAACTGATCTGAATGTTTTCATCACGGTCAGCTAACCTGAATATCATCACAAACGCTGATTGTAATTCATAGTGATTCTGTCACCAAGCATTTTTCCTGCCTTTTCTTCCTACACTAAAATGATATCAGAAAGCGGAGGTACAACCGTCTATTTGTACGGACCATAAATTCTCCCTTGGTTCAGTTTGTATAGGCATATATGAACACAGCAATCGCATTTGGATCCGCACAAAAACAACTGGTCCAAGACCACCTGGACGGAGAAGAAATCTGTTGGTCAGCTCGTCACTTTAATTCATCAAAACACAATATAGCCTTTTGACTGCGATATTAGATGTAGGTCGATCTTCACCATCGCTTCTCTCTTTTGGATAGAGGCAGAATAGACACAGGTAAGACAGTGTCAGCAACTTTTTGACCGATTAATACATGGCTTCACTCTTTCTGTGTGTGCGGGCAGGAGAGCGAGAGAAAGAGAGAGCTCCGTGACCGGAGAACAGGTACTTTTCAATGCGATCTCCACGTGTCAGGGATTAAGAGAGAGGGAGTTGCTGTGAGTTGGTATGTTTGTCACCCCTCCACCATTTTGTATCAGCAAGTGTATCATACCTCCTACTGAAGAGAGTGAGATCTCAGTAAAACAGTCTGCATGTGACACCCTCGGCCAAAATCCAGTTGTTTGGAGTCTGCTAGTGTGGCTCTGGCTTTATATGCAGGGCACTTGTCTACTTTTCCTTCACTATCTGGTCAAATAAGTATTTAAACATTAGGCTTTAGAGCAAAAGGTTTTCAGATTTAAACTAGTTTTAATTCAAAACAAAACAGAATAAAACATAATATAAATGCACAGAATTGACTTTTAACCCCTTTAAACCCCCAGTGATTCCCCATCCCCCTCTCAATTCCCAACCCCCCACAAACAACACCGTGGTCAAAGCCTGGGTTATATAAATCCAATATAAACACATACACACAATAATAATAATAATAATAATATTAATAATAATTGAGAAAATAACAAAACAATCAACAAATAAAGAGAGAAAAGATGAAAAGAAAAATTCCACAAAGGATACAATTTAAAATGTAGACCATAATCTCATTTCTCACCACGTTCATTTGCCCTATTTCTTTACATACACATCTAATCTGCCAAGCTGCTTATATGACATGCTACACTACCCAATTCGGTGACCATTCTTAAAATGAGGGAGAACCATTTGACTTCCATCTTCTAAGAATTATCTGTCTGCCAATCATTACACTAGTTTGGACCCAACATTTTGTATATTTGTCACCTATTTTAATAACCGCACCATCACCCAATATACATAGTCTAGGGCAGAAAGAAATTTGAGTGTCTAAAGGCTCACATAGAAAATTCTGGACTCTTACCCAGAATTCTTGAATCTTAGCGCAGAACCACAGAGCATGGGCTATGACTCCATCCTCCAACTGACATCGCCAGCAGATATGTGTGTCTTTCAAACCAAGCCTAAACAATCTGGAGGGAGTCCAATAGAAACCATGCAAAATCTTAAACTGAATAAGGCATACCCTTTCTTCCTTAGACATAGTTTTAACATTTTTAAGAATCCTTTCCCACTCCCAATCCTCTAATACCAAGTTCAAATCTCTTTCCCAAAACATCTTAAGAGCTGTTAAGGCGCCATCACCAAGACTCTGAATCAACAAGGAATAATACACTGACGCTTCATGCCCCTTTTCAAAGGCTGTGAGCACCATACAAAGAGTGTCTGCAGCATTAGGGGTCTGAGTACTACCCCCAAAAATAGTGCAAATTAGATGCTACAACTGTAATACTTGTAAAATTGGGTTATATTTTCAAATGATCTCAAAGCTCATTTCAAAGTTTTCATAAAGGTCACAAAGTGTAGCAACACCCCTCTCTGACTGTTCTTTCCAGCAAAAGGGGGACTTGTTAATACACAATTTAGGGTTCAGCCATATGCTTAAGGAAACATTTAGGTAAGTATAAAATTGAACATATGGGAAAACTCTATCCATACTGAATCTAAATGTGAAATAATGGGATGCATTTTCACTTCACTAGGCAATTTGATAGAAAGACTTTGCAATGGTGAGATTGGGGCAACGACCGCTTGTTCAATGTTGTACCAGGGAGGGGCTCTCTCAGGTAGAAGAGGCCAATGGGCCAGGTGTCTGAGACTAAAAGCATAGTAATAAAACTATTTTTTGGGGAGGCATAAACCTCCTTTGTCAATTGGTCTATGTAACTTACTGAAATGCAATCGAGGTTGTTTGCTATTCCAAATAAAAGACTTACATATTCAATCAAATTGTTTAAAATAAGAAAGAGGAACCTCTAGAGGGAGAGACTGTAGTAGATAATTGAATTTGGGGATACAATTCATTTTTATAACATTGACCTTCCCTGCCATAGACAAATGTAGTGAAGCCCACCTATCCACATCACATGAGAAACTTTTCTTTAATGGGTCAAAATGAACTTTAACTAAATCTCTCAATTTGCTGGAAATAAAATGCCTAAATACCTAATGCCTTGCTTGGGCCATTGAAAAGCACCAGGTTGGAAAGCCGTGGCAGGGCAATATGCTGCAGAGCAAGAGCTGCCGATTTAGACCAATTCACCCTGTATCCTGAAAATTTGGAGAAGGAATTAATAATTTTATGAAGGCTAGGCAGAGATCTACTAGGGTCAGAGACAAATAATAATATATAATCTGCGTAAAGTAGAAGTTTATGTACCACACCTGCAACAATACGCAGAAAATCATCCTCTTTTCTTATTGCGGCTGCTAATGGTTCCAGGGCAAGACAGAACAGCAAAGGGAAGAGAGGACAACCTTGACGGGTTCCCCTACCAAGAGAAAAAAATAAAAAATGAATCCATTAATTTGCACTGCTGCTAACGGTTGTTTATAAAGTAACTTAATCCACCCAATAAAAGTGTTCACCCGTAAATTTCCAAAACCTTAAAAAGATAGTCCCATTCCACCCTATCAAACGCCTTCTCGGCATAAAGTGAGCGATCACAAAATGTTTATAAAACATCTGGTGTCTGATCATTCGTTACCGACCACATAATATTTATAAAACATCTAATATTATTAGAAGAACTACGACTATGAATAAACCCCACTTGATCTATATGTATAAAAGATGTAATTACTCTGCTTAATCGATTAGCCAGAATTTTAGACAATATTTTTACATCTAACTGGATTAGGGAAATTGGACGATAACTTTTACATTCATTTGGGTCCTTAACTTTTTTAAGAATGAGACTGATAGAGCAAAAGGTTTTCAAAATCATGAGACCCAAATTCATACCAATATGTCCAAACGTCTGACTAGTGGTGTAGATGTCTCAATGTCTTATTGATTGCTGAAAGCCTTGATGTATAAACTGTTAACAACAATAAAGATTCAGTCCCATTTCTAAACAGCATGACTTTCTAAGTAAGACATGTTCTGAGCCATACTCTCATCAAAATAATAATAATAATAATTGAAATGTCATGGTGCCCCAGAGCTATTTAAGGCTCAACTTATGTCCAAATATATCACAACCAATCAGGGATGTGCCATCCATATAAGCAAGGTAAGCAGTGCTTACCTTACAGAAGGGTGAAAAGACAAATGACACTAGGAAATATTTAAATATAATTGTTAATATAAACAACTGTTTTTGTTCAAATTCGTCATCATTCATCTCAGTTGAGCAGCACAGACAGTTATTCATTTATTCGCTTTGATGCCACGCTCAGGTATAAGCACTTTATGTTATGCTTTCTCTGATTCCATTGTTTACTGCCCTTTCATTCAACACAGTACATTCATTCAAATTGAATCATGCAAGCTACTACAAATGGCCAAGGTAAGCATGCTTACCAAAATGAGTAAGCCAGTTAGAAGCTCCTTCCTTCAGCCATGCAATCTGATAGGCTAGATTTTAGTTTTGTGTCAACATGTTCAAGTTCATGGAACTAATGCGTTATTAAGCGCTAAAATGAATATCTGCAGTATAAGCATCGTAAGCAAGTTAATTTCAATTAAAAATCGAGTAAGAGAGGCTATTGAAACATCAACAAGTGGGCGACTTTTATAACAAAGTGACAGAGATGTACATTTGCAATGAGAGATGCATGGATTTTGTGTTCAAGTAAAGGTATATATATTAAAAATCTGTGTTATAGATACTAGGTCATAGATACTAGGTTATTGTTTCTGGTTAATGTGAGGCTATGAAGTGGTGATCTGGCAATCATGTCCTTCTTGTGTTATCCTCAGTCTGTTTTATAGTTCTAATGTTAGGGCACAGTGTCTGTTTAAAAAAAAAATATGAAGGAACATAGACTGCCGTAGTTATGTTACATTTGGCTTGTGTATTCAGGTTAAAATTGTTGTCTTTAGTGGTCAGATTAGTTAATTGCTGCTGTGCATTCCAGTGGTTCTGAACTGTGGGAAGAGAGACATGTGAGGCCTATGATGTTGAAACTAGTAACTGGCAATCTTTTCTTTTTCTTTTTGTTGTATGTCAAAACAAGCTCTTTTGGCACTATGGTTCATTGTATGATTTAATGAACATAACCATGCTTGGCTCAGTATATGACAGTCTTTAATTTGTGTGAAATGAGCAATATTACTGTCCTGAATTTAAAACAATTTGGTCATGAAGTTTTCCACTGTGACAATTGTTTCCATTGACTGGTGGGTTCTAAGGCAACAATTTACGTCAGTAAAATTTTCGCGACATTACACACCTGTATAACGTGTTTTCGGCACAGTGTTTAATAATGTGTATTAAAAATCTTTGATGCTTGCTCAGTCTAAAAGCCCACGACACGTGCCTGCAACCCATATATAAAAAATAGGGTACAACGGGGCTAAAGGCTCCCCGGGGTAAAAGGCTCCTTTGATTTTATTTTCTCCCAATACACTAAATAGCATCAAAAACTACCACAGCACTTTCCTTAACACTGTTTTGTCACTATACACTGCTAAATTTTCCTGATCCATGAGATCATTGCATGTAATGTCTAAAGTTTGATTTTGAGGCAATTTGATCTAATATTTAATACTTTTTTTAATATTGCATATTTATGTAGCTAATGAATATCCTGGAAATTATCTAATTTATTTTGAGACAAAATACTTAAATACTCAGTTTTGTTTAATATAATTACAGGTGCATCTCAATAAATTAGAATGTTGTGGAAAAGTTCATTTATTTCAGTAATTCAACTCAAATTGTGAAACTCGTGTATTAAATAAATTCAATGCACACAGACTGAAGTAGTTTAAGTCTTTGGTTCTTTTAATTGTGATGATTTTGGCTCACATTTAACAAAAACCCACCAATTCACTATCTCAAAAAATTAGAATACATCATAAGACCAATAAAAAAAACATTTTTAGTGAATTGTTCTGGCGCCCGGCCCCAGCGTGAAGCCCACAACCCGTGAAAGGCTTCAAAACGCCCTTGAGACGGGCGACCCAGGGACAACGAAACCCGCTGCTCTGGAGCTGGTAAGCAGATCTCCATCTTTTTGTTACCTTTTGCATTTAATTGCGCTGCATGCCCAAGTGGCTGCTGTGTCCGGTGCATGTTTTACGCATCTATTTGGATCGCACGCAGAGCTTTAGAATCTCAGGGCAGCTCTTTGTCTGCTTTGGTGCACAGCGGAAAGGAAGCACTGTCTCCAAGCAGAGGATCGCCCACTGGCTCATTGATGCCATGACTATTGCATATGTCGCCTAGGACATGCCGTCCCCGGTAGGGCTACCAGCCCATTCTACTAGGGGTGTAGCGGCTCCCTGGGCCCTGGCCAGGGGTGCCTCTCTAACAGACATTTGCTGAGCAGCGGGCTGGGCAACACCCAACACCTGTGCAAGGTTCTACAACCTCCGGGTGGAACCGGTTTCGTCCCAGGTAGTGGCACGCAACACAAGCGGATAAGCCCGGGATAGCTGGCCAGGTGTATCGCTTGCACATAGCGCCTTCCACCTCCCTTGGAGCTGAAGACTTGCACCATTAATTCCCAGTAGTGTTCACAAACTTTTTTCCCTGGTTGACTTCCTCCGAGCCCTGTGGCAGTCGAGTTTTCGGAGAGACTCGCTGCCGGCCCAGTACACGCGCTAACTAAGAGCCCGGTTCTGGGGAAGGTGCTCCGCATGTGGCGGTTCCCTGTAAGGCTAACCCCATGTGATATATATCTTCCGCTAGTTCGTTTCCCTGCTGGCAAACTGCGCCTTCCTTGGGCAGAGCCCCTCTGCCCCAGTCTCCATGTTTGTAGTAACTCCTCCCCCATTGGGCAGGATCTACCTTGAAGGCTCTCCACATGGTTGGAAAGACCGTGTGACGTATTCTTCCACTTAAATATCCCCCCCTCTCTTTGGGCGAGGTGTGGTCTCCGCGGTGTCTTCCCCTTGGGAGGACACCCCCCGACTAGACCTGGTGGCCCAGTTGGATAATCCCCCTTCTTTTTTAGGGAGTGGAAAAAGAGAAGGGGAAAAGAGGCCACGACTGGGTTAAGCCTGTCTCTATCTTTGGGTAGTCGACTTGTCCCCAAAAAGGGCCGTTCGACACTCATAACTATGTTGGGGAAGGTTACGTGTCGACCTGGTGTGCTGGCTATGAGGCACACAGCAGTCTGCCCACCACACACCGCCAGTTCACGTAACACAGTTCAGCCAGTTGTGGCATATCGTATAGGGACCCCTAGTGTCACTACATCGACACAACGTCGAGTGAGTGACAGATAGGGAACATCATGGTTACTGGTGTAACCTCCGTTTCCTGATGGCCGGACCTTATATCGGCTCCTCAGCATAAAACCTGAATGAGTGGTTGCATACCAGCTCCTTTTATACCCGTATATCCGGGGGAGTGGCATGCAAATACCACTCGCCAATTTTCATTGGCCTTTTATCAAAGACCAGAGGTGTCTCGGGCTCCCAAGAGTGACCCCTAGTGTCACTACATCGACACAACATCTCGTTCCCTCCATCAGGGAACAGAGGTTACACCAGTAACCATGATGTTTTTCTTAAGTTTGGAGAATAGAATGGATATGAAGAATGTTCAAAGTGGACACACATTGACTGATCCAATAACAATGGAGATTCATTTGTTTATAGAATACTTGAGATGTAATGAAATGTCAAATGTGATTGAAATAAACAAATAATGCCCCCTTTGCTGAAGTGCTTATTTTGAGTAAGCATATTGTAATTTGTTACTCAAAAAAGCATCTTGCGGTCTTAAAATTATTTGCATTAGTTGAAAAATTGTGCTCTATAACTATTGCCCCGGTATCTACACTATATCAATATAACCTCCATGGGGGCCTTTTACCCCAAGTGTGGGAGCCTTTTTTATGAATTTATTCAAAACAACCTTCTGTTATTATTTATTTGAACACAAATGATGTTGTACCTTCAATATTCAATAAAAATAAAGGTATTTTTTGAATCTTGCTTTACTTTGAGACCAGAAAAAAGCTAATTCTCCTTAAGGTGTGCCTTTAGCCACTTGTACCCTATTAGGAAGTAAGGAGCAGGAAATTGCAACAGCCAGCTTATCAATCCACCAGCCTTCGTGCTGCATTCCCTCTCTTCAAATGAAAGTTCAAGTGGTTTTTATAACCTTGTGTCTATCCTAGTTCAGTCTTTTTTGGGAGAGTTGAAACAAGTTGAATCTTTTAAAGGCAGAGAAAATGACAGAGCCCTGCTGAAGCCTTTGAGAGTGAATGCTTTTCTGGCTGCCAATCAGTGCTGCCTTTCATAAGGCAGGGGAGGGAAAGAATGGCTAGTGTGAGCATGCGATACACAACAGACAGAAAAGCACGCAAGGGTGACTGATGCAGTAGTCAGGAGTCCATTATCAGTAGCACAGTTAAGGTTAATGCTTTCACGGTGGCTAGGGGCAGATGGCAGCCATGAATCTCCCCAAAAGGTCAATCGGATACAGTGTTGCGTTTGATATTTTATGTAGGTTACTCACTGATTGATGGCTGAGGGGCAGTGGTAGAAATTAAATTTTTTTTAAGGGGCAAATATTTGCCCCCTGGAATTGACTTTCATGAAGGGATAATTTTTCTAACAATGTAAAAACCCAGGTGTAAATAATGCACAAGGTTTCATAAAATATTTAAGCCTATTTTAAGATTTACACATTTCACTTTCCTAACAAATTTCCATCAAATTGAATTGTGTAATCTTTAACTAAATTAAATAAATAATAATTCCCCCATTGTCCTTGCTCGAAAATGAAATCAAGCACTGCAGTAGCACAGTCCATATTAAAATGCCCCATTATAATGGCTAACGCAATCTAATGAACTACCGCGCTAAGAGAGCTTCCTGGCTAACTATTGGTCCAATAAAATATCTTACCTGTCGAGTAAGAAAAAGCCATATCTCAGTCGGTTTGAAATCCTTTCAGATCTCTGAGTTGTTACCACCTCTGAAAAAGCCAAGCCAATGTTTTTTGTTTTGCTTTATTATTTTGGGCTCTGTCGCTTCCCTTTTTGCCTGCATACTGTTCTCGTTTTGAGGTTACTTTATTTTGAAAACGGGCGATTCCCCAGAGGGTTGCCTTTTTGAATGATCCATGGTCAGTGTCGATCATTTGTTGTGGCTACAAGCTTTCAGCTTCAAAATACTACCATACCTATCACTACTCATATACACGCACTGTAGTAGCTCCGGACCTTCTTTTCTTTATTTACGGACATGAGGTTATTATGCACAGATGACTGACGGAAGTATGCAATTTCCCGCCAAATCCATCCTGATATCTTTAAAATATAAATCATTAGTATAGGCTTACCATAGTGAATCGGGGTAAGGCAAATACATGGTTTGGAAGACGAATTGTTGGCAAAAAATCTACACATAGTGTAGCTTTAATTATAAAATATGATGGAATTTGATGGATAATTATTAAATAATAATAATAATAATAATAAACTTTATTTTATATAGCATCTTTAAAGAGGCTTCTCAAGGCGCTTTACATAGAAAGGAAAAATAAAAAATAAAATAAAGAAAATACAGAGCTTAATACAAATGGGGAAAAAAAAAACATCTCAAAACAACTAATGATAAAACACAGTAAATAAAATTATAGTATTAAATTAATTGAATACAACAGTATCAATTAAAAGCCTCCCGGAAAAAATACGTTTTAAGATATGATTTAAATTCTCTAAAAGACTGAACTTCTCTAAGTTCTGAGGGTAGAGAGTTCCATAGTTTCAGAGCATAAGAAGGGAAGGCCCTGTCACCCATAGAGCATAAACTAGTCTAAGGAACAGTTAAAAACCAGATTTAGAGGAGTGGAGATCGCGTTTTGGGGAACCAAACCATGCAAAGCCTTGTAGGTAAGCATAAGAATTTTAAAATCAACACAAAACCTGACAGGGAGCCAGTGCAAGGATTCCAAGATAGGAGTGATGTGATCACTTGCCCTGGCCCTATTTAGGATTCTGGTAGCCGAGTTTTGCACATATTGCAATCAGGGAACGGAGGTTACACCATTTAAATGTAGTTTTGATACTACAGCAAGGAGAGCATTGCAATAATCAATGCGATAGAAGATGAAAGTGTTGATCAGCTTTTGAGCCACAGAGATTGATAACATAGGGTGCAGCTTTACAATATTTCTAAGATGATAAAATGGTGTTTTAAGAGTATTTTTTACATGTGGATCAAATGACAAATTTGCATCAAATATAAAACCCAGATTTTTCATTTTTGTTTGAAGCTCCAAAACTGAGCCCTAGATGGAATTTGATGGAAAATTATTAAATTAAAATTTGAAAAACTTAAAGGTGCACTCAGTATTTATTTTTACTCTTAAAGGTGCAGTATGTAAGATTCAGAAAACCTTAATGGCACCTGTGGCCTTTAAGTGAACTGCAGCCAGCTACCTGTTGCTCGTGCTCGCGCATACACTCCATAGGGAAGCGAGCAAGTGAGCATCCAGCAAAACAATGACGTAACGTACAAAGAGACTAAATGTGATTCACCGGCATCATGCTGACAGATGAGGTAGCATAATTAAAACTACACAGTTATGATTGTTTTTACTACAAACTTTGAGACTAATTTAAAACTACTTATCAGCTAACATAGCATACTGATACACACACACAGCTACATACTACCGAACTATACCAGACAGTTTACTGTTGCACTGCACTGTTATGTTGCGCTATTGTATGTTTTGTATGTCATATGTTGTACTACGAATAAGAAACCAGCATATTTGCTTAAATTTATCCTGTATACCTGGCTTTTAGTATAAAGAGATTGTTGAAATTATTTGAAAGTTACGAAGCAAGGTAGCTTGCAATTCGTCAGTGTTAGCAGGCAAGATCAAGTTAGCTAAAATTACACAGATCAATCCTTATGGCACTATATTTAAAGAGCACCTATTATGGTTTTTCAAATATTACCTTTCATGTAGTGTGTTATATAGCTGTTTGTGAATGTAAAAAAGTCTGCAAAGTTTCAAAAATCAAAGTGCACTCTAAATGGAGTTATTGACTCCCAAAAGAAAGAACTGATTCTGAACACCTGAAACGAGTCTTTAGTAATTCCAGACTTCCTGTACTAACCTACATAATTTGGTAACAAAAATCCCACCTCTGGTCTTCATTGGCTGCTCCCAAACAGCTTTGACCTGCCCTCAAACACTACACTAAGCGGTAGACCAATCACAACAGACTGGGACATCTGACCAACCAGAGCAGAGTAGGCTCTCTGAAAGGAGGAGTTTAGAATGAATCCTTAAGAACGGATCATTGAACAAGTCGTTTTTGACACTGGGAAAAAAAGGTAATGCTGCAATTAAAATATGAGCAAATTAAAGTGTTTTTTGACCTTGGATGCATGTAAATCTATTGTATGAGATCTTTAAAACAAAATTAGGCACATTTAAAAACCATAATAGGTGCTCTTTAACATGCTTTGCAGTTATGTAAGCTTACCTGACCAATAAGAACGCCAATTCAGGCTCAGTTTTGATCCCCAAAACCGAACGAAGGTCCCTCCAGGAACCAAATGCCCTGCCGATGTTCACTCTAGTTTTCGCTCAACCACGATTAGCCAGACGGGATTCAGTAGATAAATGTTGTTGGTTTTTTTCTTTGGCTTACTCTGAGTTTTTGTAGGAGTCGATGTTGTGCTGGGAGCCGTCCGTTTGCTGGATTCCATCTCTAAGATAACGTTACCTAGTGTTGCAGTTTGTTGACGCTGTTGAATAGCGGAAGCACTGAGGTAAGGCTCTCAGGAGTGCGTATAAATGTCACATCCTTTGGATTTTCCCGGCAAAAGCGTCCCGCTCCCTTCGCATGAAAATCAGTCTACAGGCTTTAATAGGCAAACTAGGAAGTCTGGGAAGGGCTCATTTTTAAAGCTGTGTTACAAGCCGTTCACACATTGTCAAAAAAAAAAAAGATGAATATTACATGAACAGTTTTACATACTGCACCTTTAAAGAAATCACTTTTAAGAAATTAATTTTAATTTTGAAACATATGTTTAAAATCATGACCACTCATGTGATATGAGGACTCTAGTCATATCAGTAAATTTATAAAAGCTGTTTCATACTACATGGGGCAGGGGCACCCTCATGGGGGCTGCCATTTTAGAATCACATGACCAGCTGAATACAACTCGCTTATTCTCAGTAACCATCTTGTTATTGAACTTTCACTCTTGGAATAAATTAATCATGGCTGATTGTGAATAGTGAATTTCTACAATGGCATCTGTAACTGAAAACTATTTATTTTGAATGATGCTGCATCCACACCACTAGGTGTCACTTTAAATCCAAGATGACACGAGCAAAAAGTTACTGAATGCACCTTTAAAAATATTTTTGTTGAGTATATAATACGTTTTAAATAATTGTCACAAACAGGAGCACTTTAAGGTACCTCTTCCGTGAACATGGATAGGGGAAAATAGGCCCCGTGGCCACGAGCTGGGCCCCATGGAAGTTGTAGGCCCCTGGGCTTCAGCCCATATAAGCCCGTGTGTTAATGCGCCCCTGGTTACAAAAGTCTGAGTCACTGGATGAATAGAATAGAACATTATTAAATATACCAAATGTTAGATAAAAAAAATACATTACATTGTATTTGTTTGCCCCCACAATTAAAATATTTAAGGCATTTTGTGACTCTGCTGGGTGGTCATGTGGCATATTTTTATTTTAAGTCTACCTATCAGACTCAAAGATATTAAACCCAATCTGAAGGATCACAATGACAAAGCCTTGAAGTACTGACAGTTGACGATTAAAGCCATATTCAATGACTCAGTCGGCAATACCCATTAAATCAGCCAAGCTCAACGTATATCTGTGTGGGAAGATTCATATGCTATTTAAAGCAGGAGCAATTATGTGAATAGCGTGCACTCTGACTCCCCTGTCTAGCTGTTCTTAAATTGATTAGGTTCATTACCGATCCCACGTAAATGTCCTGCATAGTCAGATGAAACAGCCATGTGTTTAGTCACTCTAGACCTGTCTATAGTCCCCAGGATAGTCCGTTTGACTGGGTTGCGACCGGGTAATGAGGGGGATTTTTTTGAACGGAGAACACTGAGTCAATCACAAGTATGCTGCAAAGGTTCAGACGTGGCAGATACTAAAATAAGTTTAACTTAAATTAAAGTTGAAAAAAACTCAGGCATGAAGCTTCTCTTTCTTCCTACCTAGATGATCTTAATGCCCCATTTCCCTTTAGAATGGTAAACACTTAGCACCATTAAATGGTTAATCACTAGTGAAAAGAGTCATCATTTAGGAAGTTGAGTAAATACTGTAGGCTTGAAAGGCTTCCTGGAATGTGTGGAATGTCCGAGTTCCAGTTCGCAAAGAATTAAAGTGTGGGGCAGCTTGAATTACAGCCTCTTAAATATTATTGCATTGAAATACCCTAAAGCATTAAGCCACAAGTGGCTGTGCGTTAGTGATTTTACCACTTTAAGTGGTGTTCTTGTGCACAACACTAAGCTTTTATAAAATAGAAACAGGAAAAAGCAGTATGATAACAGACAATGTTCAATAAATAAGTTGTTAATAATAAGAATCAGAATGAACAATTCTTCTGCAGTGTTTTAGCCTTACTGTAGGCTGTTTTACTGTCGACAAGCAACATAGCAACTTGGCACAATCAACTGGTGGTTACATATGTGCATACATTGGCTTTGAACACGGCTCATCTAATCGGTGTCGGAACTATCTATTTTATCCACTTTTCCTGACCAACCAGTGGGCGGTGCCATGATGATTCTGATTGCCTCTGGGCTATTTTCTGGTTCTGGTCTCTATAAGAAGCAATGTAAATACTACTGGATCAATCCATCTAGATGGAGAACAACAACCATTTGAAGTGCTGGAGTAAAAAGTAGTTCAGGCTCAACTTATGCAGTTGTTGGCTCTCAAAAAAACTTGAAGTTGTTAATGTTATCAGCATTACTAACCTTGGACCATCATTTGGTCATCTACCCATTCCTTAAACTTTGATGGATGAGGCACTAGAATTTTAAATTGAATAAATATCATTATCCGCTAAAAACATGCAGTACGCTGATGCGAGTGAAAATAGTGGAGTAACTTGGATCTTAAAGGCCCTAGTGCAAGGCACTAATGCCCACCCCCCTTCAGTCGTTTTCATTGCCATCGCCATTCGGGCGGCCGTCGCATGCCTCCCTCTCCTAGGGCCCCAGTGCTGCTGCACACCCTCCACTCTCTGTAGTTACGCTACTGAGTGGAGACCAGAAAACTGGCTTCCACTATGAATCGTGGAACACTTCCTCGTTCAGGAAACAGGTGGATAAAAACAGTTGTACAACAGTTAGTTCCAGTCCTATTAATTGATTGGACAAGCAAAATTTCAATTTCCAAGACTGCTATTTATTTTTCTTTTTTTCTTTTTTTTTTCTTTTTTTTTTTAATGTGTTTATGGACTTTTGCCTTTTTAATTGACTGGATAGTGGAGGCAGACAGAAAAGCAGACATGAGCAAGAGGAATGGGATCAGGATATGACGTAAGCCAAATCTGGGTGGGGTTGGGGGGGGGGGGGTCACAAGGGAGGCCCACTGCACTGTTTTTGACTTTGAAAACCCCTGCTGTATATCTACATTCACAGGGACAAGAGGTCTTAATCCGGCCCTTATCTGAAACATTCAAAAACAATAGCACACTACACTAGTACATCATCTGTAGTACAGACTACAGTATGAAATATGTCAAATAAAGGCTTTGCTATTTCATTAATTTTAGTTGATGATGTTTCAAAAGGTCACTGGTAAAACATAATTGTAATTTTGGCACACTTCTTGGCATCTCAGGCGGACAAAGTCTTCTTAGAAAGTCAGTTCACTCGGCAGCCATCTCTGGAACGCTCTCAGGCAGCTATTTTCTATGTAACTAAGCAGCATGCAAGTGCAGCTCCTATCTACTTTAATGGGGAAAGACTGAAATCTCCAAAACGGTTGGTCAAGATTAAGATAAAAAAAAAATATTTTCAAATCAACAGTAAAATCTGACAACAGTGGTATCATAAATTGTGCTTCTTTACCTCAGATTAAGCTAAAAAAAAAAAAACATTTCCAGCCTTAAATAGCTAATGCGCATGTGCATTCTCGAGTTAATTGACAGGCGATGTCTGTATCATCCATTGACCATTGGGCATTCCAATTTCTCCCATACATTTTAATAGAAGTGGCCCATCTCTGCGCCTGACTTCACTAATTTTCAAATTCTGGTTACGGCCCTGGGCACTACTCTGAATAAGGCCTATTTGCATCATCTCTATAGAATTAATTAATAAAAGAAATGCATGAGAAATAGTCTTCAGGTTAAGGCAGCATGCTAAATGAATTATGAATGGAAAACATTTATTATTCACTTACGTAAAAGTGCATATTGTATAGGCTTTGCCTCTAGATTAAGCGAAGCCACATCCACGCTGCTGATTGACCAGTGTGGCAGGTTGGCAACGGAATACTGATGAACTGATATTTGAAAAGCTGGTCACACGCACATGATCACCCCTGGGACATCTCTCTCCACGCAAAGCAGAAGAGGTTGGCAGACACCAGAGAGTGTGGCCTCTCATTTCCAATCACAGGGGAGAATTTAATGACTGACAAACACCAAGCACTCCCTCAAGACTTTGAGTGATTAATTCATACTCACTGATTAGAATAGCAGACATCACAGGTGCTGAGCATGCTGAATATAATGTCAGGACACTGCAACTTTCTTGTGCTGAAGTAAAGGTTTTCATTTTTGGTTTTAAGCCTGTCTCTAGGGGAGCCATGTATTATACTGACATCTGCGGTTAGATGTATGAAACTGACATGAGCTTGTGTGTGGGTGTGCAAAGATGAAAGTCACGAATACGAGACACAAAAACCTAACAACTTGGTAATGTTATATTAAATATAAATACTTTAATGTGTGAGTGCCTTTAAAGTTATATTCAAAAAGACAAAAAAAATGAAATCTGGAATCTGGATGGAGGTGGATGGTGGTAAAATGTATTAAAAGATAACAAATCCTCATTGTCTTTTTGTCTATTAGATGCAAGTTAGTGCACAAGAAGACTGTTAAGTTATAGCTTTGCTATTTTATTCCCTGGTGTGAATCAGAGGACTTCTTGTTCAGGGAGATCTAATAGAAAGGAATGAATCACAGTATGACACCTGCATGTATGTAACATGAAATTACACAGAAAAACAACACACATCAACAAAATATGTTCACAGAATCTTCACTACTATCCAATTTAATTTCGTCTTATCCAGGCATAAAATGAAGAATGGCCTGACAAGCAAAGTAGTTATTATAGTGATTTCAAAGACAAAAGCTTTGTTCATTTGCTCATCTCTCACAGAATGTTTTCTTTTAATCCTAGGGAGATATTTGTAACTCTGAAGGAGAAAATACAGTATGCAACATGGGCTTGCACGTTTATATGTGTACTGAATGACAAGACAAATCCCTTATCAGCCCAAACAGACAATAAGACGTACACAAGTGTGAAACTGCAGTGTTGGTTTTTATTATTCTGCAGGTTTGTGCGGCACACAGACACACTGAAGCACTTGTGTGTTTTTTACACCCCACTGGTGATTCAATTCTCACATTGTTCTGCCTAGAGATTGAGTCTTTTTCTATTATAGCCACTTATTTGAAGAGGAGTGCTTCTTTTGATCATGCAGTCTCAGCAGTGCTGTCACTGAAGGGAAATGCAAAAACACCTTGAATCTGGTTGCCATACAAGTGGGTGGTATTTCAGATATTTCAAGTAGCTTTTATAATCTAATTTCACCTTCCATTTAAAGTTGAAATTGTTTTTCATTTACCAATGCAATTTCCTAACCTCCAAGTGCCACCTCTTACCCTCAGGCTTGTTTTTCAAAGGGTTTATTAAAATACATCGTAAGAGATTTGGCTCAAGAAAGTCATGACAAGTAAGAAAAAAAATGTAAAATAGCACCACCACCCTCAGCACAAACACCCTTTATTCCTCTACTATTCCAGATATTTATTTTGACCTAAATTCAATAGGATTGTGCACTATTCAGAATTGTATAGAGAATGGCTTTTTATTCCCAATGCTAGAGTATAATATACATTTTATACATTTTCATTTTATGATACGTATTCTACATATCATGAAATAAAAAAGCATAATTAGTCAAAATTAAGTACTGTGTTGAAATTATCAATAAGGAAAACCTGTGTTGAAAAAGAATGAAATTCCTACGAACCAACAAGATTTCTTTGAATAACTAATTATTTGAATTTCTTGGAATGGCAATTCTGTAACTCTTTCTGTCTTTTATATTCCAATTAAATATCCTGTATGGCATAGTCAGTTGAATTAAAATTAATCCATTCTGAATTATGACCAACCCTGGAAACCTGCTGTGTTTTACCATGCTTGCACCAGCAGGTGACAGCCTTCAACAATATATATATATATAATATATATATATATATATATATATATATATATATATATATATATATATATATATATATATAGTTTTCAGACCAACAAGTTGATATGGCCTCATTCTGCTCAGAACAATTCACCCCACAGCTACAAGTTAATGTCTAATTACTGGTTTGTATTTTTTTATTTTTCAAAGTATCATATTAAGCTTTTAGATAAAGTGCAGTGTGGCCTTTAGTTTCCCAGAGAATAATCACAGTCAAAACAGCACTGTCACTGAATGCCATCAGCCTCTTGATTCAGTGCACCCCATGGTGGGAAATCCCAGAGGGACTGTTTGGTGAGGTTGGACTTTAGCTACTTAGCCTGGTTCCATAATGAGAAACACAGGGGTGTTAAAGCTCTCTTCCTTAGACCTGATAGAAGAACCCAATGGTATCAAAGAACGCAGAGCTGTGTTTACAGTACAGTGCTCTTCCAGGCTCCGTTACATAACCCCCTTCAGAGTAAATCTGTTAGATCAGCAGTGTCACCTGAGAGGGGCTAAGCATGAAGCGAGAGCCCATTGTCAGTCAACAGATGATTATGTTCCTAATTAGGGAACAAGGACAGTAAAAGGGGAATTCTTATCAAATGCTACAGCAGCCTCTACAGATAAACAATAGCATAATTTTATCCAAAAGCACCAGGACCTCGAAAGTTTTCAATCTGTCAAAAGTCAAAATTTATTAAAAGAAACCATAAAAGAAGCTTCTTTGTTGTTTGATAAAAAAAAAAAAAAAAAATGTAAACACATTATGAATCCTCATTAAAAATCTAGGGGGGAAAAAATCAAATTTAAATCATTTTAGGATTTTGACAAATGGACTGGATGAAACATTACATAAAATGAATCAGAAATATTCAAGTTTCTGGACTATTTCCAGGTTCCTATCAAATAAGCAAATTTGTGGCATTGACCATGTTAGCGCCTTTGTTTAAAAGGTCATATTTCCTTACTTCCGTTAAATTACACAAGCTGCTCTTTGGAACATTCTCAAATCATACTGAGAGAACATGGATCACCAGGTTTTGCACAAGTTTGTGTGCATTCAGTTACTAGAGACATTATAAATACTAATAAATTATAATAAACCCAATTCAAATTTTCACACAATTGGTAATAATATTATATTTCTAATAATATAGCTATATGTATAGCTGTACACGTTATTTCAATAATAACTTATTGAAAAAAAGCTATTGAATTAGAAATATGATTTAAAAAATCTTTACAAATAGACATTTGAAATCATTTGTCTTTAAGAATAAGGGAAATAACAGCTAGAAAACAAAAGTGATGTGGTTCACTGGGTCTGTATTAGTTAACAGCAAGTCTGTAACAGTAAACTTTTATCAGTTCCAATCCTAAATATTTCAGACTTAATCTTTGAGGTGACTTGGCCCTGAGATTTTTCACCTTGAGAAGAATGAACTTCAAAGCCATTAGAAGGAAAGAGCCATGTGGGAGGACTTGGCTTGACATTGGAGATGGGCTTCAAATGCACACAGGGTCAGAAGATCACATCAATATACATGATAAGAAATGAACACTTCTACCATTAGATCATGAGATTGTGACAGAGTGATCTGTCACTGTCCACAATCCAGAGATTACATCTAGGGGGGTTTGAGATCCGTGTGTTTTATCATCAAAGGAGGAGTTTCTTTCTCTTTCAAGATGCAACTTTTATCTTTAAACTAAAGTCTAACTTTAAAACTTAAACCTTCACTGGATATTTAGCTGCCACCATTGATTTGAGTGTCAAGAGATGGATCTGACAACAAAGATTAAAGAATTAGAGGTTTCATCTACCAACTGCTACCTAATTGCTCTCCTGTCAAGCCAAAAGGGCATGTTGACAGTCTGTGTACAGTTACTACAGTTACTGGGGCTATTTCAAAACACATTCTGTTAATAATTTCTTCTGCCAACTCCAATATCATGGCCAACAGCAGTACTCAAGAATGTTTAATCATACTGAGGAATCGTTTTACCACCTATTGTACCTACCTATGTATAAACCAGGCATTTTTGCTCTCTCTTGTTTTGACATTAGCTTCTTTTTCATTCTTTAGTGTAGATCTGTTGGTGGCTCATATAGCATGTAATCTATGGAGTTCCTGTAGCTCAGCTGGCAGAGCATGGCTCAGGGTCAGGGGTTCAATTCTCAGGGAACAAACATGCTGAAAGAGTATACCTTAAGTTGAAGTGGCCATTTCTGCACCACTAACAACTGCACAAATGATTTTTTTCAAACATGTTTTCCAAACACTCCCCTTGTCTGCCACTGGTCTCTCCAACAGATAGACCCACCCCAAGCTAACACCATTGGTTGAGCCAACGCTGCTTTGTCAGGTTGAATAGGATGCTCAAACAAACACAACAACTTTTTATAGAGCCACAGTGTTACACTTTTCGGGGAATCAGCGTAAAATGGCTTACTTAAAGGAAAACTTCATCCAAAAATGAGAATTCTCTCATAATTTACTTACCCTCATGCCATCCCTGATGTGCATGGCTTTCTGTCTTTTGCAGAACACAAATTAAAGTTTAGAAGAATATTTCAGGTTTAATAGGTCCTCATAATGCGAGTGAATGGTGACCAGAACTTTGAAGCTCCAAAGCACATAAAGGCAGCGTTAAAGTAATCAATACAATAATATCCACTTTCATTTTCACATTCATCTTCTTTTGATGACTCACGATTATTTTAAGAATGTATAATAAAAAAAGACTTAAATATTGATCTGTTTCTCAGCCACAGCTTTCATTTCGCTTCTGAAGATATAGATTAAACCACAGGAGTCGTATTGATTAATTTTATGATGCCTTTATGTGCTTTTTGGAGCTTCTAAATTCTGGTCACCATTCACTTGCATTGTGAGGACCTACAGAGCTGAAATATTCTTCTAAAACTCTGTAAGTCTCTTCGGATAAAAGTATCTACTAAATACAATAGGCTGAGGGAATAGTGCTTCCCATGGTTCAGTGTGGTATGTTTAGGTAGATATAGAGATGAGCCAGTGCAGATGATGGAGATGAGGGTTTAAGAGCTGATCCTCAGATGTGAGTCCTCCTGCAGGGAGCTCAGTATGATCCCAGTCACTGGAGAACAGGCCACTTGTTTGTCATTTAATATGTGGTTGTGGTTTTTGTGTGCAGTGGTTTAACATCATTTGGATGAAATAATTTGTGGTTTATGCATGAATTACTTAAATGGTTGCTTAAACAAGACACTGCAATTATTAGTGTGTGTAACAAATATCAGCATTTTAGCTGTAGTCATATTCCTTTCTTTTCAAGTTGATCAACCACCAACCACAAATTGCTTGATGGCGGTTGAACCATCATCAACCATCATGAAACCATTAATCATGACAATCTCAATTGTTTTAAAATGCGTATCCCAATCTTTGTTTAGATAACCAGCATTGAAAAGGACTGAAGTATATACTTTTGCATTTTCTAGCTTGTATTAACCCTGAATGCACAAATACAGTTACTTCCACAATATAATCAAATGTCACACTAAGAGGGTTATCAAATCTTATCCTTGAAAACAACTAAAGTTGTAATGAAGACATACATTCTGAATAATAAAGAATGCAGGGTTATTTTATATACTTAATTTCATGCTAGTTGAAGACTCAAGCCTAGACAAAATAGGTAATTTTGACATGTTTGAGTGTGTTTGCCTCTGATGGTTAATTGGTCTGTTTATTGCCTCTGTTTGTCTTTCCATTAGTAAACATTGTTATCTCAGCATGGTGCCGCCACATCTGACTATTCATGAGCACACTACACGTTAAGACTGACAATAACACAATGACTCATCAAACTCAACAAATGATGTATTAAAGGCCTACTGCATACAGACTGAATCTCCCTGCATTGTTTATGCAAGTATGTACAGTATGTGAGAGTACACATAATACAATAATTCTGTGCTCCTTAAAAGTGATTGAAAGGAAAAAACTCCCATGTTATTCTACAAAATTACTTAAAAGGATAGTTCATCCCCAAAAAATGAAAATAGGGCTACTCACACTTCATGTTATTCCAAACCTGAATGACTTTCTTCCATAAGCAAAACATTAGCAGAATATCCGAGCTGCTGTCTTCCATACAATGAAAATGGATGCGGACAAAGGGCTGTCAAACTCCCCAAAAGGACAAAAAAGCACTGAAAGAACTATTCCTTTAATCTGATGTTGGATCATGGGTCAGTTTAAAATAAAATTGTTTAAGATCTGCAGGGGTGAAAAGAGACACCCACAAATCCATTAAAATCATAACACTTTCACAAAGCCTGGCCGAAGATTTCTCATCACTTTACATAATTTTGGTTGTCCTTTTTACTTAAATTTGAATTACATGATCAGCCTTTCTGTCCTTTTTCTTTTGGGGTCTCAGGTAACATTACCGTTTGCTAGCATTTACATTAATCATAGACATCACCATTGTGGCTTCACCATCTTATCTATATGACTTTATGTTGCTCTCCGAAACAGCCAAATGCTGTGTGAAAAGGTAATAAAAAATCTCTTCGCACACAATAACTCATCTGGCTTTTTGTGCGCAGGAAAGTCAGTTCGGGGAGTTCATTCATTAATCACGAAGCCCAGCACTCTAGCACCACTGCTCCTACTGAACATACATAACTGTCCTGGCAAGAAGAGTGATCACGGGCCCCTCGCTCAGCAAGGGTCTAAAAACATCAGGACCTTCTACACGCTGAGAGTTTTTGTGAATGATAGGGCCCAGCTGAAATGTCCATCAAAGTGTGTATGTGGCATTTGGAAAGAAGGAAGTGTGAAATAGTTAAGCAAAGATCCGAGCTTGCTTATCTAGCTGGTCTTCAACTCGTACAGCACGGGCCATAAGTGCCCCAGAGGTCCTTATATGTTGCTTTATCCAGTATTTCACAACAACCCATGTTTCTTTTTGGTGTTTTGATTATTCATACTAAGTCCTGTAAGGATAAGAACATTCAGAATACATTTTTTCAATGATCTGAGCTTATGCGATTATTTGCTTTATGAAGTCAATATTTGCACATTGTTACTGACACTTGTTAGAGACAGGTTAATAGTGCTATTGTAACATTTATAATGTTATATTCTATAGTATTATTCAAGAGAAGTAGATTACGGTGATGGGCACTCATCATCATCATCATTTTCCAAGAATAGAAGACAACTTCTGGACAACAATTTTCCCAGTTGTTTGTATCTCACACACATTCCCTAGAATTTTTTTTTTTTTTTTTTTTTTTGATAGACTGAAAAGGAAGTTATAGATAGATGTCTAGAACACCTGCTGGATTTCTGGAAAAAAAAAAAGTTTATTAGAGTTGTATATAGAATTCTAGGGTTCTTAACTCAGCTCCAAAGAACACTTTTATTCTAAAAACTAAGACTTAAGGCCTTAATTTAATTATTATTTAGGCTCTATAATATTTAGGCTCTACAATACTTTCATGTGTTATGGATATGTTTATTTCATTTTTTTTCTAATGATAAAGTATAACTATTATTATGAACTATTTAATTCACATATCTAAACAAAAACCCCATAATCCATACAAATTTTATGATCCCATGTTTAGAACTTCTAAAAGGTTCTATATAGATTGTTTTTACGAGGCTACAAAAGAATTCTACAAAGAATTATTTGAATTGAAAAAAATAAAACAAATAGATGAATAGAAACCTTCAAGGTTTTAAAGAACCATTTCTGCTGTATAACTACAAAGTAATATTCTCTCCCTGTCTAGATTATCTCAGTACACATTTATTGATGGACTGTTGCCCTGCCTCATCTTTTAAAGCAGCATTACTGAGTCTTGCCCCTCTTTCTCCTTGAATCTACAGTAGCAGTATATCAGGTGTTGTGCTCAAAAATTATTTTCTGGGGCAGTTTCAGGATACTGTTTCCCAGAGGTGTGGTAATTTCACACCAAACACAAAATCATAGTATCATCATCCTGACCCAGAGGGAGTTTAATATATTGTAATATAATGTGGGCCACGGAACTCAATGCATAAAACTAACCATTGGAATAGAAGTGCTCCTGATACCTCCAAATGGAATATACAAATAAAAAGAATTACAGTTCCCATTACGTCTGACAGTGTCATGACATGTCTGACATGTACTATTTCCTTTGGTATCGCACCAGTTGGATCTGTTAGTACACAGGAATGGATAAGCAGTCCAAAGGAAATACAGACTAAATGTGTTTACTCGCAGGCTGTAATTATAAAAGCCACATTGTACTGAATGGAGAGTGGGGCCAAATATGTCTATCAAGGATACAGGGCATGGCAAATCTATGAGCCGTCTGGAGCAGATCCATTCAAAGTCAGGGTGTGATTGCTGGATAAGAGGCATCAGTTTTCCACACAAAATCTTGTTGGCCTTGTTTTTATTTTTGCTGTTGCACTTGCCAGCTTATCTTTGAAATATCTCTCACAAAATGTATGTTCTGCACAAAACATCCTGGTTACTTTCGTAACCTCCATTCCCTGATGGAGGGAACGAGACATTGTGTCAATGTAGTAACACTAGGGGTTACTCTTGGGAGCCCCGAACACCTCTGCTTTTTTTAAAAAGGCCAATGGGAATTGGTGAGTGGAATTTGCATGCCACTCACCCGGACATACGGGTATAAAAGGAGCTGGTATGCAACCACTCATTCAGGTTTTGTGCTGAGATGCTGACAAGGTCCCGGCCATTTCAGCGGGTAGTTCGGCATTGTGGCAAGAGGGACACAACGTCTCGTTCCCTCCATCAGGGAACGGAGGTTACGAAAGTAACCAGGACGTTCCCTATCTGTCACTCACTCGACGTTGTGTCGATGTAGTGACACTAGGGGTTCCTATACAAAATGCCACAACTAGCTGAACTGTGTTACGTGGTCTGGCGGTGCGAGACGGGCAGACCGCTGTGTGCCTCGTAGCCAGCGCACCAGGCTGTCACGTAACACAGTTCAGTGTTCTTCAGTTCGTACTGTATCTTATGAGCGTCGAACGTTCCTTCGAGAACAAGTCGACTGCCCAACAAATAGGGACAGGCTAGCCCAGCCGTGGCCTCTTTTCCTCTTTTTTTCTCCCCAAAAAGAGTGGAATTTGTTAACTGACTGGGGGCCATAAATGGGGGGGGGGGGTGTCACTCCCAAAGGAAAAACACCGCAGAGACCACACCCCGCCCAGAGAAGGGGGGGTATTTCGAGTGGAAATACATCACATGGTCTTACCGAATCTTGTCGGAAGTTTGTCATGTGGAGAGGTCGCATGGTAGGTCCTACCCGAGGGGGGAGGAGTTTCTACAAGCATGATGACCGGGGGCAGAGGGGCCTCTGCCCAAGGAAGACACAGTTTACTGACAGGAAAACAATTTAGATTTAGAAGATATATCACATGGGGTCACCTATGGGGAACCAGCACATGTGGAGCACCTACCCCAGTACAGGGCTTAGTTAGCACGTGTACTGGGCTGGCAGCAAGTTTCTCTGCAAACTCGTCTGCCACAGGGCTAAAGGGGACAGCCGCCCATTCAACCTCTCCTGCAGGAAGGAAAGCACCAATCCGACTGCGCATCTCTGGGGGTCTTTGCATCGGGAAGAACACCACTTACCGAACAGACGCCACTTCAAGGCATACAAGCACCTCGTAGATGGAGCCCTAGCCTGAGTGATTGTGTCTACTACCGCGGGTGGTAGGCCACTTAGGTCTTCCGTGTCCCGTCAAGGGGCCAGACATGGAGGTTCCAGAGGTCTGGTCGCGGGTGCCTGATGGTGCCCCGTCCCTGAGAAAGATGGTCCTTCCTCAGGGGAATTCGCCGGGGGGCTGTCTGTCACGAGGAGCATGAGGTCCGAGAACCACGTACTGGGTGGGCCAGTAGGGTGCTACCAGGACGACCTGCTCCTCGTCCTCCCTGATCTTGCACAGGGTCTGTGCAAGTAGGCTCACTGGGGGAAATGCATATTTGCGTAGTCCTGGGGGCCAGCTGTGTGCCAGCATGTCTGTACCGAGGGGTGCCTCGGTCAGGGCCTACCAAAGCAGGCAGTGGGAGGATTCCCGGGAAGCAAACAGGTCTACCTGTGCTTGACCGAATCGACTCCAAATCAGCTGGACCACCTGGGGGTGGAGTCTCCACTCTCCTCTAAGTGTAACCTGTCGTGACAGCGCGTCCACTGCGGTGTTGTGGTCGCCCGGGATGTGAGTGGCTCGCAGCGACTTGAGGTGCTGCTGACTCCAGAGGAGGAGACGGCGGGCAATTTGTGACATGCAACGGGAGTATAAGCTGCCTTGGCGGTTGATGTATGTCACCGTTGCCGTGTTGTCTGTCCGAACCAACACATGCTTGCCCTGGATCAACGGCAGAAGCCTCCGCAGGGCGAGCAGTACTGCCAACAGTTGATTGGCAGTACTGCCAATCGAGGCAGTTGATGTGGCAGTTGATGTGCCAATGTAGCCATGGGCCAGTCCAGGAGCCAGCAGCTGCATGCCCATTGCATACGGTGCCCCAGCCCATCTTGGAGGCGTCCGTCGTAACCGCAATGTGCCTGGAGACCTGCTCTAGGGGACCCCTGCCCGTAGAAATGCTAGGTCGTTCCAAGGGTTGAAGAGGCGGCAACAGATCGGTGTGACGACCACACGATGTGTCCCGCGGCGCCATGCCCATCTCGGGACTCGAGTCTGAAGCCAGTGCTGAAGCGGTCTCATATGCATCTCATATGGCATCCTGTCCCAGGAGCCTCTGAAAGAGTTTCAGTGGAACCACTGTCTTCCACCTGAACGCCTTCAGACAGTTCAGCACCGACTGTGCATGCTCGTTCGTGAGGCACGCCATCATCGAGACTGAACCGGGGAGAGCTTGCTCTTTTCCCAGTTGACCCGAAGCCCCAGCCGGCTGAGGTGCCTGAGCACCAGGTCCCTGTGTGCGCACAGTAACTCTCTCGAGTGAGCTAGGATCAGCCAGTCGTCGAGGTAGTTGAGTATGCGAACGCCCAATTCCCTTAGCGGGGCAATGGCTACCTCTGCAACCTTCGTGAATACGCGAGGGGACAAGGACAGGCCGAAGGGGAGGACCTTGTACTGATATGCCCGGCCCTCGAAAGCAAACCGCAGGAAGGGTCTGTGTTGAGGTAAAACCGAGACGTGGAAGTACATGTCCTTCAGGTCTACCGCCGCGAACCAATCTAGATGCCGGATGCTCACTAGAATGTGTTTTTGCATCAGCATCTTGAACGGGAGTCTGTGCAAAGTCCGGTTCAGTATTCGTAGGTCCAGGATTGGCCGCAACCCACCGCCTTTCTTCGGTACGATGAAGTAGGGGCTGTAAAACCCCTTCTTCATGTTGGCGGGAGGGACAGGCTTTATCGCACCCTTCCATAGAAGGGCAGCAGTTTACGCGCTCAACGTAGTGGTGTTCTCGCCCTTCACCGAGGTGAAGCGGACACAGCTGAACCTGGGCGGACGCCTGGCGAACTGAATCGCATAGCCGAGTTGGATGGTCCAGATCAGCCATCACGACAGGTTGGAAAGCACGAGCCACACGTCCCAAGCTCCGGGTGAGGGGGACCAAGGGGCCAATCTCATTGGACGTACCGGTGGGTGGGGTCTCACGGCGGGACGGAGCCTGAGGTGCCATGTCAAGGGGGCTTGAGCCCCGTGGCCGTGCTGAGTCGAGGGACATCGAAGCACTTTCCTGGCTCCTGATACCCACCATAGGATCGGTCGGGGAGGGGGGAGGAAGTATATCGTCCCTGCAGTCCATTGGAACCATCCCAGTGTGGGCATGCTTATGCCACAGCTGGGCATGCAGGGGCGGGGGGGCCGCCGCTGGAGCGCCAAACCTGCCGAAATGGAATGGTGGACGGTGGTCATGTTGACGGCCGTGCGCACCGGATATGTGACCCAGGGAACAAGAAAACCACTCTTTTGTTGAACTTTTGGGTACCACAGCCTCTTGGATATGCGGTGAAATTAAATGAAAATGAAACAAAAGATTCTCCTCCCGGCCTTCCACCGGGGGATGGAGTGTTCTGTTCACCAGCTCCAGAGCAGCGGGTCTCTTCGTCCCTGGGTCGCCCATCTCAGGGGCGCTTGGAAGCCTTTCATGGGTTCTTGGCAGCCAGCCGTGAGATGGGTGGCGTCTGCTTCCTGCGGTGGGCTCCACGCTGGGGCCAGGCCGTGGGGGCGGGCTGCGGCAGAGCCGGTGCTGTTGCTGCAGGAGGACACCCTTGGCGACAAGCAGACGGGGTGCGGTGTCTTGAGCTGCGCCGGGGCAGAATATGTTGAATGATCTCCGTCTGCTGCTTCACCACCGAGAACTGCTGGGCAAAGTCCTCGACAGTGTCGCCGAACACACCAACCTGGGAGATGGGGCGTCAAGGAACCGTGCCTTGTCAGCCTCTCTCATCTCGACCAGGTTGAGCCAAAGGTGGCGTTCCTGGACCACCAGGGTGGACATCGCCTGCCTGAGAGACCGCGCTGTGACCTTCGTCGCACGGAGAGCAAGGTCGGTCGCCGAGCACAGTTCCTGCATCAATTCCGGGTCAGAACTACCCTCGTGCAGTTCTTTCAGTGCCTTGGCTTGGTGTACCTGCAGGAGAGCCATGACATGCAGGGCGGAGGCGGCTTGTCCAGCGGCGTCATAGGCCTTAGCCGTCAGAGACAACGTGAACCTACAGGCCCTGGATGTGAGCTTCGGGCACCCGTGCCAGGTGGTGGCGCTCTGCGGGCACAAGTGCACTGCGAGCGCCTTATCCACCTGGGGGATCCCCGAATAGCCCCTGGCCGCCCCACCATCGAGGGTAGTGAGGGTGGGGGAGCTGAGAGACCGGGATTGGGTCATGAAAGATGCCCTCCATGATCTTGTCAGCTCCTCATGCACCTCCGGGAAGATAGGAACCGGGGCTGAGCGTGGCCGTGAGCGGCACTCTGAGCCGAGGAACCAATCGTCGAGCCGCGAGGGTTCAAGGGAGAGTGGAGGGTTCCACTCTTATCCCGACGCTCACGGCTGCCCTGGCAAGCATGTCGGCCAGCTCCGCGTCGGCCTGCGACTGGGCGACCGTACCCGAGGGAGGAAACCCAGCCGAAGCCTCCACGTCGGACTGAACGAGCCTGCTCTCCGATGCTGCGCTCAAGAGCTCATCGTCTTCCCGGGCCCCGAATAAGAGGTCGAACTCGCCCTGAGACGAGCTGGCGGTCTCATCCAAGAGCCCGACCGGGGCAAGCGAGCGTGTTGAGGAATGGGAGGTCCGTGGGGGGATACCCGGCAGAGGTGCTCCCATTGAGGTCCCCAAATCGCCCCCAGTGCTAACCGCCGTGGCCTCATACCCGTAGGTAGAAGGACCGAGGCGGGGAGCCGCTGGGGTGGCTTGCTTTCTTACAAAGGCAAGCCGCAACTGCAACGTTTTCATGGTCATGTTCTCGCAATGAGGACAAGACCCATCCACGAACGATGTCTCCGCGTGGGCAGTGCCCAGACACGTAAGACAACAATCGTGGCCGCCAGAAGCTGAGAGATAATGACCACAACCAGGAATAACACACAAACGGAAAGGCATCTTTAAAAAGACGTTCCGTGTGTGCCGCTCTTTTAGTGAAGAAAATATACTCTTTTAGAATATACTCTTTTTGTTGTTTGTTTGTTTCTGCCAAAGCGCCCAGGAGTGTTCTCTGCACTGCACCGGTGCAGAGGGGGAGAAGCCGCTGTAAGAATCCAGCAGAGGAGGCAAATGAAAATCACGTAGAATTCAGCTCAATGAATAGAACCGCTCGGCTCCGAATAGAAAATCTGAATGAGTGGTTGCATACCAGCTCCTTTTATACTCGTATGTCCAGGGGAGTGGCATGCAAATTCCATTCACCAATTCCCATTGGCCTTTTTTCAAAAAGCAGAGGTGTTCGGAGCTCCCAAGAATGACCCCTAGTGTCACTACATCGACACAACATCGAGTGAGTGACAGATAGGAAACCAGATTGTTACTGTGCTTTATGTGAATGTGGGTGCGTGGATGATGAGTATGCACTTAGCTAGTTTGGGGACAAATGTATCCCCAAAAATTTGATAAATCTGAGCAAACCTCCTGCTGGAGACATTCAGGGACATTGTTTAGTATAAGATTAACAAAGTGCTTTTGTGTGTGTTAGGATTTGGTTTAGTTTGGTTCTAAAATTGAAAAAGAGTTTTCTTTGTGGGTTAGGGTTAGCCTAAACCTAAATAAGGAGTTGGTCTAAATGTAAAAAAGACCTAATAATTTTCTCTTAATTTTTTTATTCATAGGACTTTATTACCACCTAATCACAACAGCTGAAACAAATCTGAGTCAGATCTATTTGGATATTTTAAAGACAAATCAAAGACAAAATAGGGGTAGGGTTAACCCTAACCCTAAGGGTTATCTTATGCACAGTTAATATTTTTTCTTACGCATCGGTATCTAAAGCTTTATGCTTTAAGATTTTATTTTAAAATCCAAGTGCTGGGCTGGAATGTGGGGCAACAAAGAGATCCATCTCCTTCGTGTGGTTCACTCCCCCAAACATGTGAGGGTCTTTATTAATGACTGTGACTCACCCCAGAGGGTCAAACCCTTTCGGCCTGCTGATGGATCTCATCTGCAGCTGAGTGTGGTGGGATCTTCTGCCTCATATGTGCTGCACCATCAGTTTTTCAATAAAATTAGGGTTACACTGATGCTCTGCATCCAGAGAAATGACAAGTAAACAAAAGAGAGATGATGACCATGTAGAACCCCAATTCCGAAAAGTTGGGACAGTTTGAAAAATGCTAATAAAAACAAAAAGGAGAGATTTGTAAATTATATTCACCCTTTGCTATATTGAAAGCACTACAACTAAACATTATATGATGTTTTACCTTGTGAATTTCATCGTTTTTTTTTTTTAATGTACAGTAATTTCAAATCAGATGATTGCAACACACTCCAAAAACAGTTGGCACTCTCGAGTGTTTACTGAAGACACAAGTTTAAGTTTAAAAAGTGGAATTTTCCCCCATTCATCCATTATGCAGGTCTTCAGCTGCACAATTGTATGGGGTCTTCGTTGCCGTATTGTGCGCTTCATAATGCACCACACATTCTCAATTGGAGATGGTCAGGACTGCAGGCAGGCCAATCCAGCACCAGTACTCTCTGCTTATTCGGCCAGTACGTGGTTTGAAGTTGTCCTACTGAAACTTCTGGGATGTCCCTGGAAAAGATGGTGCTGGATAGCAGTATATGCTGCTATAAAATATGTACATATCTGTCTGCATTAATGGTGCCCTCACAGATGTGTGAGTTACCCATGCCATGGGCACTGACACTCCTGGCCCATACAGACACTGGCTTTTGGAGCTGACGCTGATAACAGCTTGTTGGTCCTTTTCCTCTTTGGCCTGGAGAACATGACAGCTGTTTTTCAAAAACTATTTGAAATGTGGCCTCATCGGACCAAAAAACATGGTTCCACCGTTCTACTTTCCATCTATGATGAGACCGAGCCCAGAGAAGTCGGCAGCGCTCCTGGACAGTGTTGATGTAGGGCTTCTGCTTTGCATAGTAAAGTCTTAAAGAGCAGCTATTATGGTTTTTCAAATATTACCTTTCATGTAGTGTGTTATATAGCTGTTTGTGAATTTAAAAATGTCTGCAAAGTTTCAAAAATCAAAGTGCACAACAAATAGAGTTATTGACTCCCAAAAGAAAGAACCGATTCTGAACACCAGACTTATTCTGGTTACTAACTTAGTCATTAGTAATTCCAGACTTACTTCCTGTACTAACCTACATAATTTGGTAACACAAAACCCGCCTCTGGTCTTTATTGGCTGCTCGTGAACAGCTTTGACCCGCCCTCAAACACTACACTAAGCGATAGACCAATCACAACAGACTGGGACATCTGACCAATCAGAGCAGAGTAGGCTTCCTGAAAGGAGTTTAGAATGAATCCTTTAGAACGGATCATTGAACGAGTCGTTTTTGACACTGGGAAAAAAAAGGTAATGCTGCAATTTAAATTATGAGCAAATTATAGTGTTTTTTGACCTTGGATGCATGAAAATTTATTGTATGAGACCTTTAAAACAACATTAGGCAGGTATAAAAACCATAATAGGTGCTCTTTAACTTGCATCTGTGGCTGCATTTCCATGGTTGATTATTAAATTAATAACCCCTCCAATCCTGAATTGGTGGTTACATCCTTGGTCTTTGGGGAATATTGTTCTCAAAGTGCTGGATTATTTGCTGAAGCATCTGTTGGCAAATTGGCAAGTCTCGAATGAGCCTTGCTCTTGAAGGACTAGGCTGTTTTTGGATTTTGGACAAAAAATATGAAAATCACTGTTTAATTAAGAGGTTTCAAGGAAATTAAGAGGTTTCTGTAAACAATCATTCCTGGAAGACAGAAAACTCCAAATAAAATATTCTATCTATATTATTGCTGATATCTTTGTTACAAAAAAAAAGGAAAGAGAATCAGTCTTTTACACAATATTATGCTTTGTTTGTCACTTGGGCAACCACCGATTCATAGTCTTTTTTTGGGCAGTCTGGAGACCACAACTATGGCTTGTTATTTAAAAAATTAACTGTTCAGGTCTGCACTATTAGAACAGGTTCAGAGTTCACATAGCCCAGGATATGTTGGCTGTATGTTCCTTAGCCTTCATACGCAGTACAGCAATGCTGGACGACCGTCGTTCAAACTCTGGTTTGGTTTCAAATGTGCCATGACTGGTTGGTGAATGAGCCAGAAGTGAATCGGAAAAGAAGTTGTTGAGAGACACGTGATTAACTCCAAACTGGTTTTGCTGGTGATTGGGGAAACCCACATAACCATGCTCACTGGCCCGCGGTGAGTGGGGGTAGGGGGATGTCACACAGGGAGGGGAACCTCGTGGGATCATGCAGGAAGAGACTACAGAGCTGCCTGGAGTTGGACCTGTCCACAAGTTGTTGGGAATCTGTGTGGTCAGGGAAAGGCGGAATAATGTAAAATCAAACAAAGACAGCATTTGAATGTCAATCAAACCATATCAGCAAACTTCCACTTTAATACAAAAAAGTAAACATACATACAGTTGTTTCCAAAACAAGCTACACTGAAAAAAGTTTTGTCAGATAAAAATGTGTGTCATGTGGTAACCACTAAATTAACAAGTTGTATTCAAGTAACAAATATTTTAATATGACTGAATTAACCAGACAACATTAGGTTACACCAACAAAATAGGTTAGATCATGCAGAAATTTTTACAGTGTGTTTCTACCTAATCAGACAGTTAAAAAGACTTTTGTTAGTAACAACTCTATTACAAAATAATACTTTGTTGTCCAAAAAACAGCTCTTTTAGAGTTTACCACATTTAGGTTAAGTGACAATTTTCTTTAGACACTATGCTAATAGGGGGGGTTTGAGAGAGACAACATCAGGAACTCATAGAGCAAAATATCCACAGTGAAAGAAATGTTATATATATATATATATATATATATATATATATATATATATATATATATATATATATATATCAGACTTAATTAAATTGCATATTCAATTATGTCCAAGACTTTAAATAAATCCAGACCAGGCTTTAAAAAACAAACCATGCAGCAGCCCACAAAAATCCACATTATAATTCTGACTGTATACATGTGACGGGAATAAGACAAACACAAGCACTGCAATCTTGCTTAGCACCCTCCCTCTCTCCTTGGTATGCCCAGTGTAATAAGGAGCTGTCATAATCTCATATTAAGGCAGACGCTGTTTTTTATGTGAATATGGAAAACACATGAGCGAAGAATATAAACCAAGTGGAAACCGCTCTAGGATAAAGGAAACTGGGGTCCCGCAGTGCCATCTAAATCTTCATCTCCCAACAACTTCTGACAGTTAACGTGAGACTACGTTTTGCGGCCTGACTAGTGGACTCTATTCGTCAAAATAAGGTTAGAAAGGCGTTGCTAACAGTTGTTGTTAATTCATGCCTAGTGTTTGCGCAAGGAGGACCATGCGCTATTAGCGAAAATTCAGTCAAATATTTTGAATGCGTATAGAATGTAATCGGATAATTAAAATCTAAATCATGAAACCTATTAGCCTACATAACGTGTGGATGTTAAAAATAGTGGAAAAACGGACAAACTGATGTGCATTATTTATTAATTTAGGCCAAACGCAAAATAAAGTCTGTACACAATAATAAAGCTGAGTTGGAGTTACGAGTCGTGCGTTCGCATTTGGGAAGTGTGAACCTATAGCCAATGCATATAATTAAAAATGATCGGTCAAGTTAAGTCTATTGATTTTTTATATTTGTGTCTTTAGATAAGTCTCAGTCTGAGGATAATAATAAAGGAAATCAAAGAAATAAAGAAAGTCACTCGCCTGTGAATAACTGTCTGTTCGGGGCAGCATTGATATGTCATACGTCGCTGCAAAGTGACTTTTGGCCTGCTGGATCTGTCCATATCTCTCTCTCTTCCTCCACTTGGCTCTTCTGTTCTGAAACCATACCTTCAAAGAAAGAGAGTAGTAGAGTTATTTTTCCTCGATGTTAAATAATTGATTAAATATTGGAAAATAAATTTTTATGTAGCCCAATTTTATAGAAGAAATCTGAAGTGACTCGGATGATGTCGCCTAATAACTGAAGTTACACTGAAGTGTTATTTTGTTTGATTGTGAGTCGTCAGTAAGTAGCCTATTATTGATACTATTTGGTGTAGGCTATTGTAGTAATTGTGAAGCCATAATTAATTACAGGTTTGTGAGACGATGAGTTAATCAGTTGAGACATAGTTACAAACTTGAACTCTCTGTAGCAAACACGCACGGAAATAAAGATTTGCTGTGATTTCACAATGCTTTATTATTCTAGTAGCCTACGAGTGTCCATTAATCTTAAATAAATGCCCTGTAAATACTAATAGTAATCTTAAATTGTAAAAAAAACAAAAAAAAAAACAAAAAAAAAATAGTTTACTCAACTTAAGCTTAAGTTTTTACTATTCTTACTAGTTTTAATTAAGTTACCGTTACTCTCTAAATCCTAAAGTTGCAATTAATAAAAAACACTTTTAAGTGGTCCTAATTAAACAGTAATTTGTCACATTTTGGAATCATAACTCAAAAATGTACATTATTTAAACTTTGGCATTGAGTATGACTGACTCAAAATTATCAAGTACAAAATTGCGGCTGTGTGGAATACCCATAAGCCCTTGCTCTTGAATAGATTATGCATGTTTGTCTAAAACAAGGAAACTTATGTAGAAAAATAACATATATATAGAGAGAGAGAGATATTTATTTTATTTATTTATTTTTTATTTATTTTTTTAATGTATGTAATTTTAATTCTTATGACTATTGTTGTTGTTTTGTTGTAGCTGACTGATAACTGCGATTTGTCTGAAGTCACCATGAGGGTGATTAATGTCACCTCTGGTGAAATTGGAGCATGTTAAGTTTAAGCAGTTTTTCTTTACTCAATTGTATTTGACAAAAGTGCAGATTTATATTCACTAAGAAGTACTGAGTAGAATCCAATGTGCCAAATGGCTAACCTAGAGTCCAGTCATAAATTCCTTTACACTGTATAATACATGTTATAACCCAGTTTAAATAATTTAACACAAGGATACTTTAATCACAGATTAGTTCAATTTACTTGTAACTAGTTAACGTTACTTAAGTTCAGTTTACTTGAGCCAAATAAGTATGTTTACTTGTAAAAAGCATGCAAACCGAGTGCCTTGAAAAATCTAAGAAAGGTCAGCTAATTAGATTTACAATGTGTAGGTCATAAATTGTACTGTAATCTATAGCAAGCCGTAGGCTTATGCATGAGGAATCAAGAGATTTATTCTAAATGAAAATTAAATGGCAAAATGTTGTCCTCGTGATGATAATGTATCCTCAAACTAGATTTGAATTTGATGGAGAATTTGTTTTAAATAAGAATAACAATAACACATTAAAAAGTATGAAGTCTCGGAATTTCGGAAATGTGTAGAATTTTAGTTACCTGTACTCTGGCCTCCGTGAGCTCTGTTCTCATGGCCAGCTGTTCTCTCACGTATACATCTGGATAATGGGTTTTCTGGAAGACTTTCTCTAGTTCCTCTAGTTGAGCACTCGTGAAGGTTGTGCGGTGGCGTCTCTTTTTGCTGCTCGACACGTTACTGTCACATTTTTCACCGAGCTCGTCTAAGTCGGTTTTCTCAGGTGCGGTTGTGACCGGTGAGGCTCTGATGTTGCAACAGTTCTCCATCGGATGCAGGCTGCTGTCCTCAGTTTTAGGAGCGCAGTAACTCACGCCTACAGTCATTATTAATAATTTAAATATTCCTTAGTGCAAAGAAAGAAGCTTAAATATATGTCATGTAATGGAAACATTTTATTATAATTTGTATTAATAACTTTAACAAATATTATTGCGTTATATAATGCGTAACATCTTTAGTTCATATCGAGTATAAAACTTTGACATTCATATGTTTGCATGTTGTTTTGATGTATGTCTCGGTGTATTACTGACCTGTTAAGCATTGTATTATGTTGCTTAATGACATTAATGAAAGTGTGAATTTAATTTTAATTAAACTAATAAAAATAAAAGATCAGTGTTTTCATAAGTAGGCATAATAATTATAGGGCTTATTTAAAAGGCTAAAGAAGTTTATTTAAAACTACCAAATGGAGGAAAATATGCTCAACTTTACAGCAACACTGCAACTTTAGCTACACATAACTTAAATATTTAGAATATTTGTGAATAATATTTAGAATAATTTAAATTTAAATGATTAGTTAAACGTGAAATGTGCTTCATTTTATCTAAAGTTCTTATATAGGCTATTTCAGGACAATCAACTACTCAACAGTAAAAAAGAAACTAAAATTTCTTGTCAGAATATGCAAAATTGCGCAATGGGCTTTTTTTCCCCCCTCATATTAAAACAAAAATCTCGTAGGTTTACTGATTATTTTTGGGGTGATTATATGGGTTAAAAATATTTTTCTATTACATTTCACATGTTTCAAAGACAAAAGTTTCTTTCTTTCTTTCTTTTCTTTTTTTTCCTTAAATCAAAACTTACTGTTTTGGTTGTCACATGGAGAAGACCTGTCCATCGTGCTGTGGTGATCATTGCTCTGCATCGAGAAGGCCTGAACGCATTTAGGTGTTGTCTTGTAGTACTGCACATTGTCTAAAGTCTCCATGACCTGGTCCATGTAGTAATCGCTGCCTTTAATCGCTTGACTTTTCAAGGCGAACTTGTCGCTCAAATATTCCATCATCGTCCTCTGGCCTCGTCTCAAGCATGAAGCGCATCAAAGGACACCATAAATATTTTGGTGATGTCAAAAATGAAGCAATACAGCCAATTATTTGCACAAGCCGTTCATTTGTCTTGTTTTAAAGAGACCGAGGGCCTCTCTTTATACTGTAGAGAGAGGGAGCTTCAAGCAACCACCCAACTTCTGAATATGGAGAAGTTGAAACTCCACCCACGCGCACATCCACAATAAATAAGATTTATGAAACTCTGCGATGACCAGAAATGAAGCAATTACACTTTCTTTCCTTTTAAATATGTGTGGATATTCTTGGTTTTTTAACGGATTAATCCGATTAAAGTGCGCAATGTTGACATTTTTATATAGATAAAGGTATTCGTAAATAACAGGCTATTTAAAACATTACAAATTGTACATATTTAAACAACAGTTTAGAGACTAAATAAATCTTTAGATGCTTTTGGATCTAAGATCTAAACTTCAGATGTTTTGCATTCTTTTTTTTATTTGAAAAGTTGTAATGACAGATGTAACAAAGACATTGAAATAGGAGTAAAACTTAAAAATAACTTTCCAGCAAAAAGTACATTTTTGATAATATTTTCTTTCTATTGTTATAATTACAACATTATTATAACATTATTTTGATAACTATTAATCATTTTCTTATTAGAGAATTTAGTGTACATAGGAAACTAACTGCTTCGACACAGACATCTGATAAGCCATTTAATATTAGGTCTACTGTTTTTTTAATTGCTTGATTATTTGTTGATGATGATTTGATGGTGAACCCGGAATTATAATTTTCTGATGCAGATGCACCATACAAATAACTAGCCAACTAGTTTCATACTATTTGTCTACATATCAAACTATTCACTTTCTTTTAACTGATTTTAAATAAATAGATGATGTTTAAAAAGTTTACATACGTTTCTAAAATACAAAATTTTTATCCATAAATATTATATTTTAAATATTATCTTCACTCCTACTTATTTTCAACAGTATTTACAGGCCCTATGAAGTCAGAATAGCAACTGGAAAAGTCCAACAGGGCCTGTTTCCCCAAATCATTGTAAGCCTAGTAGGCTAGATCATAGAATAAAAAAAAAGTAGTTCATCTTAATTTTTCCAAAAGCATCGTAACTTAAGTGGTACTTGAAAATGCTGGTAGATTTATGAGTGCTCTGGAGTAGTCCTACAGCGCTAAGAGCATTGTAAGGACACAGACTTATGCAGACACCAGGACAAACAGGAAATTACACCTGATACAATTTAAATATAGTTACACTTTATGCTTAAACTTTAATATCAGGATACCATTTTATTTATTTTTATTTGAACTAAGAATAAGAATAACAAAATGCATAAAATAGTCTATATAAATGGATGAATAGATTAATTAGTAAACAAATAAAGTTATTTGTGTGGACTAGTTTGTAACAGCAAAGTGCATGGTGGCATGATTGATGCAACTGTATAAATTAAAATCAGAGAGAGAAGAAAAAAGTAAATAATTGCATGAAAATCGTCTGTATATATTGGCTCATTATCCTTGTCTCCTCTTCCTATCTGACACCCAAAGGCGCTCTCCAGGCACTACAAGTTGTGTAGCACCGCACATTTTTGGGAGTAGAGCAGACCTCCGATTTATTGGTGAATTTCCCTAAAGCGCAACTTCTAAACGTCTCCTTATTTTGCGCTGTGTGATAACACGGTGAACCTCGTAATATTCAATGAATGCTTGCAGGATCATACACAGGGCCTCCGCCGTCTTCACTAATCCTGGAAGCTTTCATATCAAGAGAAATTTGTGAAAACGAAATATTACACATGCACACCTGATTATGGAAGCAGACTGTGTAAAAAGAAATAGATCATTCTGCACAAAATTTTTGTTAAACAATATGTAAATATGTAGTTAATTAGGTTGAATATATTAGAAAATATTTTCTAAAAAATATTAGCGAGGTAAATTTTAAATGATTGTAAAGTTACTCACAAATATAATGAAGTTACAATGACGAGCAGAATACAATAGAAACGCTCCTAGAAAACGCTCTTAACCGCTAAGATCAATCGTTATTGAGAAAGGAGGCCCAGGCCAATTTGTGATGTCGTCATAATCATTGCAAATAATTAATATAGAACACAGTGCAAAACAAATGAAATGTTACTGTAACACAATTAAATACAATTGTCACACAGTATTAAGCTAATGATTTTTTAGAGATTTTCTTCTTTAGGAAATTTCTTGTAATAGGCTACATGTTACCAAAACATTGGCATGTTTAAATTCTAGCCTCATATACGCGCAATTTTAAAATGGTCCTATTTTACATATTAAACGACACGAATTCTGCTGATTTTGTAACTTCTCTTTTTACACTCTATTACCAGAATAAATTAATAATGGCTATTATAACACTTTAAGAAACTCCAAACAGTCTCCATCTTTAGAAATATGACCATCACACAGTAAGCATGAGGCTAATAAGCAGTCTTTTTTTGGATGCCAGAATATAAAAGCCGGCAGCAAAATGATTTTGCGACCACCTGAACGTTTGTATTTAAAACAGGAAAGGCGTCATCGGATACCACCCTCAGTCCAAAGTCCATAAGAGATCACACATCAAGAAGCTCTCTCCCCTCTGCCAGCAAATCATACCACCTGCCATGCTAGCCATATCTTAAGGGTCACTTACAATGCTTGGGGGTTGATGGTGCCACTCTTGGAAAAAAATGAAAATAAATAGGGACGCTCTTAAGTAGCAGGGGGTTCTTATTAAGGTTCTGAAATGACCTTGTATTTGGACCCTTGCTGAGGGAAAAATGTGAGAAATTCTGTGTGGTTTGTTGAAATTTTGACTGCATATTATAAGTAAAGCTCATGAAAGACTTATGGTCTGATTTCACTCAGTTAAGAACATAAATCCATTGGAAAAAAAAAAAAGAATAAAAAAAAATCGTATACAAATTACATTTAGATTTATGTGAAAATGTATGCAGTGAAATAATTAAAACAACAGAAAACACTTTTTATTGCCATATAAGAGAGCAAAATGTTCTTAAATTGGCACTTAATTCAGTTTTTATATTTTTTATCATTATGTAAAATTTTTACATTTTGTATTATTTTGAAGGCCTGCTTTAAACTATAATTTCTCAACTAACTTTTTTAACAAACTGCAATAAAGTATTCATAAACACAAAGTCTTCATCAGAAATAATATTCATTCTGTTACCTCAAAATTGTATGGGTGCATTCTGGAAGTCAGCCTTACAGGCTTGCAATGAGATACAATTATAATATATATACAGTTGAAGTCAGAAGTTTTTAAACTCAATTTTTCACAATTCCTGACATTTAATTGTAGAAAACATTCCCTGTCTTAGGTCAGTTAGGATCACTACTTTATTTTAAGAATGTGAAATGTCAGAATAATAGTAGAGAGAATGATTTATTTCAGCTTTATTTCTTTCATCACATTCCCAGTGGGTCAGAGGTTTACATACACTTTGTTAGTATTTGGTAGCATTGCCTTTAAATTGTTTAACTTGGGTCAAACGTTTTGGGTAGCCTTCCACAAGCTTCTCACAATAAGTTGCAGTAATTTTGGCCTATTCCTCCTGACAGAACTGGTGTAACTGAGTCAGGTTTGTAGGCCTCCTTGCTCGCACATGCTTTTTCAGTTCTGCCCACAAATTTTCTATCGGATTGAGGTCAGGGCTTCGTGATGGCCACTCCAAAACCTTGACTTTGTTGTCCTTAAGCCATTTTGCCACAACTTTGGAGGTATGCTTGCGGTCATTGTCCATTTGGAAGACCCATTTTCGACAGCGCTTAACTTCTTGGCAGATGTCTTGAGATGTTGCTTCAATATATCCACATAATTTTCCTTCCTCATGATGCCATCTATTTTGTGAAGTGCACCAGTCCCTCCTGCAGCAAAGCTCCCCCACAACATGATGCAGCCACCCCCATGCTTCACGGTTGGGATGGTGTTCTTCAGCTTGCAAGCCTCACCCTTTTTCCTCCAAACATAACAATGGTCATTATGGCCGAACAGTTACATTTTTTTTTTTTCATCAGATCAGAGGACATTTCTCCAGAAAGTAAGATCTTTGTCCACATGTGCACTTGCAAACTGTAGTCTGGCTTTTTTATGGCAGTTTTGGAGCAGTGGCTTCTTCCTTGCTGAGCAGCCTTTCAGGTTATGTCGATATAGGACTGTATGTAAACTTCTGACCCACTGGAATTGTGATATAGTCAATTAAAAGTTAAACAATCTGTCTGTAAACAATTGCTGGAAAAATTACTTGTGTCATGCACAAAGTAGATGTCCTAAACGACTTGCCAAAACTATAGTTTGCTAATATGAAATCTGTGGAGTGGTTAAAAAAATTAGTTTGAATGACTTCAACTGTAAATATATATATATATATATATATATATATATATATATATATATATATATATATATATATATATATATATAAAATGAAAAGTGGCAAAATGTAAATATAATGACTAAGGAATCATCTTAATAGCACACTGTCAGAGTGGTACATATGAATCAGAGAGAAGTTTGTAGTTTCCTCCATTATGAACACTGTTACATTGTTACTTTCTTAAATCATTTTTGTAAAGGCCACAAGAGGCTTTTAGGCCAATGACATGTTTGCCATTGGTTATTGCCTCTCTCTCTCTCTCTCTCTCTCTCTCTCTCTCATGTAGGAAAGACAGAATGAATCCCTGATGAAAGTCAGAGGTCAGTATGAGCATGTCAGCTGGGTTTGTGTACATACGCCTTTGCAGTCACTTAACTAATTAAAATGATAATAAACGACTTGGCCACAGTTAGTCCTTCCAGCTGCATATATTGGGCTGCACAGGTTGGGCCAGCGAGTGAAATTTGGTTTGAAAGGCCTGTTCACTTTAGTGTGAAGCCTTTGCTTCATGTCAAAATGGCTGAAGGATTTAGTCAATGCAGTATTTATTTTCCCTGTAATGTGTTCCTGGGTAGCTAAATACAATGTAGTCTATTACAAACCCAAACAAACCAATACGTTTTAAATGGCTCTGAAGGCCCTTGCTTACCCTGTACAGATCTGCTCTCGCTGGCAGTCGAAAAGATTATCTCTCATGGTTTGCCTATGTTTTTTGTGGGTAACAACTGGCATGAATTACCCGCTGGCTTCCAGCCTGTAAATTCAGTCATTCTGTCCGCTATTCTAACCTTTCGCAAAAGTGGAAATTTGGAAACTTTCTGTTAATGCAACACTGCAGATCTATCTATATATAATCCTTCTTTTGTTCAAAAGGACCATTTTCTTCTCTTTTTATCCTAATTATTTGTGCACTGTAAACAAATTTTCATATATGAACAGAGACCAGCAACACAAGACCTATGGGCGGCCTATCTAAACAAAATGCCAAAACTCTCACTAACAAGACCTTTTCTCAAGATTTATTTGATCACTAAACTGCTGCCCAGAAAGTTATTTTCCAACCAGTGTTTGTGAGTTCAATCAGCTTTTTGATGTCCAAATTAAAATACACAAACACAGAGACTGATATTTGATATTAACACTAGAGAAAACGGTCTAATAGTAAAACTGATATTTGCATTTATTCTACTGGATTTTGGACCTGTTTGCCATAGATTTTTGACCTGTGCTTTTAACATTTTATCAAACAGATACAATTTTAACAATGTTTGTGCCAGAAATGTGTACAAAACCAATATTTTATTGACGGGATCTTTGATATATAACTTTCATTAAATATACTTAAATTAAATGTAAAGCTTTTAGTTTTGGTTTTATGAAAAGCACAAAGAAATGACAAAAAAAAAAAAAAAAGACTACACTGAATCAAAACAGGAATGAGCTGGTTTCTATTGCCTGTCATTGTCTGCATATTAAGCATGTCATTTGTAAATGCTTTCCATCCATTCCATGGCTCGCAGAGCACACGTTAAATGGAGTGATACTTGAAAGCAATACGTATCCTGTGACCGCCTGCAGATATTTGGGCTATATCTCATCCATTGCTTCTAATTCATTTGCAGGAGAGGAAGCTGGATTTAGTAAAAACAGCAGCTGCAGGGAATTTCAGTGGAGATCAAATGTGCATTGTAAGTCTTGTTAAGGGCTTACATCAACAAGACATACATCACACTCTGATATATATATATATATATATATATATATATATATATATATATATATATATATATATATACACCCAAAACAAAAACAAAAGAACTGAATCAATATTATCCCACAAACACAAGCTGATGTAATTGTCTATTTTACTTGTTCAATTTGTCCCTTTTCTTTCCTCCACCTCAGCCTCCACTGTATCGGACCGGGTTGTGAGATGCGTTCCTCATCGGAGCTGAACTGACTCTATTGGGTGATGGCACTTCGGTTTCTGTTAAAACAAAGACCATATTTCAATTGCAATGCACCTTCAGTTATGCAAGGGTATTGACATATTCAATCTAAAACTACTATAACAGCATTTAGCTAATTATTTTATATTAATGCATATAGCTTTTACTGTCTTATATTAATAGAGAGACTACATGGAATATTTGTACTTAAAAAAAATAAAATTTGTCACAATGCAGAGCCATTTAAAATCAACTAGTGAAGGCAAAAACATCATCTAAAATATACACTTGATAGACCTCTCTCTCTCTCTTTAGTGCTATAGTATATTAGCATAGAGTATACATTTGAACATTTGAAACTCTCTCCCAGCAGGGTATCATGGTCCTCATCCATGTGCTATGGCCCGAATGTGTCCATTCCACATTGAGCTCAGCACAGATTTTATTTTATTTTTTCAAACAGAGAACAAAGTGTGCTTTTTTCTGTAGCTGATGCATTCCACGTGTAGAATTCATGGCCACACTCGGCAAGGGAGTCATACGTGGTAAGACAGAATGGTACTGTATATGGAGATCTTCACAGACACAAGAAGCTACCATGCACCACGTCACTACCCACTACAAGATGAAATATTAATTTATAAAATGAATACATTATTTTTATTTCAAAGACCAAATTAGCACTGGACAGAGAATGCAGTTTCATCGCCAAGTAACTCTTCCCTTAATCAATTCAATACATTTTACAAATGTGGTAGCTGTTTACCTAACACAGAATTGTGTTTTTGCTTAATTTGTCTTTGTTGTTCTTTGCCTGTGTGTGTTAGATATTAAATCACACTTCAAACTCTGGACGTTTATATTAAGAGACATATGTTGTTGCCCAAGTTCTGTGGGCAGATATTTAATAAAACGGCCACACACTCACTTAATCGCTGTGACCAAACAAATTGTTTTCAGTCATTTTGCTCCCATTACCTTTGGTCCAGGGCAAAAACGAGGCATCAGGAGATTTCCTTCTACACACATAATGAAAACGTTTATGGCTCCCTAAACTGTTCTTTATGGCTCTGCCCCAGTCCGCAGAGGGTATCTTGTTGCATTAAAGCTAAGTAGTATTTAAGGATTCCTTAGTAGATTCTGAACGCAGTACTAAGCCTGTCAACTTCGTACCTCTGACTCAATGGCCCACACTGATTCAATTCAAATGACAAGACGCCTATGAGGGATTGGGAAATGTTGTATTATGTTAACTGATAAACAACAGACAGGATAATGCACTATGAGAATAAAACATTCCTTTCAGAAAATTAGAAGGAATATTTGTGGTCATGATGGATGTAAGTCACTGCAATGGCTTCTGAAATAATAATGAATTATGCATGCAAACGACAACTTGGAAACGAATCTTGGAAAATTTCCATTTATTTCAATTTTCTCCTGCCAACATGATAAGAGCTTTGATTTATCAAGAAACAGCCTTAGAATGTACTTTTTCTTTCGTTACAATCACTCCCATAAATCACCTATAAATACCTCCTTATGAAAGACCCGGCACAGTCAGTCATTTAGACCGACAGCGAGTCAGTCAGGTTGTCAGCATCCTCGTGAATTTAATTTTCAAATCATCATCAGAATCCAATTTGGCTTCATTAGGAGAGACAGTGGAAGGCCTTCACAGTCCTGCATCACTGTGTTAAATGTGCTGAGCCCTGCTTGTGTCACTCAGTGGAATCTTTGTCAGGAGAGCCCACTTTGTGTGTGTGACAGAGATAGCACTTATTCAGTGAGCTGTCAGAGGTCTCTCTTGCTGGCCGTTTCCTGCTGAAAGAGAGATTATTCCCTCTGTCCCCTCATCGACCCTGTCTGCTAAGCTCACACACTCTGACGTGTGCATCTACACACACATGGACACATACTGTATGCATGCATATAAGCAAAATCATTCAAACACAGGTACAATATCATTATCTACAACACAGCAACAGAACAATGAGATCTGATTTATTGTAGGCGTCGTTATCAAGTGAGGATGATGTTCATATATTCATGTCAGTTTCAATTGTGCTCTTCACCCCACACCCACTGTCTGTCTGTCTATGCAGTGCAATATTTGATTTGGCACTTGACCGACATGACTCAAACTCATTTCAATGTGTGAAGTCCACAGTGCACATAATTAATCCCATTGTTTTACATTTCATACATTTTCACAAGGATAAACTGCGTGGAGATGATACTACAGAGCACTAGCAAACAAAAAGAGATAAAGAATAGTAAAAAAAAATATATATTCAAATGTATTAAATAACAGGTGGAAAAGGGAGTTTCATTTTTTTTAATAAAAGCGCTTTGCTTGTGATATCATCAATAGAGGGCAAAGATATGAAACCAAATTGTTCTAATTTTAATTAGAATATATATATATATATATAGAGAGAGAGATAGAGAGAGAGAGAGAAATAGAGAGAGAGAGAGAGAGAGAGAGAGAGAGAGATTTATTTATATTAATTCATTTATAGTACATATTTAATGTGTGTTAAATATGTGTGTTCAACTGAATGTCTCCGAGCCTGAGTATGTCTGTTAAGAGGCAGAGAGATACCAGTAGAGTCAACCATAAACTTTGCTTTCGAATCTACATCGCCTCTGCAGCCAGCACTGGCCTGAGAAAACAAAACCAGGTACATAATTACATAAACACCCACCTCAAATACACACACAAATATTATCCCATACACAAGTATTTATAGGGCTGAAAACAGCAGCAATTATTGTGGCAAGTACTTTGTATGAGTACCACTATAACCTAACATAACATTTAATTAACAAAGCATCCAATGAGCATTTATTAGTGTAAGGGTTTACGTACACACAAGCCAAATAACATTTCTTACCATAAGTTGCACCCTCCCACCATTAAGAACATCACGGTCAATCTCAGGGAGGAAATGACTCCTACAAAATCATGCAATAAATTACCTTTAACACTGCATTGCCACAATAGCACATTCTAAATAATTTAAACTCTAAAAATTGTAGACGCATTGGTGTACATATAAATTCGTCACTATCCTCCATTAGTATTAGCAGCTATCATTTTATAATGTATCATCCATCTATACATTTCTTAAAAGTTTTAATGCAAAGCAGATATCTCACCGTCCTGCGTGGGGACAAGTCTGCGTGGTGTGTGAAGCCGCTAGTAAGTTCTCTCCTTATAATTTTGTCTTTCCTCAACTCTTGGTGCATTGTAAACTTCCACCTCTGCTTGGTGAACTGCGCTTGGCATAAACAAAGAAGCAAAGCATCCAAAAGATTTTTTTCTGTTAAATCTATTTAAACATTTACAGGAATAAACATTACATTTAGAAGGGGGTTGTGTGCCAGAAAATATCTGATAAGCAACATGTGAGTCAAGTAACAAGAATCAAGTTTTGAATTGTACTAGATTGTAACTAGGAAACAAAAGTAAAATAATAATAATAATAATTTTGTTTTGGATGGCTTGAAACAACATGACTATAAAGCTCCAGAGGTGAACAGCACATGCAAATTACCTTTGTCTCAAAAACTTCTGTGGTTTATGTGTAAGCCTACTGAGCAACAAAAAGAACCAAATGAGTCAGATGGAAGTAGGAAAATTTATGGACAGTGTCGATACTTGCCACCAAAAAGCCCTAATTCAAAATAAACACATGCTCTCAGTGGAGACTAGAATTAATTGATAACGACTTCTGACGGCCAAGTGCTGGAACTAATGAGCCATATATTTAACTCATTTTCATAGTTTTGCCAAAAAGTAAAGAGCAGACAAGGTTTATGGGTAACTGTTGTCATGGGTTAATTGGAAATCCACTAAAAATGTCAATTGAATAACTCCTCCCCAAGGGCTGGAGGAAAAAAAAAAAAAAAGGCAATCCACATTTGTTGGTGTTGTATCGTGCTGAAATGGAACAATTACTCAGCATTGACAGCAAGTGTTTTGCATTTTTGGGCTTTCAGGTGCTTGTTTACTACTCTGAAACATCTATGTTTTCATGTACATGTACATCTAGTGTCCGGTAGTTCTCGAACCCGCGTCCCCCCCCATTTATCCCACCCTCAGGACATTAGGGGGCCCAGGAGTCACGCCTGTTAGAGGGGCTCTTAAGTACATTAGTCTGTGTGGTACTGCAATGGTGGTGGCAGGGGTCTTGTCTCTGAATCAAAGAATTGGCTCTTTCATGGGGGGTCAGGATGGCAGAACCACACTGCAGGGTAGCATTAGTGGAACAGGTCAAAATGGTTACTGTGCAGATATTTTAAAAAATCCTGTTCTCTCATCATATCAATACTGAAACACTGAGACATGGTCACCCCAGACAATACCATCACCACAACTGCCCTGAAAATTCCACAACAATATTTAAATTCACAGAACTAAAACTTTTTCTATGTATGTAACAGACTGCTATATATGAGTATGCTCAGAGACTTAAAAATTATGTTCATAGACAAAAAGACAAAAATGAAAATAACACATCATGAGACATTACTTACAATATCTATGCAATTATTAAAGATATCTAAGCAGTTATTATATAGTATGGCTTGCATTAATCAGAAATGAAGTGAAAGTTACTAAATGAGTATGTTATGTATAAGTTAAATAACATTGTAGCAAATGTTGCAATAATGGGTATATTGTACAACTCATAGAAGCAAAGAAATTGATCCTCAATTTTACTTTAACTTCTAACTATATCTTTGCTATTGTTATATTAATTATTTGTCAATATTAACGTATGCATTGTTCTAAATTTTATACTTTAAGTTGAAAGTAGAGCTGTTGAGTGAACTGTTTGTATTTCCTCCAAAATAAGTACAGTATTTAAGGGGACTATCATTGGTCTTTTATATCTTCAGGCTTTTATGAATCCCATCTGGGGTGGCGATATCATCTTATGTCTATCAGAAATGCTTCCACTGATGATGCCAAACTTTTGAGCTATTTTTGGGTCTGACTTACTAAACTGGAATTCAGTCTCCAAAAAAAGCTGTTCACAATGAAGTCACTACATGCACACATATTTCACAATTTCGCATAGGACACACTGAACAAAATTGTTGTCATGCATATGGTGGATTCTTATGCGTGTGTATGCGTGTGTTTGTGTGACTATGGGACATACCCATGGGGCTTTGAATGTTTGGGAGTTCTCTGAGCAGACTCAAAGAGGGAGGTCAGGTCTTTTATCGTGAAGTTCTGTCTCCCACTTTCCTTTACCCTGGGTCAAACCTTCACCTCCAGAGAGCAGACCACAGGCGGTCAACCAGCGGTCAACACACACACATACACAAACACATGCCACAGCAAACGCTTTCGAAATGCAAGAGGCATGTATGCGGGCATGAATTGCTTGTTAATCATTTCAAACCGACAAAACCCATGGCAATCAAAACTACATTGAAACTGATGGGTCAATGGAGGAAAGAAATATTATAACATTTTAAGGTGAAAGGACTTCTGCAAATTCTTGGTTGCACTGGTGCAGAAAAACAAATGAGAAACAGTGGTAGTATTAATTTAGATTTTGTTATTTGGCTAAGAATTTTGGTTGCAAAAAGCCTCTTATGAGCCTGGTTCTCATAAAACTACAACCTTTGCCTCTAGACAAATTCTATATTTCAAACTTTAATTACTGAAAAATCAATTCAACATGACCAAACTACTGATGCAAGGCAAATTTTATCTGCAATTTAAAAAGTGAGATGCTTAACAATTTAGAGTTTTGAATTGCTTGAGTTTTAAATTGTGTGCATTGCTTAGATAAATGTGTTCTGGTGGTTGAATTTTGTAATAATGTATTTGTATTAATATTTTCTTAGATAAAACAGATCCATAATATTTTAAAATATAATTTCAGCAATGAGTAATTTCTTATGTTAAATTACATTTATTCATTCATTAACTAAATTTAGGTAAATCCTCTCAGCTGATCTAAAGCATTCTATTTTCACACAAACTGACTTCTCTCCGCAACTAGTTTTCAAAGAAATGCCAAACCAAAAGCATCATCTACATGATTTAGTGCCAAATGCCACATATGAGAATACGGGGTTGGAAATATAGTGCACACGATGCAAATCAAACACAGTAGAGCAGTGAAAACTTGGAGGTTAACAAAAAGCATTTACATGTTAAAACACTCTTTAACTGGGTCACTAAGCTGTGGGGTTTGGTTAGGCTACCTGCTCTTCCCCTCTGTTGACCTGCGGAAGGCACCATCAATACAACCCCTAAACCCCACCCCACCAGGGATGGCCGTCCAAGCCTCGGGCTACAGGCTGGCCGCCGCTCCCCTGCTCTCCCCCAGCAGGGGCTTACATTTCAACAGAGCGCTCCAAGCCCCCTTCTGGAGGTGATTAACCCCCCGAAGCCGTGACAGATTCTTGCCGAGATATCCGACTCACTCTTGTTTATTTTATCCGAGCTCTCTTTTGTGGATGTGCTGGACATGAAGTAACCCACTTGAAAATGGGTATCGGCTTACATACGCCAGGGGACTGGTGGAGGAGTCGGAGCAACAACCAAAAAAGTAAAAGAAAGAAAGCAGCAATTGCATCTAAAGAGAATATCTTTCCATTTATTTTAGTTGGTCTGTAGCATGACCCTTCATCTATTCCTCTCAGGGCTTATCTCTTATTCCTGAACCCCCTCGGTAGCATCACACTGAAAAACCCTTCCCTCCTGCGGTGGCACTGGGGCTACAGACAACTCTCTCTCGCAGTCTGGAACCCCTAAGTGCCCTACCTCTTCTGCACTTAACTCAATTTCACACTTCAGGTCCGCTACAAAGTCTCCTGAAATACAATCATCTTGTTTATTCTCCACCATCCCAAATAACCTAATAGCTAGCTATTTATGATCCCATCATGTGCGTTCAATTTGATTGTCAATGTCTATGTTTTCGTGTATTACATGCAATGTAGGTCCAAGCATGTCCCAATCGATAATAAGGATTTTGACCCTTTCACAAAGGTACTTTATTGTTGAGTTGATATAGAAATGATGGAAGGGAGTGTTTAGGGTATACCATGTGAAGTGGGACTACTGACAGTGGATCAGGGAATTCTTTGGGAAATTAGATCGAACTGCGTCAATTGTTCTCATGTATAATATAGGACAGGTTACATGTTACAGGTTCTGGTACGCTGCACACAATAAATTCAAATCAAGCTGTATTTTCAGTTTGTGCATGATGAATTGTTTAATGATGACTGTTTGAAACTCAAGTTCATTAGGCCAGTGGTTCTCAACTAGTTTTGCTTCTGGACCCAGATTTTAAGGTGGATGTAAGTGGTGTCTGAACACAGTACCAACATTTTTATAGTACCAAAGTAAACAAAAATGTCATATATAAAATGCCACCATCCACAAAGTGGTTAGTTGCATTTTATTATTTGCATTAATTATTGCTTTTTTCTTCTGACCGAGACCCTTTAAAAACAGACCTGACACCCATTTTTGGCTTGTGATCCACCAGTCGATAACATATGCTGATTTATTAAATTCATAATATGAATCTTGAATTCTGGTGTGACTGCATGTCCAAAATTCAGCCCTACCTTCAAAGCAGTGGAAATATACTGGTTACTGTGTCTCCTGAACAAGGACAGACGTGCGTTTGGGTCTAGAACACATAACATAGACAGGAACGCAGCCACAAATGAGCTCATACAAATGCTAGATTCATCGCGCAGACCAGCACAAATAGAAAACTGACAGAAACCAAAGCTTCACTTTCCATTATGAGACCAAAAGAGGCCTTGGAGAGTTTGACACAGTGGTGCCATGATTGGATTTGTGGCATTAAGAGTCACGCACTCCTGACCTTGATCAAAGCCGGCTTCAGGCCAGCCCTGGAGGATCCAGACCAGGACTACTGTGTCTGGGATTCTTCTTAGACTCACGGCCCATTGAACTTATGAGCACTGATGTTCTCCTAGGTTCTAGTAATGAAAGCTGGTTCTGTGGCCTCGAAGAGAGGGGACATTATAATACATGTGCTGTATGTATGTTTGAGGACAGGCCAATTGAACATGACAAGGCATGGAGCAGAGTGGAGCTGCTTGCTGTTATGGCACATTAAGCTTCACATGGAATCACAAGCTCTTTGCTAGTGTGGCATGACTGCTCACCAAAGCACTAGAGAAGAAAAATAATAAAAAGGGCTTAAAGACAGGCATGATTTTGGGGAAATGGGCATTTTTTAAAATTCTATCTGATCTCTGAAGACATTTTCAAAAGAGCTGCAGAGGGAGAAATTTGAGAAATTTGCAATGCGAAAACAATGTAAATCACTACAAATTAACTAAACAAATAAATAAATAAATAAAGACTTATTGAACTTAACAGGTGAACAGTTTTGAGTATAACTAAAATGTATCGTTTTTATTATAATAGTTTTATTATTATTAGAAAGGGATTAGATTGGTAGTCTTCCCATGGACTGATCATTAAGGCTTGAAGAGATACCCCTTTCTAAATTTATGCAAGTAAACAGTTCGAAAGAGTGGGTGAATGTATATAGATAGAGGAATACAGTAAATATAGATGCTTACCCAATAATTTCTTCAGCTGCTGTTTCCTGCCCTTCAGCACGAGAAGGGCAGTGAAGCCCCTGATAGAGAAGCCGGCAAAAACACATAGTAATAGATTTATATTGACTCTATAGACTCTTTAGATTATTTTTTTGATTTGTATATTACATGTATTACATTTAAGTTGCAGAGAAACATACCATTCTTTAACAGTTTTTTCGGATCTCTCAGAAAGGGTGCTGTTTCTGGGTATTGATGGGGAAGATATGTGTTTGAAATTCATAAAAATTGCAAGAATAAAATTTAGAAAAGTATTCTATTCTATATAATTTAAACAATTAACCCAAAAATGAAAATCACACAGAAGAAATAGACATACTGTATCAGTTTGGAAAGACATGAAGGTGAAGAAATGATAAGAGAATGTTCATTTTTGGGTAAACTAAAAGGGAATTTATATTAGTAAGTGTGAAGTGACTCTCCACTGATTACCTGCTCCTATGGTGAGGTGACACACTTTGCTCCGATTGGGCTTTTCCTTATCTGTCTGTCCAGGCATGCTTGGGTTGCCGTAGAAAAACAGATGGGGTCGTAGGGGGCATCAGAAGAGGGAGTGGAGACTGCAAGTAGCACAAACTCGATCAAAGACTAGCAATTCTTCTTTCTTTACTGCACCAATATGAAGTTTGAATGAAAAAACAAAAGATTGATCTCATTATAAAACATGTTTAAATAAATCTGATCCAGAAAAATGTACAGCATACAGGAAACTATAAGTGGAGATTAAAACTGGCATATTAGCCAACTAACCAATTATTCCACTCCATTCTAGACTATGCATATGAGAATGGTATCTACCCATATCGATAGATATGAGATTGGTCATTTTCTGGACATCATAATGGACAGTTCCCCAAACAAATGTCAATAGCATCCTTGTAAATTCAAAAATACACTAAGGGGCCGTTCACACCGAACACATTTTGGGTGTATCTGTGCTGTTTTCTAATAGTTTTTCTATGTACAATGACTGAAATTCATGAATGAAACTCGACATGGAACAAGCTGATAGGTTCTTTGAACCTATATGTTAGCCAATCGGCTTGCTCACATGTGATATGTTAAGCCAATTGACTTGCATGGTGCATACACTTCTTGCATTCACATCTAACAAATACTTGTTACATTTGTCTCTTCAGAGCAGCAGCAGTAACCAAGTTTTGGTGGTACTCTAGATCTGTTGGGTGAGGGTTGTGTTTTGTGCAGCTTCCCTGCTTTGTTGGGGGATTGTATGTATCTCTAATTGTGCAGCAGCATACCCTACATGCTCGATGCAGCATGTCTTGTATTTTGTCTAATTGTGCAGCTGCAGTAGCATGTCCACATCAGTGTTTCCCCTATATGCATTTTGCAGTGTCACTGCGCCACTGCTGAATTATGAGCACTGCCCTTGGGATTTCACATGGTTAATTTAATATTCTTGATGCAACATAATGCTTGCCAGCCCCAGTCAGCTGTGTGCTTTCTACACTACAAAAGAGACCCCACCACACACACACACACACACACACACACACTAAGGTGACCAGATTTCTGAAATGAAAAACAGGGACATTTCTGATTCCGTGGTAAATATGTAATTGAAATTTCACATTACTTATCTATGATTTAAAAAAGGGGGACAATTTGGATATGTATTTTGACCAGGGACTAAAAACGGTTTAAGGAATGAAAAATGAAAACAAATGAAATTTTTAGCAGAACGTAACCAAAAACCGGAACAAAGTGATTTTCAATTGTTCTGGAGTGAAACGTTATTTTTAATTGCTGGTAACCAGTTCATTTTGTTCTGATAATTTTTTCATGAAACTAAATGCCAAAGGGTTTATCACAGTTAACTTTTGGAACTACACCACTTCATGTTGCCCGAAAAAATTATGTGCTTTGATCCTGAAGGAAACTGCTGCATCACATTTCTTTGCCTAATTGCCCATTGTGGATGACACATTCTCTGAATGAAGACCTTTTTTTACAACTATGTATAATTACTACATATAAACTCAACAAAAAAAGAAACGTCCTCTCACTTTCAATTGCTTTTATTTTCAGCAAACTTAGCATGTGTAAATATTTGTGTGAACATAAAAAGGTTTAACAAATAAGACATAAACTGAACAAGTTTCACAGACATGTGACTAACAGAAATGGAATAATGTGTCCCTGAACAAAGGGGGGGTCAAAATTAAAAGTAACAGTCAGTATCTGTTGTGGCCACCAGCTGCATTAAGTACTGCAGTGCATCTCCTCCTCATGGACTGCACCAGATTTGCCAGTTCTTGCTGTGAGATGTTACCCCACTCTTCCACCAAGGCACTTGCAAGTTCCTGGACATTTCTGGGGGGAATGGCCCTAGCCCTCACCCTCCGATCCAACAGGTCCCAGACGTGCTCAATGGGATTGAGATCCAGGCTCTTCGCTGGCCATGGTAGAACACTGACATTCCTGTCTTGCAGGAAATCACGCACAGAACGAGCAGTATGGCTGGTGGCATTGTCATGCTGGAGGGTCATGTCAGGATGAGCCTGCAGGAAGGGTAAAATATGAGGGAGGAGGATGTCTTCCCTGTAACACACAGCATTGAGATTGCCTGCAATGACAACAAGCTCAGTCCGATGATGCTGTGACACACCACCCCAGACCATGACGGACCCTCCACCTCCAAATCGATCGAGTACAGGTGTAACGCTCATTCCTTTGACGATAAACGCGAGTCCGACCATCACTCCTGGTGAGACAAAACCACGACTCGTCAGTGAAGAGCACTTTTTGCCAGTCCTGTCTGGTCCACTGAAGGAGGGTTTGTGCCCATAGGTGACATTGTTGCCAGTGATGACTGGTAAGGACCTGCCTTACAACAGGCCTACAAGCCCTCTGTCCAGCCTCTCTCAGCCTATTGCAGACAGTCTGAGCACTGATGGAGGGATTGTGTGTTCCTGGTGTAACTCGGGCAGTTGTTGTTGCCATCCTGTACCTGTCCCTCAGGTGTGATATTCGGATGTACCAATCCTGTGCAGGTGTTGTTACACATGGTCTGCCACTGCGATGATGATCAGCTGTCCTTTCTGTCTCCCTGTAGCGCTGTCTTAGGCGTCTCACAGTACGGACATTGCAATTTATTGCCCTGGCCACATCTGCAGTCCTCATGCCTCCATGCAGCATGCCTAAGGCATGATGAGCAGGGACCCTGGGCATCTTTCTTTTGGTGTTTTTCAGAGTCAGTAGCAAGGTCTCTTTAGTGTCTTAAGTTTTTATAACTGTGACTTTAATTGTCTACCGTCTGTAAGCTGTTAGTGTCTTAACGGCCGTTCCACAGGTGCATGTTCATTAATTGTTTATGGTTCCTTGAACAAGCATGGAAAACATTGTTTAAACCCTTTACAATAAAGGTCTGTAAAGTTATTTGGATTTTTACAAAATTATCTTTAAAATACAGTGTCCTGAAAAAGGGAAGTTTCTTTTTTTGCTGAGTTTACTTGCACGGCTAATCCAGATACAAGGAAAACATTATTAGAGGTTAAAAAGTACATATGCACGTTTCCATATCTTCACTGAATTATTGTTAGATATGATGCATTACTACAGATTTGATGCTGTCGGGTTTTGACTGAGAAGCAGATCTATAAACAAAATTATACTTAACTGTAAATTAACTGCTTGTTATGATTTATATGCCGATAAATCTACCACACACACACAAAAAAGAAAAGAAAAGAAAAAGAAAAAGGAAAAAAAAGGCTTATTTAGCTTATTTTGGTGAGGCAATTGGCTTATTTTGGGCTTGTTTTTCCAGACCATGTTGCTTGTTTCTCTTGTGAGATCTGGCAACACTACAATTGGTATTTCACCCACCCTTTACTTACTTACTGTCCCTTTAAAAAGAACATTATTAAATATAATATATTAAATATATTCTTTTATTTTGTTCTAACTGGTAACCTTTTGGAAAGGAGGCTGCAGAACTTCTGAACTGGTATGAAAAAATACAGTTTTTGCTCAGAATGAAACGAAATGATTTTGACAATAGTGAATGTAGTAATGTGATGAAACATGGTATATCATACTCTGTTGAATATGTCTCAATGACTGAATATTGGAACTGTTGCAGCTGACTCTACAGCACAGGGGCCCTGCCCTTGGTTACAGTCTTTGCATCACTCTTCTTACTCTCTTCTAAAATTCCTTCTCCTCTCCTCTTTTCCTTCACCTTTACCTGGCACTTTCCTAAAAGACGGTAGGCTACTAATTTGCTTGCTGGCAAACTGGCAGAGGAATTTCAAAAGAAATGAGCTCACTTGACTACAATTTCCCTAAGCATTACAACTGAAATCATATGAAAGACATACACTATGGACAATATCAGGGCCTGAAATTCATTTCTGAAGGGGGGGGGTTGCCCCCCATAGATGCCTCATATTGTTGGGGATCTTTTCCACTACTATTATTACACTATTTCACCTAACTGTTTCTGTCAGTTATCTCATATGATATCTCATGGACCTCTTTTTCTTAATTATACCTTTTATTTTGATCAACTCTTATGCATTATGATGCTTCTTTTCAGTCACTTGTTTCCCAGCAAGGCGCAATGTAATTGTGGCAGCGGGGGCATGGTCGAGCATCTCTCCGGAGAGAGAGAAAGCGGTAAGGGCGCTTACACCTGAGCCAAATTATGTCTAACACCTGTCTCTAATTTCAGTAAGCACGGGGAGAGCAGATAAATAGAGCCACACCGCAAGTAAAAGGAGAGAGAGCCTGGGCACCACAGAACTGAACAGAAAGCAAGAGTTTTATGATGAGAGTTTTATGATGAGAGTTTTATGTTGGTGAAGCGGTGTGTGATTAAAGTGTATATTGCAAGAGAAAAATAAATCCTTACCTGAACCAGGAAAGCTGCTTGTCGTTTCCTCCCTACAGTAATCTATGCTGTAATGTGCTGACTTACATATATTGTTGTTCTTTGCAGATACTTTATTATACATTTCATTTATTTTTCCATGTTATTAATGTTGTTTTCTTTTTTAAAATGCATTAATTTTATATAATACAAAACAATATAACTTTATAACATAACTATATGTGCCTCACCTCAAAGCTGTTTATGATGATGACGATTCTTTTCAAGTGCTCTTGCTCCCTGGTCCAGTTCTCAATGGCAAAACTGGTGCAAAAAAGTAACCAGTAAAGGAAGATGAATGACTTAAAGCTGATATAGCGAGCAGCCCCCTCTGTTGGCCAAAATAAACAGCTCATGATTGCCAGTAGGCTTCAATAAGGGCTTTCTTGCCATGTATTTTCACTTAGCGGACTGTTTAGAAAGCACAATAAAAACGGGGACATTTCTCCACTGCATGCACAATTATTAGGCAAACTGTATTCCTCAGGATTATTTTTGTTGTTGAACAAACACAATGCTCTCAGTCAATCCAAAATGTTATTCAACCTCAAACCTGAATGTTTAACAAAGGAAAAATGAATTTTGTCTTTCTCAGGGGAATATATGTGTGCACAATTATTAGGCAATTAAATTACAAAAAGAATTTCTCCCAACTCAATTGTTTATTCTCATTTTTTAGAGTAAGCACAACAAATAAGTAACACAAAATGACAATTAAATAAAAATGTTGGCCTTTCAAAAATATTCAGTGACCAATATAGCCTCCCTTCTTTTCAATAACTGCCATGAGCCTTCCATCCATGGAGTCTGTCAGTTTCTTGATCTGTTCACGATCAACTTTCGCTGAAGCAGCAATCACAGCCTCCCAAATGCTGTTCAAAGTGGTGTATTGTCTTCCCTCACTGTAAATCTCACATTTGAGAAGGGCCCACAAATTCTCAATAGGATTCAAATCAGGTGAGGAAAGGGGCCAAGTCATTATTTGGGCATCTTTGAGGCTCTTACTGGCTAGCCAAGCACTGGAGTACTTGGATGCATGTGATGGAGCATTGTCCTGCATAAAGATCATGGCCTTCTTGAATGCCGAGGACTTCTTCCTGTACCACTGCTTGAAGAAAGTACTTTCCAGAAACTGGAAGTAGGTTTGAGTGTTGAGTTTCAGTCCATCTTCAACTCGGAAAGGTCCAACTACCTCATCCTTAATGATAGCAGCCCACACCAGTACCCCTCCTCCACCTTGCTGGCACCTGACTCGAAGTGATGCCCTGTGTCCATTAGTGGTCCAGCCACGGGCCCATCCATCTGGTCCATCAAGAATCACTCTCATTTCATTTGTCCATAAAACCTTTGAAAAATCTGTCTTCAGGTTTTTCTTTGCCTAATCTTGAAGCTTCAACTTGTGAATCTTATTCAGTGGTGGTCGTGTTTCAGCTTTCTTGATCTTGGCCATGTCTCTGAGCACTTGACACCTTGTACTTCTGGACACTCCAGGTAGGTTGCTGTTCTGGAATATGGTGGCACTGGAGGATAATGGTTCCTGGTAGCTTCACGTTTAATTCTTCTCAAGTCTTTTGCAGTTAATTTGCGCCTTTTCTTCTCCATGCATTTTTTACGCCCCAGTTGACTATTCGCAACAAAACGTTTGATTGTCCGGTGGTCACACATCAATAGTTTAGTTATTTCAAGAGTGTTGCATCCATCTGAAAGGTATTTTAAATTTTTTTACTTTTCAGTGTCAGTTAAATCTCTTTTTTGGCCCATTTTAGGTAATGAAGCTGCCTAATAATTATGCACATCTTGATATAAGGTGTTAGTCACTTTCGCCACACCCTCCCTCATTACACAAATATATATCATCTGAAAATGATTGAATCCAATAAGCATATAATAATGATAAGATCAGAATACTCACTTGCCTAATAATTGTGCACGCAGTGTATATATATATGACGTGTATGGCTTAGTCTTGGCGGACTAGATCTGCTCTACTCATGCAGCTGCTGCTACTACTTGAAATGAGTAAACATGCTGCTTCTGTTGAATGGAACCCATGCGCTGCTGACGACAGAGTAGCATGCTGCTTCTACTGAACAAACATAAAATCCCCCAAACTGCGTTAAAAGAAAATAAATAGACAAGACAAGCAAATAAGGTGCTCTCTTCCCCAACGAGCAGATCTGACCGCCAGACATGTGGGCTGCAGTGAGGTGGATTTCACTCGCGTTTAGCTAACAGTGTATCCCTAGCGTGTGTTAAAAATGTGTTCCCACTGGTGTTTGTCTAGTTTATCTAGTAATTAGTTTGTTTGTTTTTTTACAGCACATTTGCCCTGTTGCAGTGTAGACCCATAGATACTGCAGTTGCGGCACTTGAACAGCACATTTTTTTTTTCCTGGCTTGAGCCAAGTTAGATAAGACTAGCATGGCGCAAGCTGACAGCACACCCTAGCCAGTTTAGGAAATGACTAGCACGGCACAGCTGACAGCATACCCCAGCAAGCACCTGAGCAATTGTATGATAAACTGAATCCAAAATACATCGCTTCAGTATTCAGAATAATTTGAACTGGTCTAAGATACATGCTGCTGAAAACCAACATTACATTCTGTTAGACAGCCGACATGGTAACTCTGGGTGCTTAAGTGATCTTGCTCCGGCTTTGAAGAGTGCTGGTGTATGCTTCTGCATAGAGAGTCCCTTCTGTATACAGAGACCCTTGAGTAGACATATTTGCTTCACTGCAGGTGAACCATGACTCGTCAAAAGTTATCCGTCGACCATTAGGAAGAGAGGGTCATAAAAGGAGGCAGAGTTCTGATCTCAGGTCCGGAGACATGTGGAGAGAGGGCAGAACTGTGTTAGTTTGGGTTAGGCAATAGGTGATCCTTATTAAAGTACAGGAGAAGTAAATAAGTGAAGATTTTTTGTTTTTGTTTTTGTTTTGTAGATGCTACAGTTGCGGTCTAGTACACCTAGACAGCACATTTGCACTGCTTGCAGTGTTGTGAGAGGTTTAGTTGCTCGGCCTAAAGATGCTACACTAGCGGCACCTGAACAGCATGTTGTGCTCAGCAGGCCGAGTAGATGACAAGCATAATGAATTATGATTGGACACCACTGATTATGAATTAAGAAGTGTAAGCCACAAAGGGAATATTCTTCTATTTAATATCTTATACTGAACAGTAGGTGTGATCATGCGATACAGCCTCAGACCCTGTTGAATATTGGTATGAATTTGTTGCTGCATTACACGAGCGGTATGCCTTTCAAAGCTTATAATGCCTGTCATGCGTGAGTGACCCTAGATGATGCATACCAATTTATGCAAATCAAATGACAGACAGGAGAATGCTGACCATGCAAATAAAGTCATCATTTCAACAGGATCTTGTGACATAACTGGTTGTTTAAAATGCCAAAGCATGCAAAATACAGCCTTACGTCCAATTACTGCATGCCTGCTGATTCGTTTTAATGATAGACTGAAACCATTTGTGGAAGGAAGCTTCCATAATAGTCGGTCTGATATTACCATGAGAGGGTCCGAACAGTATGTCTCTAGAAGATGCCTAGCAGCAAGGGTTTCTGCAAGGGAAGACTCTAGACTGACACTGAAAAGGTGGAATAGAAGCTGCATCTAAAATGGTGGTTCTCAACCAAGGGTGGGGACCAACTAAGGGGATCTTGGCACACTTCCAGGGGCCTCAAGATCTTTAAAATTATTTAGATAAGAAGATTATTATGATTTAAATATTTATTACATTATAAAGCTTACTGAAAATGCTCAAATTAATACTCCCTTCAACATTTTTTAATTAAGAATTTACAGTTCTAGACATTCAGGAGTACAAATTATAATTATTCATAGTTTTAATCTATTGTCGATAGTAGTTTGAAAACAGGCTTTGTCATTATTACAGTAGAAATAGAGGAAATATCTTATAATAATAAAATACCCTACATGGAAGGCCTTTGAATATTTTGTCTGACAGTGGGGGGCCTTGAAGTCAAAGGGTGGAGAACCACTGATCAAAATACATTCAGGTACATTTTCAAACAGATTGATGGTATTCAGTGGGCATGCATGCATTTATACATCAATTACTTTGCAAAAACTGAGGTGGCCATTATGCTTTAAAATATAAAATCAAATATGTTTATATGACAAGTTTAAAGCTGCTCTGAAGCTGCCATCATTTATGCAAAACCAGCATACAAAACTTACACCGAGGCGGAGTTTGTAGAGTGGGGAGATTTATGCAGAGTTCGGAATGGCACACCACCCCCACTACCTCCGCCGCGTGTGTCAATGGCAGAAATAGCATGAGAAGTACAATAGGATGCAATTCCGAACCCAGCCCTAGTCTGGTTTCAATGCGGCACTGCATTCAGCTATACAGATAACTTTCTGCTGAAATACTATTCCAAAGCATTTAAAACAAATGATTAAAAGCATTTAAACTGATTTGTGCAGGTACAGAGCAGGCTTAACACAGCTATGTAAAGATACCTTTAAAAGCTTGAATTCTCTTCTAGAAAAACAAATATAAAATTGATCTCATTACCTGCTAAAATCTCCTACAGAGGATGGTGGTATGCTGCTGAGGAAGGAATCATACAGCTGTAGATAAAGGATTTGTTGCAGCCAAAAGAACGGTGTGACGTCATGATCAGCCGAAGGACCCCTGCGGTCCCTGCAGGTGATGCAGGAGATATTTTATATACTCTTCAACGACATATCTGAAGAAAGGTCTTTATCTCCTCTCCAGCCTAGCACCCATAGTTGACAGTAAACTGCTAAGTTAGCTGAATTAGTAGGCTCCCTTATGATACCTGCCTGTAATAACATTCTAAAATAATGCTCTAAAATAATGCTGTCTTGCTCGTCTATGAGGTCTTTCGATAACATAATCGCTTCATCAGCTGCAGTTTATATGTTGCATTTGCAAAATGTGCAAATAAATAGTGTTAAGAGCAAATAAAAACCAGGTAATTTAAAAACAGTCTAAAAACTAGAACTGCTGGGTACTAAAGTATTACCAACTCCCCTCCTTCAACAATGGAGTCCTAGGCACTCAAGCAGTGCAAACGTCATGGTTACTGGTGTAACCTCCATTCCCTGATGGAGGGAACGAGACGTTGGTGTTGATGTAGTGACACTAGGGGTCACTCTTGGGAGCCCGAGACACCTCTGGTCTTTGATAAAAGGCCAATGAAAATTGGCGAGTGGTATTTGCATGCCACTCCCCTGAACATACGGGTATAAAAAGAGCTGGTATGCAACCACTCATTCAGGTTTTACGCTGAGGAGCCAATATAAGGTCCGGCCATTTCAGCGGGTAGTTCAGCGTTGTGGCAGGAGGGACCAACGTCTCGTTCCCTCCATCAGGGAACAGAGGTTACACCAGTAACATGACGTTCCCTATCTGTCACTCACTCGACGTTGGTGTCGATGTAGTGACACTAGGGGTCCCTATACAAAACGCCACAAGGCTGAACTGCATTACGTGAACTGGCGGTGTGTGGTGGGCAGACTTGCTGTGTGCCTCATAGCCAGCACACCAGGTCGACACATAACCTCCCCCAACACAGTTATGAGTGTCGAACGGCCCTTTTTGGGGACAAGTCGACTACCCAGAGATAGAGACAGGCTTAACCCAGTTGTGGCCTCTTTCCCCTTCTCTTTTTCCACTCCCTAAAAGAGAAGGGGGATTATCCGACTGGGCCACCAGGTCTAGTCGGGGGTGTCCCTCCCAAGGGGAGGACACCGCGGAGACCACACCTCGCCCCAAGAGAGGGGGGGATATTTAAGTGGAAGAATACATCATATGGTCTTTCCAACCATGTGGAGAGCCTTCAAGGTAGATCCTGCCCAATGGGGGAGGAGTTACTACAACATGGAGACTGGGGCAGAGGGGCTCTGCCCAAGGAAGATGCAGTTTGCCAGCAGGGAAATGAATTAGCGGAAGATATAGATCGCATGGGGTTAGCCTTACAGGGAACTGCCACATGCGGAGCACCTACCCCAGAACCGGGCTCTTAGTTAGTGCGTGTACTGGGCTGGCAGCGAGTCTCTCCGAAAACTCGACTGCCACAGGGCTCGGAGGAAGTCAACCAGGGAACAACTTTTGTGAACACTACTGGGAATTAACAGCGCATGTCTTCAGCTCAAAAGGAGGTGGAAGGCGCTATGTGCAAGCGATACACCTGGCCGGCTATCCCGGGCTTATCCGCTTGTGTTGCGTGCCACTACCTGGGATGAAACCGGTTCCACCTGGAGGTTGTAGAACCTTGCAAAGGTGTTGGGTGTTGCCCAGCCCGCTGCTCTGCAAATGTCTGTTAGAGAGGCACCTCTGGCCAGGGCCCAAGAAGCCACTACACCACAGGTAGAATGGACTCGTAGCCCTACCGGGGGCGGCATGTTTTGGGCGAGATATGCCATAGTTATGGCGTCAATGAGCCAGTGGGCGATCCTCTGCTTGGAGACAGCGCTTCCTTTCCGCTGTGCACCAAAGCATACAAAGAGCTGCTCAGAGACTCTAAAGTTCTGCGTGCGATCCAAATAGATGCGTAAAGCACGCGGACACAGCAACGACAGGGCTGGGTCTGCCTCCTCCTGGGGCAGTGCTTGCAGGTTCACCACCTGGTCCCTAAAAGGAGTGGTGGGAACCTTGGGCACATAGCCCTGTCGGGGTCTCAGGATCACGTGAGAATAGCCCGGACCGAACTCCAGGCACCTTTCGCTGACAGAGAACACTTGCAGGTCACCTGCCCTCTTGATGGAAGTGAGCGCAGTCAGGAGGGCAGTCTTCAAGGAGAGTGCCTTAAGCTCAGCTGACTGCAAAGCTCAAAGGGGGCTCTCTGTAGACCCTGAAAAACTACAGAGGTCCGATGAGGGAACGAGGCGTGGCCTGGAGGGATTCAGCCTCCTGGCGCCTCTTAGGAACCTGATGATCAGATCATGCTTCCCTAAGGACTTACCGTCGACTGCGTCGTGGTGTGCTGCTATGGCAGCAACGTACACCTTCAAGGTGGAAGGGGACAGCCTCCCTTCCAACCTCTCTTGCAGGAAGGAAAGCACTGATCTGACTGCGCATCTCTGGGGGTCTTCCCGACGGGAAGAACACTTCTTAGCGAACAGACGCCACTTAAAGGCATACAGGTGCCTCGTAGAGGGAGCCCTAGCCTGAGTGAACGTGTCTACCATCGCAGGTGGGAGACAGCTTAGGTCTTCCGCGTCCCATCCAGGGGCCAGACATGGAGATTCCAGAGGTCTGGGCACGGGTGCCGGATGGTGCCCCTTCCCTGAGAAAGAAGGTCCTTCCTCAGGGGAATTTGCCCGGGGGGAGCTGTCGCGAGGAGCGTGAGGTCCGAGCACCACGTCTGGGCGGGCCAGTAGGGTGCTTACCAGGACGACCTTCTCCTCATCCTCCCTGACCTTGCACAGGGTCTGTGCAAGCAGGCTCACTGGGGGAAAACGCATATTTGCGAATGCCAGGGGACCAGCTGTGTGCCAGCGCGTCTATGCCGAGGAAGGCCTCGGTCAGGGCGTACCAGAGCGGGCAGTGGGGAGGATTCTTGGGAGGCAAACAGGTGCACCTGTGCCTGTCGAATCGACTCCAAATCAACTGGACCACCTGAAGGTGGAGTCTCCACTCTCCCTTGAGGGTAACCTGTTGTGACGGCGCGTCCGCTGAAGTGTTGAGGTTGCCCGGGATGTGAGTGGCTTGCAGCGACTTGAGGTGCTGCTGACTCCGTTGGAGGAGACGGCGGGTGAGTTGTGACATACAGCGGGAGCGCAGACCGCCTTGGCGGTTGACATATGCTACCGCTGCCGTGCTGTCTGTCCAAACTAGCACGTGCTTGCCCTGGATCAACGGCCGGAACCTCCGCAGGGCGAGCAGAATTGCCAGTAACTTGAGGCAGTTGATGTGCCAATGCAGCCGCGGACCCGTCCAGAGGCCGGCGGCTGCGTGCCCGTTGCCAACAGTGCCCCAGCCATTTTGGAGGCGTCTGTCGTGACCACGATGTGCCTGGAGACCAGTTCTAGGGGAACACCTGCTCGTAGAAACGAGAGGTCGGTCCAAGGGCTGAAAAGACGGTGACAGACCGACGTAATGGCCACGCGGTGTGTCCCGTGGCGCCATGCCCGTCTCGGGACTCGAGTCTGGAGCCAGTGCTGAAGCGGCCTCATATGCATCAACCCGAGCGGGGTGGCCACCGCCGAAGATGCCATATGCCCCAGGAGCCTCTGAAAAAGTTTCAGTGGAACCGCTGTTTTCTGTTTGAACGCCTTCAAACAGGCCAGCACCGACTGGGCGCGCTCGTTCGTAAGGTGCGCCTTCAAGGAGACTGAGTCCAACTCCAAACCGAGAAAAGAGATGCTCTGAACCGGGAGGAGCTTGCTCTTTTCCCAGCTGACCCGAAGCCCTAGTCGGCTGAGGTGTGAGAGCACCAGGTCCCTGTGTGCGCATAACACGTCTCAAGAGTGAGCTAAGATTAGCCAGTCGTCGAGATAGTTGAGAATGCGAATGCCCACTTCCCTTAATGGGGCAAGGGCAGCCTCTGCGATCTTCGTAAAGATGCGAGGAGACAGGGACAGGCCGAAAGGGAGGACTTGTACTGATACGCCTGACCCTCGAACGCGAACCGCAGGAAGGGTCTGTGTCGAGGAAGGATCGAGACGTGAAAGTACGCATCCTTCGGGTCTACCACCGCGAACCAATCTTGATGCCGGACGCTCACTAGAATGTGTCTTTGCGTCAGCATCTTGAACGGGAGTCTGTGTAAAGCCCAGTTCAGTACTCGCAGGTCCAAGATTGGCCGCAACCCACCACCTTTTTTCGGTACAATGAAGTAGGGGCTGTAAAACCCTTTCTTCATCTCGGCTGGAGGGACAGGTTCTATCGCGTCCTTCCATAGGAGGGTAGCGATCTCCGCGCAAGGTAGCAGCGTTTTCGTCTTTCACCAAGGTGAAGTGGACACCGCTGAACCTGGGCGGATGCCCGGCGAAGTGAATCGTGCGAGCCGAGTTGGATGGTCCGGACCAGCCCTCGTGACGGACTGGAAGGCGCAAGCCATGCGTCCAAGTTCCGCGCAAGGGGGACCAAAGGGACAAGTCATCGGATGTACCGGCAGGTGGGGCCTCGCGGCGGGGCGGAGCTCGAGGTGCCACACCACGTCGTGGCCGTGCTGAGTCCGAGGACATCGAAGCACTTACCTGGCTCCTTGTGACCACCCCCGGAACAGCCTGGGATGGGGGAGGAAGAGGCCTGTCCTCGTGACCCGTGGAGACTGTCACATCGGGGGCGGATTTGTGCCACAGCTGGGCGCTCAGGGCAGGAGACCGCCGCTGGAGCGCCAACCTGCCAAATGGAGTGGTGGACGGTGGTCGTGATGCCAGCCGTACACACCGGATACGTGACCCAGGGAACAAGGAAACCACTCTTGCTGAGCTCTTGAGTACTGCAGCCACTTGGGCATACAGCGCAATTAAATACAAAAGGTAACAAAAAGATGAAGATCTGCTTACCAGCTCCAGAGCAGCGGGTTTTGTTGTCCCTGGGTCACCCGTCTCAAGGGTGCTTTGAAGCCTTTCATGGGTTCTGGGCAGCCGTGAGATGGGTGGCATCTGCTTCCTGCGGTGGGCTCCACGCCGGGGCCAGGCCGAAGGGGCGGGCTGCGGCGGAGCCGGTGCAGTCACCGCAGGGGGACGCCCTTGGCGATGAGTAGATGGGGTGCGGGATCTTGAGCCGCGCCGGGGCAGGATATGCCGGCTAGCATCCATCTACTGCTCCACCATCGAGAACTCCAAATAAGAGGTCGAACTCGCCGTGAGACGAGCCGGCGGACTCACCCGGAAGCCCGATCGGGGCAGACCAGCGTGCTGGGGAATGGGAGGTCCGCGGGCGGATACCCGGCGGAGGCGGTCCCATTGGGGTCCCAAAATCGCCCCCAGTGCTAGCCGCGCTGGCCTCAAACCCGTGGGTAAAAGGGCCGAGGCGGGAGCCTCTGGGGTGGCTCGCTTTCTTACGAAGGCGAGCCGCGACCGCAACGTTGCCATGGACATATTCTCTCAGTGAGAACATGACCATCCACGAACGCTGTCTCCGCGTGAGCAGTGCCCAGACACGAAAGACAGTGATCGTGACCGTTAGAAGGCGAGAGATAACGAGCACAACCAGGAATAACACACAATCGGAAAAGCATCTTTAAAAAGACGCGTCTTTAAAAAGACGTTCTGTGTGTGCGCTCTTTTAGAGAAATATATACTCTTTTAGAGGGGAAAAATGCTCTTTCAGAAAATATACTCTCTAGTTTTTCTGCCGAAGCGCCCAGGGGCATTCTCCGCAGTGCACCAGTGCAGAGGAGGGAGAAGCCGCTGAAATGCGCTGTCAGATCCAGCAGAGGTGAATGAACAGTAGAATTCAGCTCAGTGAGCATGACCGTTCGGCTCCGAAGAGAAAAACTGAATGAGTGGTTGCATACCAGCTCCTTTTATACCCGTATGTTCGGGGGAGTGGCATGCAAATACCACTCGCCAATTTTCATTGGCCTTTTATCAAAGACCAGAGGTGTCTCGGGCTCCCAAGAGTGACCCCTAGTGTCACTGCATCGACACCAACGTCGAGTGAGTGACAGATAGGGAACAGCCTTGTTTCTCCATGTGTTCCAAACACAATCAATCCATGAGCCATCTTGTCTAGCACCTCAAGTGGAGGCAGGCCTATATATATACACAATTTTCCTGCCTCTACAAATTGGAACATACTATTTCTTTTACATAAAATTAACTCACCTCCCCACTCTTAAACACGAAAAAAATCACTCAAATAAAGAATGAGAGTTAAAATGAGAGTTAAAAAGTGAATCAAATACAATACATAGGATTTATAAAAAATATTTGCACATTAAAACACATTAAATAACTAAAATGAACAAAACCCAAATAATATTTCAAAGTGGTGAGTTAAAACAATAAATAAGTCCTTTGAACACAGTGAAATTCAGTGATGGGAGACTGCTCCACAAGCTCACCATCACAAAAGCACCGGCTCATAAGAGTCATTCAATCGGGAATCAAAATACACTGGTAGCACTGTGTATTTTACACTGTAGACCTAGTAGAGGGCAGCGCTGCTGCTGAAATGCACTGCTGAAAACACTGTCAGAGTATTTAGTACAGTGTTCCATCTGCATCGTGGAAAATTGCACCTAGGGGAACCGTTACCTGAACCGAAAGTCATGAAGGTCATACGGTTCCGCTGAATTTTTTTAAAAGAATGGAACCGGTTCTAAACAAGAACCATTGCACCACATCTCGCTGTTTTTTTTTTTTTTAAGTGTCTTGCACAGAAGCGCTGCATTTTTAAAAGATGCCATGTAGTTTTAAGCACATGCGTTGTTTCATTTGTTGTGCTGTGTCTAGCTTTCTTTTTCTTTTTTTTTTTTCTTTTTTTGCCCAAAAAGGGGTTTGGTCTGAATGACCCCTAAACCATTAAACCAGTTCATTTAGTTTACCATACTCTGAAAATATGAAATTCAGCCTTCCTTATAACTTTTGTAAAAGCAGTGTAATATAAGAAATAATAAAATGTTTCTAACACAAAGACATATGTGTGATGTGCACACACAGGTTCTTTGATTCTTTTTGGAATATATTTAGAGGATGGACAGAGTTCCATTGTATATGCTCACTCGCTTGGTTTTCATCATGGTTCCAAAGCACTGAAGTACCTTCTAAAATCTCTACATCTTCATAGCAGCAGCTGCATCACATCACAGCACCGCTACCATGTTAGAAAAGGCCAGCTCTCTCTAAAGAAAAGAAACTGCAAGAGAAAAAGCACTGCGCTGAAAAATGACATCTGCTGACGAAAAGGAAGTTTGAGGTGGCCCAGAAAGTAATTGTGTTTTCGGAGGCAATAAATTCAGCACTTAATCATCCAGAGAGACTCTGACTGTGCCGGCCCACAGACAGAGTTAGTAGGAGTGTTACGTTTGGCAAAAACAGCTGTTCTGAAAATGGCACTGTTCTGGCCGGTGAGGCATTGGAATGCAAGGTTATCCTGTCTTTCTCCAGCACTTTCTATTCACAACACGGAACACACCCAAAATCAAAGAGCTCAACATGGATTGCATCATCCCAAATGGCATCAATGGGCTTTGTACAGTTGTTGAAGTGTATCTTGCTGTTTTCATTATTCCTTCAAAGCAAGTAGCAGATCACATTAAGCTAAAAGCACTGAACAAGCCTTGATGTTTCCTGTGTGTGCACGCAGACGTACAAACGTTTAAGGACATATCCACTTCAAAACAGGATTTTTGTTTTGTTTTTCTGAAGTTGAGACAGATATACATGTGCATGTGTGGGAAAATAAATCTTGGTGAAATTTTCTGAATCAAAGTAAACTGGAAAGGTCTAACAAATGGAAAAACCTCAGATGCAGATCGATTGATAATACAGATCAATGTAACATGACATAGTAACAAACTATAAAGAAGCACCTAATAAACTACATGGATGAGCTCACTTAGCATAATACACAGGTTAAGCAAAAGTTGAATAAACGTCATGCAAATGGCCAGAAAATAGCAGGTGACATAAGTAAAAGAAACAACATTTTCCTCCACTCATTCCTGCTCATTGACTGCTCTTTTTCTACACCTATTCACTGCTAACAGCCTCCCTCCTTACGGCAACAACCGCTAGTTAAAGGACTGTCAGCGCACCAGTCCAGGCTATCAGTCTACTGACTTCACTGTAATGGCAGGAGCCCTCCACGCAGCCTGTAGGCGCAATACACACAGCCATGAATCACATACAAGCGTAAATATTGAGTGTTATCCCATTAGGAAGATAAAACATGTTAACCTCGTTTAATTTGCCCCTCGTCTGCAGTTTGAACTTTCGGTGACTTTGGCTTTGTAAGACAAATGTAACACCGGGATGCCTTTAAATCTGCGTATTCCCCTAAAGACTTAACGGATCAGAACCTGAGCACTCCCATTCCTGCGACATGTTGGAATCTGATTAATCATTTTTGTCTCTCGGTTCGGGTCCTCTGAGACCCATTAAACACAGACAGAGAGAGAAAATATCCCTTAGAAGTTGCATGTGAAAGGAATAGCTTGTTTTAAAAAGCACTACCTACCGATCCAAAACAAGCCCTTGGCAGTAATAGTGTACTGAAGATTATTTAATTTTATTCAAGTTATTTATTGCATTCATAAAAGGAGGTATGAAAAACACCTTTCTAGAGGAACAATAAGCACCTCATAGCAGTAGATCACACAATCAAAGGCAAAAAGAAACTTAGTTATCCATGTCTCTCCAAGTACTTTTAAATTAGGAGAATTGCTATAAAAAAGTCACACCTGAATAACGTAGGGTTACATTGTAACCTTGGTTCTCTGAGTGAGAACTCTCCAATCACTCCACCAGAATACATACGTATGGGACTATGACACCACCCGTGGCATGTGACATGGACATCAACTGATCGTTGAGCATTTCCTCTAAATAAACGCGTCTCTGAATGACAGCCAGGTGGAGATATAGTCTCTCACTCAGAGAACCAAGTTTACAATGTAACTCTACATTCTCTCTATCGTATTGAGACTATCTCTCTACCAGAATACATACATATGGGATAAGCTGTAAGGGTGTACACCATCGTAACCGTAATTAGGGTGTACACCATCATAAGACTGTGTGGACACAACAAACTATTTACAGGCCAGAAGACAGAACAGGACACCACTGATGAACTAAATACAATTTTACTGTTCCAATCAAACAGAAAAGGCAACACACCATGTTTGTTACAAAAGGAACCATGCGCCAGACGCTGCCATGGAAACCCCCCACTTGTCCAGCCATGCATTGGCCACCAGAGGGAACACCACTAAAAGGTAAATACATCATTCTTGAGGCAGTCTCAGCACAGTCTCAGAAAAGGATGTGACAGCTGCATCATTTACTCTGTAATATTGAGTAAAGGTAGATGAAACAGCCCAAGATGCTGCAGCACAAATATCACTTAAGGGTGCCCTCCTGAACAGGGCCCATGAGGTGGAAACACTGTGTGTAGAGTGTGCGTGAAGGTGAGAGGAAGCACGCAAACCAGCATCCTCATAAGCTTGCCATATGGTGTCAACCACCCAATGAGAAAGCCTGGCCTTTGACAGAGGTTGGCCAAGCTTCTCGGTCTTAAAGCAGACAAAAGATCTGTGCTTCTGATCTGAATTGTGTGCCTGATATAGGTCTGCAGTGCTCTCACAGGGCATAGCATGGCTGATGCCCTCTCATTCTGACCCACCCCAAGGGAAGCAGAGAAGGAACGCAGTTCAATTACTTGATTTAAATTGAGAGGGGTCAAGACCTTTGTCAAAAAAGCTGGATTAGTGCGAAGTATAACTCCATCATCCAGTAGGAATCTGCAGCAGTCCGCATGCACTGACAAAGGACGTAACTCACTAATCCTCTTAGCTGAAGTGATAGCTAGTAGAAATGCAGTCTTCATGGACAGCCACTTCAGGTCCACTGAATCTAAAGGTTCAAAGGGAGCAACAACAAGGGCCCTGAGAAAAGTGTCCAAATCCCACAGAGACAGTGAAGCAGACCTCCGGGGCCTAAGCTGCCCGGCACCCTTAAGAAACTGGCTTATCAACCTGGCATCATAGGGACAAAGACTCAGCCTATTACCTCGAGCCGCAGAAATAGCCACCACAAACCCTCTAAGAGTAGTGGGTGACTTCCTTGCATCAAAGCATTCCTGCAGAAATTCTAGAATATCAGGAGTTGAACATCCCATTGGGTCAAGCTCATGTGAAGTACATCAGGCAGAAAACACATGCCATCTATAGGAGTATAAAGTCCTCATTGACGGTGCACTGGCACTTCGCAACGTGTGCACTACAGGCTCTAAGCCCTATAGCTAACAACTTCAGCCCTTAGGGAAATGGGTGGAGCAGTGTTCCCTGAGCCTGTGAGAGAAGATCCCGTCTGTGCCAGGGGTTAACCTACCAGGAGAGGTGGTTTGTCCGAGAACCAAGGCATGTGGGGCCACAGTGGAGCCACAAGAATCACTCTGACTGGTTGTGTTTGTATCCTCCGCAGTAAGGAAGGAAGCAATCCGAAGGGGGGAAAGCATACAGGAGACCAAGTGCTAAGTGAATGGCCCTCAACTCCAGCATGTTGATGTGTTGAGATGTTCAGGGGGGTTTCCAGAGGCCTCTGGCCCATGTGCCATTGGGCACTGCACCCCAGCCTTTCAGGGAAGCGTCCGTTGAGACCAGTTTTTTAGTGTCTCCTGGTGACAGGCACCATGCACGTCAGATCTTTTGAGGACAGTGCCCAGACCTCAGTAGACACCTCTGGACTGGACACATAAACAGAATTCCTAGAGGGATTCTCTGGGCAGCTGCTGCCATGAGGCCTAGCAGCCTAAGGCAAGTTCTCCACTGAACCCTCTGACCATTCCGAAAAAGGGAGAGACAGGCCATGAGAGACTGATGGCGCTACACTGTCAGAGAAACATTTATGCTCAGGGAGTCCAGGGTCATCCCAAGAAACTGAGCTGTCTGAGATGGACTGAGTCTGCTCTTTTCCTTGTTCAGCTGAAGCCCTAAGGACTGAATGTGATCAATGACCAGCTCTACATGCTGACGATAAGTCTATAATAATAATTCAAAATTCTTACCCCCTGATGGCGCAGGGGGCAAGTACTGCGTCCATGCACTGTGTGAAGGTGTGGGGAGTAAGGGACAGTCCAAAAGGTAAGACCTGGAACTGGAACACGTTGCCGTTGAATGTGAATCGAATAAAATGCCTGTGTCTCTTCCAAATTGGGATCTGGAAGTATGCGTCCTTCAGATCTATGCAAGCAAACCAGTCGCCCCGATGCACAGCCTGTTTCACTCATGGGATAGTTAGCATCCTTAACCTTAGGGGTTTTAGAAAACAGTTCAGACTCCTGAGATTCAAGATGGGCTGATAAGTGCCGTCTTTCTTTGGCACCAAAAAGTAATGGGAACAGAACCCTCGTCCCTCCTCAGTTCCTGTGTAGCTTCTTTCTCCAGAAGAGTTCTGATCTCCCCTAACAGAGCTTTCTCTTCTGAATGACCAGAAGTTGAGGACATGGTCAGAGCCCTTGAAAGAGGTGGCCTGGTTACAAATTGAAGCCGCTGGCCCTGGGTCATTGTCGCGATGACCCAAGGATCATTTGTAATGCCTTCCCAGGCTGCTACATGAACTAAAGGAGGGAGGAGGCACAGCGGGTTCTGAAAACCATCAGGAACGAGAAGGAGGCTTGTCCTTCAGCCTTCTACGGGTAGCTGCTGCCGGCTGTATTTTATGTCTAGGTTGTCTACGAACCTGGCTCCACCTACTGGCCTCCAACTGAAGTCTCAGGTCTCCTAAGTCTACACCATCTCACCTTCCAGCTGATTGCTGGCACTCGTTGTGAGTACGAAATAATCTTGACCAGTTTCTCACAACACCTGCCGTGGTCTGTACTGAACTGGAGAGAAATCCCCTCATCTCCCATGCACGTGCTCAAGCCTCACATGCTTGCTGCAGCATGTCAACAGCACCAGGCCCAAATATTGCAGAAGGTACTACAGGAAGCTCCAACAAAGACGCGCAGTCTGCAGGGTGGAGCTTGGACTGAGAGAGCCATAGGTGTCACCTTGCTGTCCACAAGCGAGCCACTGATCTACCCACTGTGCTTGCTTGCCCTTTAGACACCCTTAACAGGGTAGAAGAAACCAGCTGTAGTTCAGCTATGTTCTCTGGGCTCAATGATTCATTGAGATCTTGCAACAGCTAATTGAAATACAGCTGAATTATAGCACCCGTGTTAGCCAGGCAAGCTATTTTAGCAGCATCACCATGTAGCAGGTGCAAATCCTGTCCATAGCCCGGGAGTTCTTGCTTAGTAGTGATGAAATCACTGCAGCAATTGGCTGGCCAATTGAAGGAAAGGGACCACATCCAATTCTGTCTGCATTCTGGACAGTTGCAAGAGTTTTAAACTCTCTTGATAATAGTGGGGGCTTGGAAGGTTGCTCCCACTGAGCCACAACCTCTCTCTCAAAATCAGGTAGGAGGGGAGAGAAAAAGGGCCTAGACTGTACGGACACATCAGCCACACCAAACCGGGATGGAGCAGCAGATGCGACAGAGACTGGAAGAATATTCAAGGCTTCAACTTCTCTCACAATCAGGGATCTCAGTGGATGGGAGTCCCGTGACTGAGGAGTCAAGTCCTCTGAACTATCCTCTGCAACCTCCGGCTGATCAGTACTTTGCTTAGACATGGTCTCTGAAAAAAGAGAATAGTTCAGAGGGGCATTAATCTCTAATAAGTTTGGCAAAGCAGTGATAGACCCACAATCAGCTTAAGACACATCTGGTGCTGATAACCCTGGGCTAGAATAGGGATTACCATGATGCACCGCAGCAGCTGCCGAACTCGAGCTCTTGTGGCGGGAAACAAAGTCCTTAACCTGTTGGGCCAAGGCAGCAACTGTGGCAGCTACAGTACATCTTGCCTGGCACGCTTTGGCTTGGGAGCACTGGTGGAACTACCAGTGTGTTTGCCCTTAAAAAACTGCCAACAAGCCTCCCTTGCATGCGCTGAGAGGATAAAGCAGTTAATGCAACTTTCTGGCTGCTCACAGCCCTGCCACGCAGACTCACTACCAAGACATGATATACAGGAGTCATGCCATCTTGTGGTGGCATGGGGGCTTGGCACTGAACATAGGCATGCCCACTTACTATTTTAGACAGTATATATACTTATATTTAAACACAAATCCTATATATACATATATATAAGATTTAATATATTATATGTATATATACTGTATGTATACAAAAACCAACAGCAAACTGATTGCCGTTCTTTCACTCAACACCGCCAGTGCTGCCACAGAGAGATGTCTTTCAGCTCTCCCTACTACACACTGACTGCGTGCTACGGGGGAGGAGCAGCGATCGCACACACACACAAACAAACAGAGAGGCTACCCAAGGCAGTACTCTGTCAAGTGCTGTTACTGCCACTGTTTTAGGGATGTGTGTGCTTAACCGCATTAGCACTTTACTGTGCAATATGGTATATAGTGCTTCCAATGTTCCTGATGCGGTTGGATGGCTAACAATCCATTTCAACAAGTTACTTAAACTTGTCCGCATTAGCAATCTAGAACACTAGATCCAATATGGAACTAAAGGCCCGTGACCACATTAACACCTTGTTATGGTGTGATACGGTATAACTGCATTACGGTATAACTGAGAAAATACAAAGAATTATATGCAAGCGAAAGTCTCCCGAAGAGGTGCAACTAGCAAGCTCTCACTACCCCTGATGGAGAGGAAGTTTCGCACTGACGCCTGCAAAAAACTAATATCAGTCAGGTAAGCGACTGAATGAAAAATTTAATGAAAAATGTTGATAATATAATAAGAGATTACCAGCAGTCACCAGTTACACCATAACATGTGGAATCAAAAAAGGAAGAAATTTGCAATGATCATGCCTTTTATAGCCAGGTGTGTTTGATCTGCGCATGCGCTATTAATTAGTGTCTTACAGAGAGTCCACATCACATGCCACGCGTGGTGTCACAGTCCCATATCATATGTATTCTGGTGGAGAGATAGTCTCCATACGATAAAGAACAACGGCAGCACGGTCCTTATTATGGAGCTCTGGCCTCCCAGTGCATTAATCTTCCATCTGATGAATATTCGATCTCTCATTAGTTTTTGCAATTAAGCCTGAGAGGCCCCCACATCTCTGCATTACGCATCTCCGCCAGCGCCGTTGGATCACCACAGCTGCCGCTCTGATTGATAGAGCAAAAGACAGTTTTATCTGATGACTCACTAAGGTCATGAGTGACTAAATGAATGTCGCTGCACTCATGCCTTGGATGATTCATCTGCATTAAAACATCTGGATAGAGACCCACTAGGGATCCAGTTTCATCTAAATGATTTAGAGATGAGCTTTATTATAGTTATCTTTAGCTAAAATTAAATGTACCTTCGAATCATGTGAGATGTTTACTACAACTTTAAGGTTTTTAAATTTGTTTGACAGAGTAAGAGAAAATGTGAGTGAGAGTCTTACATTTTAAGGTACAGTGATTCAACAGTTTCTTTCTCAGTTGATTTCTCTGGACAGTTAGCATGAAGGTTGTTAGACTGAAGTTTTAGGTCAGACTGAGGATGGTGAATTTTCTGTGGATTGTGTATCTGCCAATCTGCTGAACACTGAAGCTGCTCTTCTGGGCTTTGCAATTGTGATAGAGGTACATCAGAAATATCATGTAGACTACTGCCAGCAGCTACTGCCATTGCGTGATCCTCTGTGACAGTTATTGCCTTATTCATGGGCGTAACGCTGATCCACTGCCAATCTGAACTGCTCTGCATGGTGACCACTGGCAAGAATTTGGGCATCATGTTGTGAGGGGGCAGAACTGTATTAATAGAGAACAAATAGAGAACAAAATGCACACACATGCCTTACATTTAATGTAATTTATATACTATGAAGATAAAATCATGTCAAATATGCAATAGAAATTGAAATTCTCTTGAAGAGGAATTTAAAGCAGCATCTACCATAGGGAAAAAACATTACATTTACAAACAGCTCAAAGGAATATTCTGGGTTCAATATAAGTTAAACTCAATCTACAGCATTTGTGACATTATGTTGATTACCCTGCAAAAATCGAGGTTACAGTGAGGCACTTACAATGGAAGTGAATGGGGCCAATTTTTGTAGGGTTTAAAATCAGAAATTTCAATCTTATAATTTCATAAAAACACTTACATTAATTCTTCTGTTTAAACCTATGTATTATTTGAGCTGAAAAGTTGTTATATTGTCAGTTTTACAGTCATTTTAGGGTTTTAGGGTTTAATGACATTACATCATCATAGCAACAAAGATGTAAAATTGGCTATAACTTTACACAGAAAAGGTTATTAAGTGATTTTATTACACTAAAATCATGTTTACATGCATATTGCTTATGTCTTGTGGCTATACTTTTGAAAAAGTAAGTATTCTAACATTCAAAAATTGAACATCCATTGTAAATATCTCATGGTAACCCAGAGTTTTGCTTTTTTAAAGAAAAGAAGGGGCAAGTCAAAATTAATTTTGTGGTAATATTATGCCACAAATGCTGTTGATTGAGTTTAAATTGTACTGAACCCAGAATATTCCATTATTTTTCAATGTGTGATGCAAATCTGACATACAGTGCCTCCAAAAAAAAACAAACAAAAAAAACATCTAGCTTTTATTTAAAAGAACGTGCAAGCGGACTTTTTTTTGTGATTTATTATTGATTCAAACATTAAACAAAGATCCCCAACCCCACCCTGACCCTCAACAAACATTCCTGTGGTCACATATGAGTATATACACACAAAAATAAAAAATTATAATAATCACACACATTAACAACTATACTTCTCTCTCCACTGCCCCTCCCAGAGAATTCCCCAAATACTTAATGCCCTGTTTGGGTCACTGGAAGGCGCCCAGCTGATAAGCCGTTGCCGGGCAGTACACTGTTAGACTGATTAACTCTGTATCCTGAGAATTTAGAAAAGGGAATAATAATTCTGTGGAGGCAAGGCATAGATCTAGCAGGGTCGGAGATGAATAATAAAATATCATCTGCGTAAAACAAAAGCTTATGCGCCACACCTCCCACCATTACCCCTGGAAAATCATCCTCCTTTCTTATCGCGGCTGCTAATGGTTCCAGGGCAAGACAGAACAATAATGGGGAAAGGCTATCCAGTGTAAAATAATCTGAAATTAATCCATTCATTTGTACCGCCGCTACCGGGTGTCTATAAAGTAACTTAATCCAACCAATAAAAGTATTCCCGAACCCATACATTTCCAAAATCTTTAAAAACATAATCGTATTCTAACATATCAAAAGCCGTTTTGGCATCAAGTTAGATGGCAGCGACCGGAGTCTGATCATTCGCCCGAATAAACCCCATCTGATCTTTATGTATAAGAGATGTCATAACTTTACTTAATCGGTTAGCCCAAATTTTAAACAATATTTTAACGTCTAGCTGGATCAGGGAAATTGGGTGGTAACTCTTACACTCACTTGGATCTTTAACATTTGTTGGAATTCAGGATTTTGCAAAAGGGATACATTAAAGCACCAATTATATGATTTCCTTTTCTTCATATGTGGCAACACCTCTAAACTCACCAGGTTGTGATCTGAGACTAAAATGTTTCCAATTCAGCAATCAACAACAGATGAAATGAGGGACTTAAATATATATATATATATATATATATATATATATATATATATATATATATATATATATATAAAAATCTATTCTAGAATAAATCTTATGGACTGATGAAATTTTTTTATAGTCCCTACCAGATGGGTTCAAAAGTCTCCAAATATCTGTAAGACCAAGATTTTTACACATCCTGTGAAGCATCAATGTTGCTCTAGGGGGCTTACACACTTTTGCTTCACTGTGATCAAGGACTGAGTCCATCAAAAGATTAAAGTCTCCTCCCAATATTATATCATGAGGGGTGCCAGCGGCTTGCAACATCCCTTCAAGATCTAGAAAAAAGCCCTGATCATCAACGTTAGGTGTGTAAATATTAGCCAAAAAAAGACTTTACCCCTGAATTTCTGCTAAAACAATAATTCCTAATTTATCATTAATCAGTTTGAGATATTTTAATTGTAGATGCTTTCTCATCAGTGTAATGACTCCCCTGCTCTTACTTGAGCCAGCACTAAAGAAAACATGTCCACCCCATATCTTCCCAAATTTTTCAGCTTCCTGCAGGGAAAGATGTGTTTCTTGAAGAAACACTATATCATATTTCTTATGCTTAAGAAGAGAAATAACCTTCCTTCTTTTTATGGGGTGCCCCAACCCATTCACATTCCACGTGGAGAGAGACAATCCACTCATATTAACATCTGACATTTTGACATATTAGAAAAAATATATTGTGTGTCAAAAACAAAATTATAAAAACCACATTCCAACATTAGTGCAACAATCAAACCGTCATGATTACTTGTGTAACCTCCATTCCCTGGTGGAGGGAATGAGACATTGTGTTGATGTAGTGACACTAGGGGTCACTCTTGGAAGCCAGAGACACCTCTGGTCTTTGATAAAAGGCCAATGAAAATTGGCGAGTGGTATTTGCATGCCACTCCCCCGAATATATGAGTATAAAAGGAGCTGGTATGCAACCACTCATTCAGGTTTTATGCTGAGGAGCCGAGACAAGGTCTGGCCATTTCAGTAGTTCGGGTAGTTCAGCGTTGTGGCAGGAGGGACACAACATTTCGTTCCCTCCGTCAGGGAACGGAGGTTACACAAGTAACCATGACTTTCCCTATCTGTCACTCACTCAACGTTGTGTCGATGTAGTGACACTAGGGGTCCCTATACAAAACGCCACAACTGGCTGAACTGTGTTACGTGAACTGGCAGTGTGTGGTGGGCAGACCACTGTGTGCCTCATAGCCAGCACACCACGTTGACACGTAACCTCCCCCAACATAGTGTCGAACGGCCTTTGGGGACAAGTCGACTACTCAAAAGATAGAGACAGGCTAACCCAGTCGTGGCCTCTTTTCCCCTTCTCTTTTTCCACTCCCTAAAAAAGAAGGGGGATTATCCGACTGGGCCGCCAGGTCTAGTCGGGGGATGTCCCTCCCAAGGAGAAGACACCGTGGAGACCACACCTCGCCCAAAGAAAGGAGGGGATATTTAAGTGGAAGAATACGTCACATGGTCTTTCCAACCATGTGGAGAGTCTTCAAGGTAGATCCTACCCAACAGGGGAGGAGTTACTACAAACATGGAGACTGGGGCAGAGGGGCTCTGCCCAAGGAAGACGCAGTTTGCCAACAGGGAAACGAATTAGCGGAAGATATATATCACATGGGGTTAGCCTTACAGGCCACATGCGGAGCACCTACCCCAGAACAGGACTCTTAGTACCCCAGAACAGGACGTGTACTGGGCCGGCAGCGAGTCTCTCCGAAAACTCGACTGCCACAGGGCTCGGAGGAAGTCAACCAGGGAACAAAGTTTGTGAACACTACTGGGAATTAATGGCGTACGTCTTCAGCTCAAAAGGAGGTGGAAGGCGCTATGTGCAAGCGATACACCCGGCCGGCTATCCTGGGCTTATCCGCTTGTATTGCATGCCAATTGACGAAATCGGTTCCACCCAGAGGTTGTAGAACCTTGCAAAGGTGTTGGGTGTTGCCCAGCCTGCTGCTCTGCAAATGTCTGTTAGAGAGGCACCCCTGGCCAGGGCCCAGGAGGCCGCTACACCCCTGGTAGAATGGGCTCGTAGCCCTACTGGGGGCGGCATGTCCTGGGCATGATATGCCATAGTTATGGTGTCAATGAGCCAGTGGGCGATCCTCTGCTTGGAGACAGCGCTTCCTTTCCGCTGTGCACCAAAGCAGACAAAGAGCAAAGGGCTGGGCAAAGCCCTCAACGGTGTCGCTGAATAGGCCAGCCTGGGAAATGGGGGCAGCAAGAAACCATGTCTTGTCGGCCTCACCAATCTCGACCAGGTTGAGCCAAAGTTGGCACTCCTGGACCACTAATGTGGCCATCGTCCGCCCGAGAGACCGCGCCATGACCTTCGTTGCTCGGAGAGCGAGGTCGGTCGCCGAGCACAGTTCCTGCATCAAATCTGGGGCGGAACTACCCTCGTGCAGTTCTTTCAATGCCTTGGCTTGGTGGACATGCAGGAGAGCCATGGCGTGCAGGACAGGGGCGGCTTGTCCAGCAGCGCTGTAGGCTTTAGCCATCAGGGATGACGTGAACCTACAGGGCTTGGACGGTAGCTTAAGGTGTCCGCGCCAGGTGGCGGCGCTCTGTGGGCATAGGTGCACCGCGAGCACCTTATCCACCGGGGTAATCGCCGTATAGCCCCTGGCTGCCCCGCCATCGAGGGTAGTGAGGGCAGGGGACAGCGCCAACTGGCATCCATCCCTCTAAACTCAAACAGTCCATGTTCACCTACGAGAGCCCCCGTGACAACTTTCAGATCGCTCAAATCCGGTGTTTCTATACAGATTTTGTGAGACAGAATTACACAACAAAAGATCATCTATAAAACAAACTCCAGCCAACAGGAGGAATAAACAAAAAGAACGTGTAGATTCATCCACATAACTGTCCCGAAGGTGTGTTCCTCCACAAAACAAACTCCAGCTGCTAGGCGGAACCAGCACAAGAAAAAAGGCGCTCAGTTTCCTCGGACAAAAAAAAAAAAGGCACTCGGTTTCCTCGGACAGTCAAACGAATGTTCAGTGAGCCAGCCTATTCGGCTGCTACATGAGTGCAACAAATGACTAATCACTCCAATGACTTGCAAGAAATACTCTACAAAACAAACTCCAGCCAATAGGAGGCATAAGCACAAAGAACGTGCAGATTCATCCACACAACTGTCCTGAAGGAGTGTTACTCCACAAAACAAAGCCGCTAGGTGGAACCAGCACAAAAAGAAACAAAAAAGGCGCTCAGTTTCCTCGGACAGTCAAGTGGATGTTCAGTGAGTCAGTCCATTCGGCTGCAACGTGAGTACCACAAAATAACTCACTCAGTCCACTGACTTTAAGAAGGACATCACTTGCTGGGGACATGTAAATGTTTTACGGCCATCGTTAGCATCTATTCTCAATTTGGCCGGGAACATCAGTGCAAAAGCGACCTTCCATTGATGCATTCCTTGTTTCTCTCTTGTCGAATTCTCAAAGTCTGGGAACAAGAAAATGCTGTGGTTCTTCCAAGAAAGCCTTCCTTTATTCCTCATGTAACACAAGATTTTTATCGGATGATCTCAGAAATTTGGCCAGAATTGATAGGGGCCTGTCTCCCTCAGCGGATTATATTATCAACAGCTTATGGCCTGTTATGTCGATCAGACTCGGAAAGAGCCCCTCCAGGAATTTCACCATATCCTGACCCTCTTCGGCCTCAGGAATTCCAACAATACAGATGTTATTCCGCTGGCTACAGTTCTCCATGTCTTCCAACTTCTCCCAGACATGCTCCAAATCCACCTTGGTTGCTAGCGGATTAGCAGATAATTCCCTCTCCAATGACTCTTGATAATCGATCTGTTTCTCGACATTCCCCACTCTTGTAACCACCTCAGTGAATTTCATCTCCATGGCAGTGATCGATCAACGTATTACAGCAAGATCCTCCAAGTTAGCAATGGCCTTCATCAGCACTGCCGACATGTTCAGCATTTCTCTCCGAAATTCCATCATTTCTCCAACCAAATCGACTCACGGGCTCGGGGCCTGTTGCTCGGGGGCATCATCTTGAGCACGTAAGTGTCTTTTTATGTCTCCAGAGCCCGAAGATTTTGAAGTTTTTGACATATTGTCCTCCTTGAACATTTATGGAAGAGAGTGTATCGAATCTCACCAGTTTATGACATTAATAGTGTTAAAACTAGCGAAGTGCGCAGAGCTTGCCGTTCACACGTCCGAACCTCGCATGGCGTCACGTGACTCCACCGACTTTGTTAGTTTTTAAATGATAAAACAATAGATAGAATGTTCAAAATTAAGACAAAATGTAATTGAAGTAATTGTTAAATTATTAGTGGAACATATTGCTCCATATTGTGATGAACTACACTAGTGGATACTGTTAGGACACCTGAGTGAACTTGAGGGTAACTGACATGGCACAACTGGTAACAGTAATTGCACATTTGGTTCAAAATAGTGAAGTTAGTTCCTAGAAAAGGTCTAGCATCATTTGTTTGCAAAGGCCTCTTTTTTTGATATTTTGTCATCTAATGAAAGTCATACATTTTAAGTGTGGCCAATTCTTCAAATACTCTTTGGGGCCACTGTCTGTTGAGGTTGAAGTCCCCACAAAGGTGCCTCAATACCACTCTAATTACTCTATTAGCCATGGCGAGTTCATCCCCTCCTGCCCATAACCCCTGAGCCCGTCTATGCTGTCACTATCAGAACCCATCTCTGTCACTCCAGAGTCCCTGCTATTCTAATCCTCTGACACGGTTTAGGGGCATCCTAACCCCCTCACAACACACACATCTCAGTTTTACCTCAGTTAAGCTCATAGTTATTGAAAGAGCCAAAAAGAGTCAAATGCAATGTATATTTGTATCGGGAAATAAAACTACTGTTGAAAACTCTTGAAACCCACTGCAAGCATAGAGATGTATAACAACAACGCTAATTTGATTACCTCATTAAACAAATTAATGTCAAATTGCATATACAGTCCGCAATGGACATATTGAAAGCCAAACATTGTTTCAAGCGGAAAAAAGCATGCCAAGGCACATAAATACAATCCTAGACCTTAAACAGTCCCTCTACTTACTGACAACTCAAATTACTTCAGAGAAATATCGGGAAGGGTTTTCGTTTTTTGATTCCAAACCAAAACCAAATTTTAATCCAAAAATTATTTCAGAGAATTCAACCTTATTTTGCACAGAACTAAAGTGGCTTTACAGTAACACAACATGTATATTTATGATGCAGTGGCAAGCCTAGACAATCCCATTTTATTGCAGTGATTTGCTGATATGAAAGATTTTACCCAAAATTTATAAGTATGTCATCATTTACTTATCATCATGTCATTCCAAACATGTACTGTATGACATTAATTTTTGGTGCTTTTTTTAATTAATTTATTTTTATTTTAGAGCCTGACAGCCCCAGTCCTCATTCATTTTCATTATATAGATAAAAGTGGCCAGGATATTCTTCAAAAATTAATCTTTTCTGTTCCAGCCAAGAAAGTGATAAGGATTTGGAACAACATGAGGGTGAATAAATGAAGAAAGAACTTTCATTTTTGGGTGAACTATTCCTTTAAATTAATCCCTTACAATTCAGTTGGCCACTCTGTGCCTGCAAATCAACACAGACATTGGTTTAATGTTGTATCTTGGTCAGAAACATGGCAGAGTCTACACCTTGTCAAAGCTGGGGACTGACACTGGGTCAGGTCAGATGTTAAATGGCTGCAGCGCTCCCCGTGGGAGTGCAAAAGACCCTTTGTGCAGAGTGCGTTGCGGAAGGGTTAGGGGGTATCTCGAAAGTCCTCCAAGCCACGAGAGACCTCAGCTTGAACCACAGGACACACAGAAATCTGCCAATCATACTTTATGACATATGGCGAGTGTTCTGCTTTAATTGCTGGTGGTCTGTGGCAGCGTCTAAGGGGGCTTTTGTATTAATAGAAGTGAAAATGTTATATCTTGTTGATATTCAGCATGTGCAGCCTCAAAGACATGGGAAAGCTTAATAAGCACAGGTGCTAATACAAACAAATGCTTGCTTTATCAGCCAGTATCACAAGCTTTAAAAAAAATAAAACATATAGTTTAAACTTTCTCTGCCACACTGCATACAAAAATTAAATCTTACACTTACACTTCTGCTATAGTGTTTTACTACTTGTGTAGATCCTTTTCACAGACTGTGGTGATGCATTTCCGCCTTAATTTAGCATTGCAAACCTAGCAAACTTTTTTATGATTTAATTTTTTTAAATCAAACATTATTGATTATTGTTATTTTATCCTGGCATTAATTAAAAAAAATAGACAATACTGCTGTGATAGGGTTACAAATACATTTTCTGAGGGAGTGAAAGAAAATGTGAAATCTCTGTCTCTTCTAATGGCCAAAATCCATCTCTTTCTTTTTCCCATTCACCGCTACAGAAGTTTATTCCGCTATAGTTTACTTCCGCATTCCAAATCTGGAAATGAAAACATTGTGTTCTTCCTCTGATTATGGTAATTGTTTCTAGTTGTATTATTCTCTACTTGTATTAATAGTTGCTTTAGGTAAAATTATCTGCTAAACGAATACATGCAAATGTAAATTAGTACATTAAATATGCAAAGTATATAATAAGTGAACACGCAAGAGGTAGGGGGTATGAGTAGAACTTTGCAAGTGACGGCTGTTCCAATTCTGCATATCTTCCATATCTGCACAGTTCTATGCAGGGCAAAACAATTTGTGTGGCCCTATTGATTTGTTACTTGTGTATAGAAAATGACATATTCTTCTTAAACATTTTCTAGAAACTGGATGCCTAAATGATCTCCATATTTTGTCGCTGGAGGAGTGAATCATGCTGCCTCTGCTATGCCTCTGCAGGGCCTGGAAACTCCACTGCTCTCTTGGACCTTTAGTGGGCGCTACTGTAGCACCAGTCTGCTTATTATTCAACTCAATCGAGCCAGGCACTGTCTCCAGAAACAAGAACCTGAGGTAAAACAGGGATTTACATGATAAAAATTTAAAGTGAACAGACCAAACATAATGCTGAAAGTTCTATGAGTTAAACAATTAATAACAATAAGACTAATTATTTTATAACGTATAATGAGGCTGAAATCAGATTTAAGGAAACGTTTACATATGCAAAACTTTCAAAAACTAGTATATTTAAGAAATTTAAACTTGAGGTCTCTACTAAAAAAGAAAATGAAAACAAATAGAGGTAAGTCATTTTTATTATTATTATGGTTTAATAAATTATTTTGTTTAGAGACCCAAAACAGCTACCAGTTCAGAGTTGTTCAGATGTTATTCCATTGACTGTCCTCTGCAATCATAAAGTGGAAATTTAAGTTCCAGCCCCTCCCTCCCCACCTCTATTGCTTTTCTATTGTAGAGTATTTACACTGAGCAGATGAAATCCATTAGGAAATGGGTATAAAACGTTTAATGAGTTTGACATTCTGGACCCCAGAAAATCAACAGAGCGTCTGTGCGTCGAGTAAAAGTTTGGTCAGAGTCTGCCTTTCTCAGTGAGAAACAGCATGATGACACTCAGTTTGGATTAGAAGTGAAAAAGGGTTTGCTGGCCTCATTCCAGAGTTGTGACAGCCATTTAACTGAGCCCTTGTTGCGTCTTTTTTTTTTTTTTTTTTGGTCTGTGTTTAAATGTGTGAAAGTGTATGAGAAAACACAGGTGTGGCCTAATCTTTTCTGAAGCATGCTGATTGAAGTAAAATGAATTTACAAACAAAAACAAGGGTTGATTAATGAATGATATAATTAGTAACAATTAAATTATTTTACAATTATTTTACAATTTTAGAATTATTGTAGTCATTTATTGATTTAGAGATGGTTATTGTTGTGTTCGTGTATTCTTGTTACCATTATGAATACTATTACTGTTTATGTTTACAACATTTATGAAAATATAGTATGTGTGTGTGTATATTATACATTTTTATTATTTTCTAGGTATTAATTATGGCTGTATTCAAGAAAGTATTTGTTTAAAACTAGTTTATCAAGTGTGGTATATTACAGTTATTAATAACTCAATTAATTGATAGAGCTGCACTTTATGTTATATTTAAAACTAGTTTATCAGGTGTGGTATATTACAGTTATTAATAACTAAATTAATTAATAGAGCTGCACTTTATGTTAATCACTGCAATAATGGTTTATCACTAGTACAAAGGCAAACTTATAGGAAACAAAAAAAGTATTTTTTGATTTGTGATGAAATCAAGCATAGTGTCAGTTCAGGCAGGTCACGTAAGTCGAGCTCGCAGTCAGCTGACGCTCAACTGAACATGACAGCTACCAATACAATTCAAACACTTATCAGAGCGGACCTATTTAAATCCTCCGTTTATTCATTGCCTTAGCTGTCTTTCAATTGTAAGCTCAGTGGAACGCAACAGTCAAAAATTTATGTTTGGTGCATGTTAGAAAACATATAGGGGGGAAAAAAACAACTAAAAAAACAGTGCAGATGGATGAAGAATGCATCTTGTGTGAACTATCCCTTAAGAAGGATTCTGGAAAGAGTCCTGAAAAATAAATGTGGTGCCAATCTGAGCTATTGAACTACATGACAGACAACCAACCTTTTTGGAATTAAGGATTTGTATTTGTATTTGTATTTGTATTTGTATTTGTATTTTATTTTATTTTATTTTATTTTATTTTATTTTATTTTATTTTATTTATTTATTTATTTATTTTAACAGGATGAACAGTTTGATTGTTGCCTCAGTGGAAAACTATTCAGACTGATCTCACAGTAAAATTGGATCCCCCAATGTTCAAGACAAATCTTCACCCTTGACAGAGGGACACATTTTAATAAACTGTACCCCCAACCGAAATCCCAGACATAGACCTAACCATAAGTGGAGTAAAAAAATGTAAGAGGGAAAAATGCATCCTCCAAATCACACTTGTCACTGATTATGCGAACGTGATTTCTTCCTGATTTCATCGCTGTATGCGAACACAATGCAACAAGCTTCCAGTCACACAACAAGGGAAGGTAAACACCCTGAAGCCGATGCAAAAATGTCTGATAGGAGATGACACACTGAGTTGGCATAACATGGCTGATCCTAGGGAACCAGAAGTATCGGAAACAACATGCCGGCCTCCTGTGTGATCATGTTGAACTAAAACCAATATGCTTCAACACTTTCTTGATCTCCTTATTCTGTCCCTAAAGCATTTTTTTAACCATCACATTTCCAATCTACTCATACAAGTCCATTACAAACACTCCCAAACTGCTGGCACTTCACAACAAAAGCACATTTGCTTAAAAAATATTCCCCCACTGAGCAAATATTTTCAGAATTAGGAACACTTAAGTCCACGTGCGTACAGATGTCACTGGCTAATCCAATAGCGGACACAGATACAATGACTGGTGCACCGATACGGACCGGAAGCTCTGTGGCAAAGAGGAATGTTTATTCTGCTTTAAACGCCTGGTGCACTTCCAGCCAATGTCCCCATTCACATTAGTTTCACATTCTCTGATAATTATGAAATGCTTAGTGACTTTTGCTGGAATGCACACTTGACAGCTTCTTTACAACCCAAGATAAATCGTTCCATTAATGAAGGGGGAACCACATCTCCTCTATATACAATTATACTGTACAACAGTTAGTTCCAGTTCTCCGATTTGATTGGCCAAGCACCATTCCAAAAGTGTTGCTACTTCGCATAACAGCACTGGGATGCTTCACTGGGATGCTTCACTCTTTTTATAACTCCACTTGTCAATGTTCATTAATTTACAGCTGTACGTTGCTTGCCCACATCTGATCCAGCTTTGGCTTCTTTTGGAACTATTTTTGTTGATGGCAAAACATACAAAATTGCTTGCCAAATTTAGTAAAATAGCACACTTGCTCATGTGACATTGCTTAAATAGACCATCTCAACAGCAAATACAATCGAGAACTCACTTTGGCCTGGTAGATTATACATTATACACATGATCAGCTCTCGGTTTAAAAGTCTGCTTATGCACTAATCTTTAACCATTAAATATCTAAATGGCAATGTATAAGAAACTAAACTGGGTCCCTGAGTCACACCTACCTCTAGTCGTTCTCCTTCTGTAGTGGGTTGCCAATCAGATTAAGCTCTTGAAGCCCACTGCATCCTTGAAGATTCAGACAAACATTCTGCAAATCTAAAGTCAGAACAACTCCTCATGAGGTCGAGACACGTTGCTATTAAAAAGGTTTTTTTTTTGTTTTTTTTTTGGTATAATTTTATTTTGGAGACACTTGCTGAAAATGCACAACAAATGTTTGTGATCTAGTCTGTCCTACATTACAACCACTTAGAGATCATGATAATGAGCTATAAAATATTACTGTGCATTTATTTCATGCAAAAATATTACCTTTAAAGATAAAAATAAGATACATTTTGTCTTTCAAAAGCATTCTTTGTTTTTCTTTTCAAATAAAGACCATTTTAAGCAACCCATAACTGACATTAGTCAAGCCACCCTGTGTCTATAACTCACCTGACAGACAGTTGTGGCTAAAATCCAGTGTCTTCAAAGAGACCAAGTCCAAGAGTGGAATTAAATGAGTGAAAAGGTGAATCATCATTTTAAACAACAAACAAACATCTTAGCAATGCATGTTCATAGGTTTTCGTGTGACATGACCACTGCCTCAGAATACTCATGTTTAATAGAAAGAACTAACTTTTACTTTAATTAGCATTTAATTTCAAGTCAATATTAAACACCTTGGCTGTGTCCCAAAATCTAGAGAGCTGCCTAACTAAACAGCATACTGCAGAAATGTGCATGTGATGCCCAAAAGCTCCCTAGTTGGGCAGCTGACTATATTATAAGCAACAGCCATTCTCTATATTGAGGCCTTGGGCCACAGAGAGGTTTTGGAGCAAAGGTAAGCAATGAGAGTCCAGATGATGTATGAAGGAAATCAGACTGTCATCCAGATAAAGGTCCCTCAGAAGAACATGGTTCTGCAGGACAGGTAGCTCTGCCACAAGCCAGACACACACACCCACATGAACAATCCCCACATGACCATATGATAATGCAGTAAATGTCAAGCTGTCTGTTCCAACCATGAACACTGTCCCATGAGCAAAGATGGGTGGAAACTCAAACCTTTTCCTGAATATGAGATCTAATTGACTAACATCCACACACTAAGCACAACAGAAAAGATCATTGAATTAAAGTGATGGCAGCCAAGGATCACAGTCTAATGGCTGAGCAGGTTTTGGTATGAGTATGATGTTTACAAAGGCTGTCATCGTTGTAGTTTATTTCTCTCCCATAGCAAATGCATTTCTCGTAATAAACACTGTCAAGTTACTCCTTTCCTGGTCATTGGAATGAAAATATGTTTCTACATCGAATCTAACAGGTGAGAGTCTATGATTTCAGTCTAGGTAATTAAAGTAATAATGCAAAACAATTCTTATTCACAGACAAAATAACAAAATAATAGAAAATCTGGACAAATTGAGATTATTCTGTACAATGATCTTGATCCGTGATGTCACCCAAAAATGAAAATTCTCTCATCATTTACTCACCCTCCTTGCATACCAGATGTGCATGACTTTCTTTCTTCTGCAGAACACAAATAAAGCTTTTTAGAAGAATATTTCAACTCTGTAGTCCATATAATGCAAATGAATGGGTGCCAGAATTTTGAAGCTCCAAAATCCATGTAAAGGGAGCATAAAAGTAATCGATAAGACTCCAGTGGTTAAATCCATGTATTTAGACACGATATAGGTGTGGGTGAGAAACAGATCAATATTTATATATTTATTTTGATCATAAATTCACCTCTCTGCCCAGTAGGAGAGTATGCAGGGTATGTAGGGTATGCATGAAGAATGAGGGTATGCAGGGTATGCACGAAGAATGTGAATCACCAAAAACAGAAGAAGGAGAAAGTGAAAGTGAAAGTGAAGGAAAAAGGACTTAAATGTTGATCTGTTTCTCACCCACACCTATCATATCATGTCTGAACACATGGATTTAACCACTGGAGTCTTATCGATTACTTTTATGCTGCCTTTATATGGATTTTGTAGCTTCAAAATTTTGGCACTCATTCACTTGCACTGTATGGACCTACAGAGCTGAGAAATTCATCTAAAATCTTCATTTGTGTTTAGCAGCAGAAAGAAAGTCATGCACATCTGGGATGGCATGAGGGTGAGTAGATAATGAGAAAATTTTAATTTTTGGATGAACTATCCCTTTAATTTGTTTGATTGTGTAAGATTTACCTCAGATTAGACTGTTTTCTTTCAGGTCCAGTGTGTTAAGCAGAGCACAACTCTTCAAACCTTCCACGTGTCTTAGGTGGTTGTGCGAACAGTCTAGATGCAGTAGGGTGTAAATTTCATTCAAACCTCTTGTGCTGAGCAGCTGGTTATGGTCCACTGACAATCTCAGAAGCATTTTCAGTGATCCTAAAACACCTAAGAGAGCAAAAATATTTCATGAAGTCAATGCCGCTTTAGAAACCTGGTTAGTGTGTATGAGAATCATTTCACAGTGAAAAAAAATCTAATACCAGCCAAAGACTAATCTAATCTAAAAAGGCAGAATTGGCAGGACATCATCAAACACTGACAGCAAATATCTTTTAACTGCATTTATCCCTTTCTTTATGACATATTCATCTGTGTTTATTTAATATGAAGCCAATTTCTCAGAAGTAAGACACATCAAGATATATTTTGAAAGCGGAATTAGGGAGAGGGTCAAATGAAGACACCAAACTGGAACAACACTGCTCTCTACTGGATCGAGGCTGAATGTGCTACATTTGTTGATATATACACAATATCTACATTTCAGTTCTCCTCTTTCTGGAGTACATTCATTGTAAAATAAAAAGAATATGTAAAGTATACAGTCTATCAATGAACACTTCCATCTAGCAAAGACACACTAATTCGGGAGATTTTGTTGTGTGAGAGCTGAAGCACTTTAAGATTTTCAGCATCATCAAGGCCATGAATGTTTGTCAGTCAGCTGGTTACTGCCAAGCAGGAGGGCCTGAAGTCTGGCCAGACCACAATCCACAAGGCCAATGGAGTTCTCCTTAACATAAGAAAGCATAGGATATACTGTAGTTTGAATGAGTGATCATAAAGTGCACTATCCTATCAGAATCAAGCACACTTTATTTAAAAGATAGAAATTAATAATTGGGATAGTAAGTGGGAAGAAACAGAAGGTTAAAGGAACATTTTGAGATGTTGCTTTTTGTCTTTTTTGTAGTTTGAAAGCCGTTGTTACTATAAACTGTAATTGTATGGGGGAAAAGCTGCATAAAGATTCTTCAAAATGTTTCCTTCTGTGTTCCACTGAAAAAAGAACTCAATCAATGTATCTGATTTGGGCACACTGGTTAAGTCCATCTAAGGATCTGAGTCCACAGCGTCTAAGGGTTAAAGTCTGCAGTTTGTTACACTCAGACACTGTGGACAAGCTGCAGCTCGGCAGGTCTTCCAGTGTCACCGCTGTAATTTTGACAGCACAATGACATTAACAGGAACAAGAACTTCTAATACATGCCTCATTTAAGTAATCATATTTCATATAATGTATGTTTCAAGTTTAATCTAACTGCTATCTGTTTGAGAGAGCTCACGCTACTGTCTTAAGAATAGTGTCCACAGGGGGTCTGGGTAGCTCAGTGGTAAAGACACTGGCTATCACCCCTGGAGTTCGCTAGTTTGAATCCCAGGGCGTGCTGAGTTACTCCTGCCAGGTCTCCTTAGCAACCAAATTGACCCGGTTCCTAGGGAGGGTAGAGTCACATGAGGTAACCTCCTCATGGTCGCTATAATGTGGTTCGTTCTCAGTGGGGCGCATTGAGAGTGGTTGCTATGTCTCCGTGGCAACACGCTCAACAAGCCACATGATAAGATGCGCGGGTTGACGGTCTCAGACTCAGAGGCAACTGGGATTCGTCCTCCGCTACCCGGACTGAGATGAATCACTACATGACCATGAGGACTTAAAAGCACATTGGGAATTGGGCATTCCAAATTGGGAGAAAAAGAAAAAAAGAATAGTGTCCACAGAGAGAGAGGAGGCAAGCTGGGTACTCTAGTTCTTCTTAGCCCTCTCTTTTGGGACTTTAGGGTGTGCAGTTCATCATCCAGGCCAGACGATTTTGCTCTGTGCTGTCAGGCAGACATAAAGAATTTGGTTCTTGGATCTCTGGTCCACAGTTCTCCAATTCAGTGACTGTAGCATTTTGTTGCCCTCTAGTGTTCATCCCAGATTCCACACCATGAATTTCAAAAACTGGTTCAGTCGTGTCTGTCTCACTGTTCTGATTCACAGAGGGGCGTACTCACACTAGGCCCGGTTGCCTTGTACTGTGCCCAAGCACGATTCTCCCCACTCCCCCGCTGGCCTGCACTCACACTGCACATAACGTTCCGGGCCTGAGCACGCTAACGTCATTACGATGTGACTTTTTATTTTGAAGAAAACAGGAAGAAAAGCGCTCTCGCAGAGCACAATGGAGTCCATCATTGTAACGTTACTTTGTGGCTTATTTTGAGTCGTTTGGGGAGTGGTGACACATGGCTCTCTCACATGCCTAATTGTCGACAGCATCGTACCACTGGAATTTTTCCTTTTCACCCGACGAGCTGGCAGATTTACGGAGTGCATTCCGTACTTACAGATACTGAACCCGCAGTTTTTTCAGCTTGTCACGTCATTGCTCAATGGTTCTTTGGTATCCACGAGCACGAAGATAGTTGCAAATTTTAACAAATATCTCGTAGTTCTTGTGTGTTGTATCCAGTTGTTCCTGTATACTCTCGTATGCCCAAATTTCCAGTAAACACTGCACCTCTGCCACCATGTTTGTTAAATGGAACAGTCGTATCATTGATTTCATGTTTCGAGTTCCATGCTCGGTCACAGTTAGCGATCACACTAGATGCGTACTGTGCCTGAGCCAACTGAACCGTGCCAAGGAACAGTTCAGCATACCATGCCCGGGCACGGTACAGAGCGATCACACTAGTCAAACGAACTGGACTTTGGGGGTCAAACATGCTCAGGCACGGTACAAATTGCCTAATGTGAGAACACCCTTAGGTGATCTGTAAGACCAGAGGAACCCAACGGACTAATACCACCCTTATCAGACAGTGGTTGATGAGCATTTATGTAGGACTCTTAAGTGGTTATGTTAACTTCTAGGCTCTTTCTTGAATGTGAGAGATTTGTCAGAGAGTCAAGCTCTCCATTGCTATCAACTAGTTTATTTTCTTGATGTCTCTTTATTCTTTCTTTATCACTCATTGTTAATGATCTCTGATCATCTAATATTTCTGTAACTTCTAAGTTCATGATTTTTTCAATTATTTCCATTGTATTCTTCTCTACCTACATTCTGTTTTCTTCTCTGTTCCCATCTCTTATTCTTACATTATTGTCTTCTCCTTTTCTCACATTTTCCTGTTTCCTTCCTGTCGACATCCTCTTCCTGTTTCTTCCTCGACTTCTCTCCTTCACGCTCTTCTCTTCAACTGATTTAATGTTGTTTTGCTCCTCCATCCTCTTCCTTTCCATTTCCCTCCTCCTCTCTTCATCTTCTTCCTTTTTCCTCTTCTGCTGCTCCAATCTATGCTCTCTCTCCAGAAGATGGCACTCTTGTTCTTTTGCTCTTTCATAATCTGCTCTCCATCGCTCTGTCTCCTCCCTCCAAGTGCATTCCTCCTCCTTCTCTCTTCCTCCCTCTCCTTTTTCATCTTTTCCCATGCCCTCTTTTCCTCCTCAAGACTTTTCTTCTCCTCTCTCTTTCTGTTTAGCTCTGTCTTACTCCACTGGCGTGCTAATGTTCCTCTGAAAGCAGCTTAGATCTTTGTGGCTGCTCTGCAGTGTAGCTCCTGGGTTCTCCTTCTCTCATCCTCCTGAGCCTCTTCAAAAGCCTGTCTCTCCTTCTCCATCTCCTCCTCTAGCTTCTTGTCAACACCTAAAATTGACCATAAAACAATGAATGTACACACTGTAAATTAATATTGAACTATGTAGGGTTTAAATCGAACTTTCACAAACATGTATATACGCATGGGAATTACTTACACATAACATATATATTCACACATACAGTATAGTATACGCAGGTATACAGCAGCTTATTTTTACATATTTACAAGACTGATCACAATGTGAATCAGCCAAAAGTGGGTCTGAGTTCGGAATGGCAAGTAAGAGTAGTAGTATGGTGGTATGCCATTCCGAACTCGGCCTGGGTCAAAAGTTTTGCTGTTGAAATCAGTCTGTGCTAGCTGCTTGTGTAAATTCAAACCACTGCCCCCAGTGGCCGAAGCTAGAAGTGTTGTTGAACATATGGGCACATGTGAGTTTCAGAGGTTGTTCACGCAATATGCTATCAGTACCGTTAGAGGGAAATGTGTTCATGTTTGAATTGATACAAAATCAAACTAAAAACTCAGCTGAATGGGGTTGATTTCAGGGTGTGGCAGGGTGAGCAAAAGACAGACACAGTGGGTGTGGCATCAAGCCTCGGAGAGGCATTTATTGAAAATAATAATAAACATAAAATGTTCATAAAAAGGGGGAAATAGTGTCCAAGGGGGAATAGTCTTCAAAATAAAGGGGAATCTGGCATCGTGTAGGATGGGGAGTGTCCAGAGGAGAATCCAGGACATGGGTGGGGTCCGGCGGCCGCACGCACTCCCCTCATTGGTCCGTGGCACGTGGGGCGGCGGCTTCTTCAGCGGCCTGTCTTCCCAGGGCCATAGTGTATGAGAGGGGAAAGCAACCCGGCATCCATGACCATCGGCCGCGACATGTGCTACAATCCCCCGGATCTAATTCGCACCGGAGATCCGGGGCTGCAGGTCCGGCATGCATCTAATTCATCCAGAACCCTCCCCATTCTGCTCCTGGATCTGCAAGGACACCAGTGTGTGCACATATGGAGTTTCGAAGCTGTCTCCCCAAGAAGAGGTGCGCTCTGCGTTTTAAAGACAGTGGTGATGAAGCCTTATTAACATCAGGTGTGCTTCATCAACCACTGTCAGAACGAGGCTTATTAACTATGCACCTCTTCTCACTCTCCAGTCCACTCCCGTTGTGAGCCTGGCTGCCCTCAGAGGCGGGGCGACGATGACGAGAGGGAGGGGCGGGTCGTTCCGCCACAAGAACATTGTTTCCCGAAATTCAAACCACTGCCCCCAGTGGCCAAAGCTAGATGTGTTGTTTAACGTATGGGTAGGTGTGAGCTCATCGCACTCACCACTGTTTATGTGGGTATGATTATTTCCTGGTTCTTACAGGACTAGAATCCGGGTTCTCAGAGGTTGCTCACGCAATATACTATAAGTATCACTAGAGGGAAATGTGCTCATGTCTGAATTGATGCAAAAATGTCTGAAACTCGGCTGAATGGGATTGACTGCAGGGTACATGAACTTTTAGAAGAAAAGTTAATGCACCCTTACTGAAATCCACCAGTCATTGCTTACCGAAATTCAAACCACTGCCCCAGTGGCCAAAGCTAGATGTGTTGTTTAAAGTATGGGTAGGTGTGAGCTCCAGTTTCCAGGTGAAATGTCCAGAGAGTGGCACCAAAAGGGAGTTGCATTTTTAGTTGTAAATGATGTAATACAGTCAACAGGAATGCATATTTTATTAACCCAAACCGCAACCCTAAAAACTATCAGTGGAGATAAAAATTTTGAGCGAAAATGCAATCTCCGAATCGCACTCACCACTGTTTATGTGGGCATGATTATTTCCTGGTTCTTACAGGACTAGAATCCGGGTTCTCAGAGGTTGCTCATGCAATATACTATAAGTGGTCATGTCTGAATTGATGCAAAAATGTCTGAAACTCGGCTGAATTAGGTTGATTTCAGGCTACATGAACTTTCAAGAAACATGTTGATTTCCAGTGTGATCATGTTGCATTTATGGTGTATACTGTATACACAGTATAAACCACACAAAGACAAGTGTTGTGTTAAATTTTATCCATATTTAAACTCACCTGCTGTTTTATCAAATTCCAGTTGAAGATACTCTGTGGGCTGTGCTTCATTTTTCGCTCCAAATTTGTAATCAATTATTAATATACAGAATTATTAAATCTCAAAATTTTCTCTTGATTCAATCCTGCTTCCTCATCATTTTCACAGGGTGTCTATTGATGGCATCCCATGATCAATAAAAGTAATGTTAAAGACAAACCTACCAGAGTTGCCTCCTCGATCCTCTTCAGCTCCTCCTCGAACTCCAATTGTCTTCCCCTCCTCCTCTCTTCCTCCTCTCTCATGGAGTTTAAATGCAGTACCCTTTCTGCCTCCTGTGCTGCTAATCTCTGCTCCTCTTCCTCTTGCAGCCTTTTCTCCAATTCTCTTCATTCAAGACTGAGTTACAATTCACTCAGTGGATATCTCATGCTCAGTTACATCTGAAACCAACAAATTAAATAATGAGGTAAACTGGGTAATGAGTCATCTATACAAAAACATTGTGAATTTGGTGTTCTAAGAGGTGAGATTTTAAAAGCTTGTCCAATGCTATACTTTCACTTTAAGGGTGCCATCTACTGGCAAACTATTAAATGACCCTCTTTGCAGTGAACATTGCTATCAATACAGATTTAAGTTCTCTTTCATCATCTCCTGTTCGAGATCCACCTATGGGAAGAGCATCCGTACCTGACCTCTGCAGAAGCATCCAATTGCACCAAGTCTGGCTAGACAGACAGAAGCGCATGACCTATGCCAGGTAAGGACCCGCTGCCTTACCTGGGAGCATATAAGGACCTGCACGTGCTGCTGTTCCTCAGTTGACATTCGCTTCTCGCGACCTCTGTTTCTCTCAGCTCGGTTGCAATTGGACTTCCACAATTTTGTCTACAGGAGAACACATCATTCAGATTAGCCTCCGCCAGACGTGACTGTCTTGCTTCAGCCAGGTTACCTGCTTCTGTTTGCTTCAAGCCTCCCACGCTCGCTTCCTACCAGTCAGGCTGCCCACCTTTCTCTCTCACCACTTCCCCTGCTCCACGGCTGCTCGTCACGGAATTTACAGAGTTTCTCTCTAGTATGGCACTTTCCAAACATATGGCTACCCCCGGGGACAACCTATCGTGTGCCTGCCCGGTCACATGCGGTGCCCTCACCGCCGCCAGAGACCCTCATCCTTTCTGTGTCATTTGCATGGGACTCATACACGTGGAGGAGGCTCTAGAATTCCCAGAAAAATGTAGCCACTGCCTGGCGCTGCCCAAAAAACTCAAGGTTGCGACGATGCGCTCCTGGGGGCCTCCCGGGGCGCGTTCTCTCTCAGCTGGGCCGATCTAAGCAACCCGGCATTTTCTCAGAGGATCCCTCGTTCGCCATTGAGCCGGCTGGTTCTGGTAACAAGGACGATGCAGGCCTTCTCGATGGTTTGGAGGATGAGGAGGCTATCCCGTCTTCCATGAATCCCCAGGATAATGCCTCAATATCGAATGTCCAGCCCTACAAAGTGCCACTGACCAAGAGAGGGACGTGTACGACAGGAAACTCCTGGGACCCCCTCCCAGCCCGAGAAAACAACTTTTCCCTGTCCTCCCTACATGTGCTAAGCATATGAGGCATTGTTGGGGAGACCCGCTCGACCTCAAACACGGTCTCGCGGGCCTCGAAGTGAAGGATATGACGGCCCATGGCATGGATGACCCCCCCCCTCCATCGAGCCCTCTATGGAGGCCAGACACTTAATCTCTCTCAAGGTGGCCTCAAGGTGGCCTACTTGCCACCCCCCCCCCGAGCCTGTTTTCCCCAACAAAATGGACTGCTTTTCTACCTCCATCCATCAGGCCTCTTACAAAGCCTCAGCCTTGGCTGTCAGGGCCCTCAACGTCTCCTACCTCCTCTCTGCATACCAGGCTGAACTCCTGGTCGACATGGGTCAACAACTAGAGAAAGGGACCCCCACGCCCTCTCTGTGGAAGGAGACTGTCACAGTTAATGACCTTGTCCTCTGTAACGCCCGTCAGGCCGCCCAAGCCTGCGGGCATTCCATGGCTCTCTCAGTTGCTAGAGAACGTGCGCTCTGGCTTAATCTGTCGGGCCTCCCTGACAGTGAGAAGCGGCGCATCGCGGGTGCCCCGGTAGAGCCTGGCCAGTCTCTTTTTGGCCCTGCCGTCACTTTGATGCAATAGCGTTTAAATTATGCCTTCCTCAGAAAGCGGCACCACACCAGGTGCCCCCACACAGCCACCCAACCTTCTTGCCATGGGGCGTCTTTTCCAGCATGCAGGTAAGGCAATGCCACGCAATAAACCACCTCCTCAGCAGAGTAACCAACCCTCTGCTAAGCCCTGAGGGAGAACGTCTTTCGCCGCAGGCAAGAAACCCCACAACTCTACCCCCTCCGAATCTAAGTGTAAACGGCCGGCCTCATTCTGTCCTGGGGGTGGGTTCTTCATAGCCCCTCCCATGGAAGCTCCTTTTCTTTCTTTTTTATATTTATAATATAAAGAGTGAGAAAAAGGGGTTATGGGCCAGTTGGCCGTGCACATTCATGTCACCAAGCATGCATTTACATTCCTGCCTGGGTGCTATCTTCACTGTATCCAGTATATGTTGCTGGGCTGATTTATATGTATGTGCCACTAACATGTTATTCATGCTCTGCCTGTGCACAGTTCCCACTTGTGTGCTTCAGGGTTGCCAGGTGTGTGATTAAGGGACGTGTCAAGCACCGCCTCTTTGAGGTGACCGTTCCCTTAACTGGCTTGCAGGGCCTCACTGTGAGTGTATTGGGCAATCAGGGAGCTGTCATTGTCTCCCATACGTGGATCTCGAACACGAGATGATGAAAGAGAACAACTAGTGCACCTCTTGAGGCCAGGGGAGTGAGGTTTACACATACCGCACAGCTATCACGTACCAGCTGGCTCCCATTAAACTCACCCCCCAAACCTCACTCCCATCAGGGTCACAGCACTTCTGTAACTGGTCCTGCTCAACCCGTTCCGAGCGGGATTTGAACCGGCATCAGCTGGCATGGGAGGTAGGTGCGTTTACGAGGAGAGTAAAGGCTACAGCCTCTAGCATCAGTAGGTAGGTAGGTACCTCGGAGGTAGTGTGCCCTTCGAGGCCAGGGAAGTGAGGTTTACACATACTGCACAGCTATCATGTACCAGCTGGCTACCGTTACACGAAGAAGATACTTTTTGTTGCTATTTACACTTACAGTAGCATATATCGCTACCAGCCTCTGCCTTAACTCTAAATACGGGATGATCCAACTTCATCATTGTAGCAAATTTACCATCTTTGTTTGACATCTGTGAAATCTCTCCCTGGCCATTCAGTGACAACATTTTTGTGAGATTCAACTAGTTCCTCAATTTCAGAATTTACCTGAAAACACATACTTACACAACAGCACGTTAAGAAAGATAATCCAGTGTGTTTGTGCTGCTTAAACCTTAATTCATTTCAAATTACTGGTTAAAAAACTATGACCTAACTAATACCATCTTAGGAGAGGGGCATGACTGAGGTTAAATAAAGTCCTTTTTCTCTCCTCATAACATCTTCAAAGTGTAATTTTTGGGAATATACAGTTTAAATTCATATTGACTGAACTCAAACCAAAATGTAACATATCACGTTTTACTCTGAGGGGCAACCTGTATTAACGTTAAGTGAAGAACAAAGCATAGGCACCCATTAGTGATGAAACAGATGGGTTTATTGTCTCATTTCCATTTAATCACAAACAATAAACCATGAAAGCTTGACTCACCCTCTCTTTCCACTGTTTAGGGTCCTCATTGAATTCTGAATCTGATTCATTTATAAGATTATCGTTGCAATGGAGGTGAGACAGCTCCTGGTTTACGAAGTCTAGAAGTAAACAGAAAAAAAAATTAATAATAGTCCCTTGGGTTAAAATTACATTTTTATTACAGCACTTTCCTAAACACCTGTTTGTGGCTATGTACTGAAAATGTTCCATGCAATGACAAAAGGTCACTTTTGACGTACAGTAATTTGATCTAATAATTTTTTAAATGTTGTAGATTTATGTAGATGATGAGTGTCCCTGAAATGATCACATCTATTTTGAGTTTTCAGTAAAACTCACACCTTTTTACTCAATGTCTTCAAGGACTGTTCAAAGGCGTTCATTCGATTTCTTTAAGCTTCAATATATGCGAGGACTGAATCAGAAAGTTTTGCATGCAGCTTTTGTGAAAACGCAAAGAATGTTACAGAATGACAGAATGAACAGTGACAGTTAAAGAATTTCAAATGTTATAAAGCAGTTGTATAAGATGTTTAAGAACTGTACGAAGAACTGTATAACAAATGGCACAAGCAACAGCCACTTACATTTCACAGTAAACTTGTCATCTTCTGATTCTGAGTCATTTTCAGATAAATCTAGGTTTAATTTATTCAGCTCCTCATCAATGTTCGATGGCATTCATATTATTAAATCCGGGATCCAAAATAAAATAATTCTCTGGGAAAACGAACGGAAGGCCTATTTGTTAACATCTTAATAATATTAACTGAAAGGGTCTCAGAAGTATATAACAAAACACGTTTTTATTTTGAAGATTGTGTCTTTATTTGATATCCAGCACCTATTTCTTTAAATCTGCCTCATGCTTGTACCATGCGCTTCCATCGTAGTTACTATGGAAACCAAAGAATACAGGGTAGCGTGAAGGACAAACCTCAAGAAACACGCGTGTGCTGATACAGTTGCAGATGCAGCAGCAAATGTATTTGATAGGAAACATTATTTTATATTTAGTGCCCCATAGTGGTAACCTCTCTTCTAGAAAATGAGTAGGCTAATGTATTTAGTATATTAGGAAATAATATTTTATGGTAAGCAGATTTTTAACAATTTCAAGCAGTCTTCATTCTTTTGATTTAGTGCAGTAATTTTACATGGACCAACTTCTTGTCTTATTAAAACACAATCAGTGTTAGGTCTTTTATTTGGGCTGTACACTTCTGTTGATGAATTGTGCCTTTATTCTGTATAAAAAAAACAAACAAAAAAACTTTATTTGCATATTCGTATGGCAGATGTTCTTATTTAATACGACTTACAGTGCATTGAAGAGTGCATTTTATTTCATACATTGCATATTTTATTAGTAGCTATATGGTAAATTGTATGCACTTATATATCACTCTTTTAACCTTAGTGGTTCCAAAGTGCTTTACACTGTGACACATTCACCCATTCACGCACACACTCACACACCAATGACAGCAGAGCTGCCATGCAAGGTGCTAGCCTGCCATTGGGAGCAGCTTGGGGTTCAGTGTCTTGCCCAAGGACACTTCGGCTTGTGGAGTCATGTGGGCCAGGAATCGAACCGCCAACCCGCTCTACCACCTGAGCCACAACTACGATCATAGTGGGAATTTTATCAGAGTGATTTTGTTAAATTTTATGTTTTAAATTAAATACTGTAAACTATGCTATAAATGTATGACCATATTGGTATGGTATGACATATTGGTATGACACTGGTATTAGATCTTCATTTCACTTCTTCCATTCACCCTTTTCCTCTTCTGTGTAAGATTTTACAGCCAAAGTTTCCAAGACATAATTTAGCAAGGAGCAAAAGAAATACATCAAAAGTGCAATACAGTCCACTGATTGGATGAGTGATTTTGGAGGAAAGACACAGTAAATGTAAGCCTTATGTGTGCACAGAAAGATTTTGGCTTAGTCATTTATCTTGAATGCAAAGCTGCATATTCTAGTGTGATCTTTCAAAAAAATCAAAACTTTTGATCATAAATCTCTCTGAGTGGCAGCATAACTTCACTTGCATTGCTGGAGTCTGTTATTGAAGTCAAACCAACTGTCCTTGTTTCATCAGATCCCAAAGAAGTATTCAAGTTCAATTGCTCAAAAAGGCCCCATCAGCAAGCCTTGTCCGCTTCAATTAGTGGAGAGTGGCATCGACCCTTTTGTTAGTGGGCAAGGTGTCTGGAGCTTTTTGTCTGAAAGTATGGAACACAGACAGAGACTAGACAGGCAGATTTACACTGCAGATTAGGGCAGTCAAAGCCTGTTCAGCTCGAAATAGAGCTCAAGTTTGGATAGTGTCCCTCTGTTTACACTGTAAAGAGTTTTCTGTTACTGGTTTGTTGCTATTATCTGGACACTGCTCTTCAAGCTGATCGTTTCCATTTATTCTTTCACAGTGGGCAAGGGAAAGAACATGTTGAATGAAAGGTGGCTTTAGGTTTGGGCTACTATCTGTCATTCTTCTTTATACTGTATTCCTCCTTAGTATATAGACCACATTGAATTACTAGTGAAGAATTAGAAACAGCATTAAATGATCTCAGATCTCTGGTGCAACAGGATCTTAAATTATAGACATTCAAATGGAGTCATTAGAAGGTAAAAATAAAATAGGAAAACTCTGCAGTAACCATTTGAGTTGTTACAATACTTCAGTACATTTCCATATTCAACCAACTATCACTAAAGAATACTAACATAATTTTTAATTTTGAGTATAATGTGGCAGCAATGATACAATTTTAAATACAGGCTTGTAGGTTTCTATTAAATATTAAACCCATTTGCAACTTAATCCATAATGTGTCACAAAGACATTGTCACGTGGACACTTACATTGTCATATTAGCATTCATATTAATTTGCAGTCCCCCTTTTTCTACTTGATAATTTGTATGTTTAGATCAAATAACCCCAACATAGCTTGTGAACCTCATGTACACATGCACATATAAAGTTCTTTGGGCTAGTTATTTGTGTTGCAGTGGTGCTGCATTTCATTTTTATTTATATGCCATTTTAGGCTGCCATCTGATATAAAGCATTATGTTACCTGTCTACACCCTGCGTATGCAAAAACCATTCAAAACTGGGCTCCATCAAAAAGGACTCTTTCAAGAAATTAATTGGAATGACATCACAGCTACAAAGGTAACTACACAGGTGAACAGGAAATGACAGGAAAATTCTGAGTAATATACGTATGACAGTAAACACTTTGTAGTCACACATCTAAGTAGAAACATCTGGCAGCTGTGAGTTCCAAATATTGTCCATGTCATATGTGAATCCTTAAGTTCCTTGCTCAAGGGCACAATGGTGATGGCTCATAGCTTTCTTCTTGTGGTTACCAGCCCTCCACAAAGAGACCGCAAATGTCCTCTCAGCTAAACCTTTCTAATATGAACATTGTAATGCTAAATTTGTGTGATTTGATTATAAAAAAAAAAAAATTTTTTAAATACATGAAGAGCCATCCTGATTGCTGGACTGAATAAGTGTCCAGTAATCACAGGACAGTAGGAGTTGGAAGACTGGAGGTCCTTTCACAAGACTACTGAGTGAATCAGCATTTAATGTATTCTGACACCCGAGTCTTTCACATTGCATTGCTGACACCCACCCACGCTGCAGTTACCTTTACCCTGATGGAAAAAAAGGTTCTTTCTCATAATCTTGATCTCCCTCTGTCCGGTACCCCTTTGTCATATCTTCACTGTCCATGTTCCAACATAATGGAATTAATGTGGGAATTGGAGTGGACAGCGGTGCCTTCACAAGCTTTTGGAGATGTTTGACAATGAGAGGATTAATTTCAATGTGGTCTTTCAGTTTCTCTTTCTCAGAAAATAGTTCTGTGTCATTGGGTTCAACTTAGTCATGGGATAATCAGACGATTGGCAATCCTTTAAGGAATAAAACCTGAAAGAAATACATACCACAGATTAAAAATGTATACCAATTCCCTTAAAAAAAAAATTCTCCATGGATTGTCCCTGTAATTGTTCTATGGCAATATCACATTAAATTCATGGAAATAAATTCCATGGTCAAGTAGTGATAAATAAATGATTCTAGGTAAGGAAGACATTTTTACCATTACCTAAAGCAGTACTCACATTGTCTGCTGATGTGATATTGCTCGACAAATGGGTGTTCAGGTGTTGTTATCACTACTTCATGAAAGCAAGTTGTAATAATACATAGATAATTACCAATTCTGTTCAAAATATTGTTATTTGGTTTTTCAACAAGCCACCAGAGCAGTCAGATAAAATCAACAAGATTCAAATGTGACTAGTATTGGTATAAAAAAAACATGAGTAAAACTTGTGACAGCAACAAAGCATCATGTTACCGACTCATGGCGTAGATAGTACATTAACTATTTAACAGGTAGCCAGAACAACCTGCCATCTGTGACTGGGGCTTTGTGTTTGTTATTGTCACATGTTGAGAACATTCCACAAATCATGTCCTGGACAGGAGACAATATAGGATACATATAATTGTGCATGATTTAGGGGATATGCTGATCAGGTTCCAGTGAGATCTCTATAGCACCATTAGCTTTGTTTTTCCATCATATGATGGTCAAATATAAAACCTTACCACCAGTGGAAACTGCTGATGTGGATGACATCACAATGCTCTAAGTACAATGTGTCACACTAAATTTCCAAGATGTGACCCATATCTGACATCATGGTCACCCCATTACTTCAAACAAGCAAGCCCTCTAAAGTAAGTGTTCTTTTTAATAGAATGTGTTACTAATGTTATTTAACTTTTACTAGCATGTATTTCACATTCACTGTCACTCAATGGTGGAATCAGTTAAGTCCCTAATAATCTAAAGAAATGCCTGAAGATGAAACTCTTACACACACTTAAAGTAATAGTTCACCCAAAAATGAAAATTCTCTTATCATTTACTCACCTTCATGCCATACTGGATGTGTGGCATTCTTTCTTCTGCTGAACACATGCAAAGATTTTTTAGAAGAAAATCTTAGCTCTGTAGGTCCTCAAAATGCAAGGGAATACCGCCAGCTACTGGGCATGGAGGAGAATTAATAGTAAACATGGATTTAAAGGGATAGTTCACCCAAAAATGAAAATTCTCTTATCATTTACTCACCTTCATGCCATTCCAGGTGTGTATGACTTTCTTCAGCAGAACACATTTGAAGAAAATTCGAAATCAAGTGGATGGTGATCAGACTTTTGAAGCTCCAAAAAAAAAAAATAATAATAATAAAAATAAAAAAAAATCAGTATAAACACCCAAAACAAACTCCAGCGTTTACTACTCCAGTGGTTAAATTAATGTCTTCTAAAGTGATATGATCGCTTTTGGTGTGAAAAAATAAATAAATCTATATTTATGTACTTTTTAACTATAAAAATAGAAATAAAGAAAGCCATACACACCTGGGATATCATGAGGGTGAGTAAATTTTAATTTTTGGGTGAACTAACCCTTTAAATATTGATCTGGTTCTCACCCACACTTATCATATTGCTTCTGAAAATATAAATTTACCACTGGAGTCTAATGGATTACTTTTATGCTACCTTAATGTGCACTTGGAGCTTCAAAATGTTTGTACCCATTTACTTGCATTGTGAGGACCTACAGAGCTGAAATATTCTTCTAAAATTCTTTGTGTTCTGCAGAAGAAAGAGTCATAAACATCTGGAATGTATGAGGGTGAGTAAATGATGAAAGAACTTTCAGTTTTGGCTTAACTATCCCTTTAAAACACACCACTGTCACAGAGTGAGAGCAAGACGAAGAGACCCAAGAGCAGAAGAACAGTTCAGTAAATTAATAGTAACTTAAACTGTGCTGACGAAGAATGGAGAACCCGGCACCAGCTGTAGTAGCAGGGGGAGAAGCTTGTGGATGTGTGCGCACCTTGGCTGTGCAGTGGGCAAATCCGTGAAGCATAGTGAGGTACAGAAAACCAGCACACAGTAGACTGGAAGGCAATCACTCTTCCGACACGAAGGCAGAGACGAGGAATCCTCCGCTGAAGATTCGTGAGCACAGGGAATAAGCGTACAGCAAACTGGAAGGCAACCACACTCCCGACACACGGACAACCAAACAGATACATGAGACAGGACCAACTAGGCAGAGAGAGTGAGGTAAGTTACTTCACACCAAACAACAATTTAGCAAAGACACTGACAACATGAAAGGATTAAGTAGGGAGTGAATCAGCGGAGAACCAGGTGCTGCTAGCACGCTAATTAGTGGCATGATCAGTGTTCCCCTGGGAACGATCAGTGTTCTCATTGAAACACTGATCATGCATGCCGGCAGCGCCTGTGAAACATGAGGGAGAGAAATAACAAAACAAACAGAACAAACCGACAAACTGACCGGAGCCGTGATAACCACCTGCAATCTAAATGCTAAGGCAAATTGCCCTTTCATTCAATTGTCAACTAATTTATTGTATAGTAGAAAGAAACATAAACATTCCAACATGAAATACAGTTACTGTAAATGGATGATTTTGAAGCTCATTTCAGGTTCATTATACGTGATATGAGAGGAAATTTGTAAAACTCTCAACATAAATAACTGTGTTAGCCTTAAAATCTATTCTACTGAAAATGTAAGTGCTGCCCCAGTACTGATTATTTATTTAACTTTGAATTATACTAGAGAGACTAATTGTTTCCCTTTATGTTCTTTTTGCTTTTTGATTATGTAGAGAAATTAATCAAAGTATATATATATATATATATATATATATATATATATATATATATATATATATATATGTCTGTCACCAACAATCATGCCACAGTCCAAAAATGTTCCCCGTTCTAATGGTTGTTGTGAACATTAACTGAAGCTCCTGACCCGTATCTACATGATTTTATGCACTGCACTGCTGCCACATGATTGGCTGATTAGATAATCGCATGGATGTTTGTTGGTGCCAGAAGGGCTGGATTGAGTATTTCTGTAACTGTTGATCTCCTGGGAGTTTCACGCACAACAGTCTCTATTATTTACTCAGAATGGTGCCAAAAACAAAAAACATCCAGTGGGGGCCTGGGTAGCTCAGCGAATATTGACGCTGACTACCACCCCTGGAGTCGCGAGTTCAAATCCAGGGTGTGCTGAGTGACTCCAGCAAGGTCTCCTAAGCAACCAAATTGGCCCGGTTGCTAGGGAGGGTAGAGTCACATGGGCTAACCTCCTCGTGGTCGCGATCAGTGGTTCTCGCTCTCAGTGGGGTAAGTTGTGCATGGATCATGGAGAGTAGCATGAGCCTCCACATGCTGGGAGTCTCCGTGGTGTAATGCACAGCGAGCCACGTGATAAGATGTGCAGATTGACTGTCTCAGAAGCGGAGGCAACTGAGACTCATCCTACGCCACCCGGATTGAGGTGAGTAACTGCACCACCACGAGGACCTACTAAGTAGTGGGAATTGGGCATTCCAAACTGGGGAGAAAAAGGGATACAAATGTAAATAAATATATAAATAAATAAAAAAATAAAAAAAAAACATCCAGTGAGCGGCAGTTCTGTGGACAGAAATGCCTTGTTGAGGAGAGAGGTCAACAGAGAATGGCCAGACTGGTTTGAACTGACAAAGTCTATGATAACTCAGATAACCGCTCTGTACAATTGTGGTGAGCAGGTTGGCGCTGTTTTGGCTGCACAAGGGGGACCTACACAATATTAGGCAGGTGGTTTTAATGTTGTGGCTGGTCGGTGTATGTGTGTGTATATATATATATATATATATATATATATATATATATATATATATATATATATATATATATATATATATATATACACACACACACATACACCGACCAGCCACAACATAATATATATATATATATATATATATATATATATATAGATAGATAGATAGATAGATATATATATATATATATATATATATATATATATATATATATATATATATATATATTAATGTTGTGGCTGGTCGGTGTATGTGTGTGTGTGTGTATATATATATATTTATAAATGGATGGATGTATGTATGTATGTACGACGACTGCTCAACAACAGAGCCTCTGAATGTAATGCCAATGCGGTGTGTAGCCTATTTTACGGTTTAATAAAAAGGAAAAATATATAATTATTTTTGTATATAGCCTATATTATAGTCACCCACGCACATTGCGCGTTATGTTAGCTTCATAGCTTCAGCACTGATGATAGCTGAATGAATGTAGGTGGAAATACATTATTAAGCAGGTGCCAAAATCTGTGATCTCAGCCATTTTTTGTAAAGCTGATGTAAGATTTCCAAGCACGAGATTAAAATAACGGTGGTAGCTACACCCCTAAAAATCAGTTTGTGGATGCTGTAGTGGATTGTACCACTCAGTTGCATTTAATGGGGGGATTTCGATTTGGAATATTTTTTCAAACACAAAAACGCCTTTTAAGGAAATTGTAATAGAGTATTGTTATATTATTTACGATATTGAAATAAATTATGTTAATAGCCTACAGAAGACACGCCTAGTGCACTGCTTCAGGGAACTCAAAGCCGTTACCCCGACGTCAGTAAAGCAGATGCACCTCCTGCACACCACCGGCTACATCACATTTGCATTAGACTGTATATGTGCCAAAACTGTGTATGTCCACACCATCGAAACAGAATAAAGCAATTCTGAAAACAAACAAACAAACAAACAAACCTTAGCTTATTTTCACCTCTTCGTTCGTTAAAAGGTAAGATTATTTTTGTTTTGTTAGTGCTGCTTTAACATACAGTATGATGAGAGAACGGCTGCGCAATCAGATTCAGTGTGTATGATGAAACCTCTCACATGGGTGACATAGTAAATTTGGGCGGTGGGAGAATGTAAGTTCTTTACAGATTTATGGTGTGTTTGATTCTGTACATAATAATTGTATTTCCTGTAATCGATCTTGGCAATTATATGATTCATGTTTCATCTTTCTTTCTTTTTCTTTTCTTTTTTTCATAAAACAGGCTACTCTGATATAAATTAGATAACGTGACATAGAATTTCTACATACATAATTTTCTCTCCGAAACATTTTTGCTTTATTTCTGACCCCCTGTGCATTTATGGACAGATTTGGTGTCCTTATTTTAAAAATGCTATTTCAAGTGTTTGAATGAAATTTTAAAATAAGCGCATGTTAAGAGTCAAGGTTGCCAAGGTGTGGTAAATTCAATAACGAAGTGGGAAAATGTGCTTTATTGGAGGCTGATTTAAAAGAAGAAAAAAAGGTGTTCCCCAGCTCATGAGATGCAGTGAAGGGCGCACCACGCGCACGCAGCATTACTATATCATTTGCACACTCATGGTTAAAACCAGAGCTTTTGTGTCACAAAATATTGATTTGATAACGTAAATACCCGTATTTTCTATCTTACTGTGCATTGAGAACCTGCTTGCTGTCCTGCCACGTGACTACAGAAGCCGCGCGCTTGGCTGTTTGGGTTTGTATGCAAATGAATCGACCTCGTGCTCTGAATAGGGGCTAAATTATTTAGGCGCGAAATATGATCGTATTCCGAACGTTCCAATCGGTTTGAGTTACATTGCTGTCACAAGCTGCGATGTGAGTAACATTGTGTTGTGACTGTGTCGTGCAATGTTGTATTTGCTGGTAGTCATTTGTAACTTGGAGTGATATAAAATTCTGTCTAATATGTATTTAGTTCAGTCAAACATATTAATTAACAATAAGAAAGCCACCCTGTTTTACAAAAGATATGTAAATAAATTATGCATTGCATCATTTTATGGGAATTACCTGAACGTCTTGTTTCTGTTCTTTATTTTAATTTTATTTTTTTATTTTTTTTATCTAATAGGAAGCCAATACCTTGAAAATGAAGAGATAAATATTTCAGCCTCCCACACTTTCCTCTGTTCACGAAGTCCATCTTTTTTGAGCCACCTTTGCCCTTTTGACCCTAACCTGCCCCTGCTGAAAAGGGTCACCTTGAATCTCTCCCATCCCATTGCCAAAAAGACATTTTCAAATGCCCAAAAACAGCAAATCCGCCAAGAGAGAAATTGACGATGACGATGTTACAGAATCTGTCAAAGATTTACTCTCCAATGAAGATACCTGTGAGGACTCTTTCAAGAAGAGCTCTCTGATGGTGGGAGATGTTCCTCAGAATAAGGAGCGGGATGCTGAGGAGGGCTCAGAGGAGGAGGAAGAGGAGGAGGAGAGGCCCGCCTGGGGAAGCAAGCTCCAGTACATCCTAGCCCAAGTGGGTTTCTCAGTGGGCTTGGGCAACGTCTGGAGGTTCCCTTATTTGTGCCAGAAAAACGGTGGCGGTAGGTTGAGTTCAGTAATGAAAATGAATTCAAAATTAGCACAAAGTTCACAAGGGTGGATGATGAAGATGTATTCTTTATCGGCGCAGTGTATTATCTACTCTTGTCTGACATCAGTGTAAATACAGTTTAATGCTTAAAAATTAACAAAGTCAAGGTACATTATGAAGATATATGACCTCCATTAGGATAACTCAGAACCTACTGTCCTATATTTTCATTCAGTAAACCATTGCATTAAATTACAGTCCCTATTCTCTGTATAGGGAATCACAAACTGCACGTAAATACAATTCAGTATTCCTACTTAATTCTTAAAATGTACATTGACTCATACAATTACATACTGTATATGAATGAAGAATCTTTAGAGTCTGTGGACCAAAAATTGGGTCTGAAAGAGTGAGCTGATTATAATCAGTTAACAAAACTAAACTGAGCAAACAATAACAGAATATTGCTGAGATTTAGTTTTTATTGTTAAACCCCTATGGATGAAGTTGAGGAAACAGATGTTTTATATGTATATATATATATATATATATATATATATATATATATATATATATATATATATATATATATATATATATAAAACATATATTTGAATGCCTATCAATGGCAATTCTTGTCTGTAACTTCTGTGTATTATTTATCTCTCTGGCACAAAAAACACACAGACTAGACTTGTGTTTTCTGCAGGACAAGGAATTGAGAACTTAGCAAAAGAAGTGTCAGAAATATGTTCTCAGTTCCTTATCCTGCAGAAAACACAAGTCTAGTCTGTGTGTTTTTTGTGCCAGACAGATAAATAATACACAGAAGTTAGAGACAAGAATTGCCATTTATAGGCATTCAAATTCATATTACAACAAAGAAAAGGATGTTTGTCAATACAAGTCAAAATATATTTGAGTAAGGTAACACTGGGCCTTTCTGACCTTTCTTTGAAATAGCCCAGTCTAAACTGTTGTAACACTTTTGCAGATGTATCGCAAAAGTCACACTGTCATAATAGTACCCAAATAACAAATAAATAAACAGAAAGGAACTTTACAATTAGCTGAGTGAAGAATTTATAGTTGAAGTTCCTGATGAATTGCGTTACATTAAGAGGGCACGGCATTGAAATGTAACATTTTACATGTGCAGGATAATCACAGGTTATTTTACCCATCTGTGATCATACAAAGCTCTTTAATGTCAAGAGAAAGCATATTTACACTCCTTACCCTGTCCTTACTGAGTGCAATGACATTCAGTAGGTATGATTACTCCCGTCTCTGTCTTCAACTTTTTTCATTTGCAGAAAGACACTGAGAGTGAGTGAATGTTTTCTGCACAAGATAAATAAAAACAAATGGAGAGATATGATTCCTTTTATAAGCACTGCTGCTATGTGTTACACCTTTAACACACAATAGGAAGCAGTTGTGTTTGTATACAAGTTTATTGCATCTGTATCTGAGACAGTGTCTCAGTTTGTCTCTCAATCTGGCTGTCTGTACAAGTGGGTTTGACCCCAATGCCACATCCCTCACTGGTTCTAAGTGAGTGTGGCCACCTTGCTGTAATTAGATTCAAATAGGCCACACAGTGTGTGTGTGTGGGCCATGTCTGCATCTGTCTTTGCCAGGGCAGCACAGCAACAACACTGCACCATCTGGTTGACAGTACATTTTGTTCTCAAAGAAACACCCTTTCAACATCTGTCTGCACCCTTACAACATCTGTCTAATTCCAGATGTCGTCTCACACACCCTGTAGTTTAATTGTTACACGTTAGCAGTTAATCCACTAGTTTTGCATCCAGTGTTATTACACAGTACCTTAACCAGAACTATTTTGAATCTTAAACTAAATGCAAGAGCATCACTTTTGGCAAGACTCTAGTCTATTCGTAAAGAAAATCAATTTAGTACAAGACATTTTGACCACTATTGTTGGCCACATCCAGGCTGTTAAATAACTTCGATATTAGAGGGGTCATGACATGAGGAACCAAATTTTCCTTGATCTTTTGACATATAAGAGGTCATTGTACTTTAAAAACATACTGTCAGTTTCAGAACTCAAAACGTCCTTCTCACTGCAAAAGAGAATTTGTTGAAAAAAACCAAGCTTCTGAAATTACTCATTCTCTACTTCCTCCACATTGTGATGTCACACTGTGGTAGACATTTGTATCTGACCGCCTCCACAACGCATCAACGCCTACTTTACATGATCACCTACGTAGCCCACCCAGTAGCGGTGAGCAATGAGATGGCACGAGGAGAGAGCAGGTCAGTCAAGAGCAGAGGGCCAGTCATAACGGTGGGCGTTTACTGTCAAGTCTTAAAGGAGAAGCAGCACCAAAACAGAGCGTTTCTGACAGAGGGTCAGAATGGAGGAGGAAAATGATCATGTTTTACAAATATATGACTGTTTTTTGTGCAAAAAAACTTTACTAATATTATAAGTGAACCTCAAGGAACATACTGAAATAATAAAAAAAAGGCATGTCATGACCCCTTTAAAACACTATAATCAGTTGCCCAGCTTGCCCTTTCAGTATGTGGGTGCAAATAAGAAAGCCTGGGTTAGGTGCTAGCCCCAGAAATTTAATAAAGCCAATATAAAAAAGGAAATCAGTGTCACAGAATTGTTTATTACATATTTATTTAACGAAAATCTATATTTCCTTTACCGAATAACATGACTATATAAAATCACAATATATTCCAAAGCCTTTACTGCTAAGCTGGTGCCTATTGAATCTTTGTTATATATTAAAATAGATCATACAAACCAAGATGTTTTGAAATATACTGGAGTTATACTAGAAAACACAGCAGATTTGCGACATCTGTCGTTTGTAAAAGTTCTACGCATTCCCCACCCCTTGCATGATTGTTTATTAAATATTTTAGCTAATGTCTTTATGCTTTTTCAAGCTATCAGAAAGAGTGTAGTACTCTTAGCTCCATTTAACACATTTTACATTTAAATCTCTTCTGCAGAATTGCGCAGGTTTTCCCTCAAAATCAGCACAGAAAACTTGAAAAAAAGTTGGCAGATATCATCAAGGCCTGCTCATTTCTTTACTTGTATTGTTGGAGGATAAGTTTTGTGATTGGCATTTCAATTCACATTTCCTAATTAGATTTCATATAATGTCACTAAATATAATAAATGATGGTCTCTAAAATTATCGTCATTGTCTTTGAATCTCAGTAGGTTTCTGTGTGTTAGAGCACATGACTACAACATAGTAGAAGCCCCTGAGAGCACAAGAGTACCAAATCTTCACTTCTCTCAAAGCAACACCATTGTATTAAAGTTGTTCCCCATAAGGGACTGGAAAGGAATGCTTGCCACTGGCAACGCTTGAACAGTTTGGAACTACCAGTCACTTCCTCATTTGCCTCTCTGTAATGAAAGTGTAAATTCAAAAGAGTGTAGCCTTATACTTGCAGACATACAGAACAGTTGCCTCATTCTTTCATATCGTGCAGAAATAGTCAGGATAATTGGACACAAAAACAATATGTATGATTAGCATGAAAAATAAACAAATTTCAACTAAAAAAAAAATAAGTTATGTAAGTTATAAAAAAAACGTACATTAAAAAGGATTTATAATACACAGTAACAATTTAATGGGATAAATAAATCCAAGAAACATGGATGGTTGAAAGGTAGCAGAATCCATATAATTTTAGGTTGAATTCTGTTGGAAATACAAGGATGCCAATGTAAGACTGTTTTAAAATATCAACATGTTGTCCTTGAGTAATGATTGATTACTCTGGGTAATTGCTTTAATTACATTAAATTTGATTACATCTGCCCCCAAAAGTATTTGGACACACAAATACAATTTTTTTTTTACATTATATCTGTTTTCCAAAATTTTAAAACTCACAATTTTCTATTTGTGGATTGTTTTGCTCAAATAGTACTTCAGTGCTACTATCTTTCTTTAAAGTAAATGATACTTGGTGTAATATTTTGAATATAATGTAATGACATTTTTAAGTCTGGCTTAAATGTCCAAATACGTTTTGGGGCCACTGTATATACCATGACAAGAATATATCTCAAGTGTGGGTACTGGAGCATTGGGTTCCTAAATAATCAGGGTGATACCACCTGTGTGGAGAGTTACTGTACAGTTTGTGGTCCCTGACAACATTCTTCTCTTTATAGGAGCATACCTGGTTCCCTACCTCATTCTGCTGGTGGTGATAGGGATTCCCCTCTTTTTCCTGGAACTAGCCGTGGGCCAGCGCATCCGTCGGGGCAGCATTGGGGTGTGGAACTACATCAGCCCACGCCTGGGTGGTATTGGCTTTGCCAGCTGTTTGGTGAATATCAGCCTGTGCTTTCATGCAGACATTATTTCAAGTGCATTGCAAAAATAGCCACGTACGGGCGTCATCTTTGTTCAGGGGAGAGGCAACTAATTAAGCCATCAAAAAGCTTAGGTAGATGGAATTAATGCCGTAGCCTGTACCAATCCTCATATCTGTATTCTCTCTTATTGCAGGTGTGCTTTTTTGTGGCCCTCTACTATAACGTCATCATTGGCTGGAGTCTCTTCTACTTCTCACAGTCCTTTCAGCAGCCTCTTCCTTGGCACGAGTGTCCCTTGGTCAAAAACAAAACTACAACATGTAAGACAACTTATATAGAACCTTGAAATTACATATTTAATATTTTTGCATTGTGACATTATTTTCATTAAGAAGGGAGTGAATTAGAGGAGAACAGGTGTTGCTCGGCACGCTAATTAGTGGCATGATCAGCGTTCCCCCGGGAACAATCAATGTTCCCACTGGAAACACCGATCATGCATGCCGGCCACGCCAGCAAGACATGAGGGAGCAAATGCTCACCGGAGCAAATACAGTAAAAATAAAAACCTGTATGACAGTAATGTGAATCTATTGAGCATAATCATTGAGAATTGGGGGAAATACAAACAACTCAAAAGTAAAACCTCCAGGTGCATTGCAATAATGAGAATTTCAGAATTGTGAAATATGACCAGGAAATGTTTTCATGAGATTTACACATTTAGACATCTTCTGACATATCTCATGATCATGTACAATGTTAAAAGTTCACTTCTGCCCAAGAATATATGTTGTGGGTAAAGGTATCAGTGTTCCGGTAGAGCTTTCAGTGTTCATGTATTGGTTTAGATGTTGAGCCAGAGTGTGAGAAAAGTTCTGCCACTACGTTCTACTGGTATCGTGTGGCCCTGGACATCTCCGACTCCATCGCTGAAAGCGGAGGACTCAACTGGAAGATGACTTTGTGTCTGCTGATTGCTTGGGCCATGGTGTGCCTTGCTATGATTAAGGGCATCCAGTCTTCTGGAAAGGTGAGAAAAGTGTCATGGTTTATTTCTGTGCATTATTGTTATGTTATACAGTATGTAATCTCAAAGAATGGTTTATCCAGGAAATCAAGATTTTTTTTCTTTTTTCTCCTAGTGATAGCCCAATAAGACAATAACTAGAAAGGTATTTTGTTTTGGGTAAGTCACAGTATGATAGACAGCCAAGGCCTCACAGTAAATGTGGCATGTCTTTAAAGGCAACACATTGAAAATTGGCTCTCCTTTGGAGATAGATCCCTCTTCAGCCATTAAGAACCATTGGTCTCTCATGTGATGCCTATCTGCAGTGTTCATATGGTTTAGCCCACATGTGGCACTCTAAAGTCAGTGATTTGACCCTATTCCCTTCAAACATCTGATTTTCGGGTTTCTCATGTCCTGTGACAAGTATTAAAATGTTCAAAGGAAAGGAAAGGAAGCTGAAGAGTCAAGTGACTGCATTGCTTCTACAAATGAATCTTTAATGCTCATGTCATTTTCAACTACAGTTTTAGCCAATCAAATTTAGATACCTAGTTTAATGTTAATATTTAATATTTTAAGTCTCTGATGAGCAGTCCTTGTTAATGTATTCACAGTTAAAAGTATTGCGAATCAATTTAAGTGTCCATGTTTGGCCCCCCAGTTAGTTCATAGTCGTTTAGCAGTATATAGGTAAAGTATGGGATAAAGTATGCTACACTCTGAAGGGGGTAAGGGCAATCTTTGAAGCTTAATCAGAGCTTTACCTCACAAAAGAATATCAATGTGCCATTCACCATTTCCACAAAAGCGTATTTCTCCAAGAAATCTCACAATGGAACCCCCCCCCCCCCCCTTTTTTTTCATATTGTGTGTATATTTGAAAAAGAAAGAAACATACAGGTTGCCATGGTTTTATGTGGACCGTTCCTACACGCAGTGCTTGGTGCTGTACTTTCCTCAACTGCAATTTCTGAGGATACTGAACTATAGAATTAAGAGTTGTGTCTGTACTCTGTACTTCTCAATAGGATGAGGCGTAGATTGATCAAATTGATTGTTGTAAAGCCTCATCTCATTTAAGAACACTACAAAACAATTGGGCACTAGTAAAACAGCTATTTGCAATTTTACACCGGCAGGGGCTAACTGTCCAGCTAAACATGACCCACTGCTAAAGTCAGCAAGCAGAAAAAGAAGGCTTGCAAGCTTGTCTTTCACCTATGTGCTTTTATGAGCATTAAAGTACAGATTAAGAAACAGCAGATTAGTCATTGCATTATTTGTGCCACTAAAATCTGCTCGGTTATGATTGATTGCAGGTGATGTACTTCAGCTCTCTCTTCCCCTATGTTGTGCTTATTTGCTTCCTGGTTCGTGCTCTCCTTCTCAAGGGTTCTGTGGATGGCATTGTCCACATGTTCACCCCAAAGGTAAGATCCTAACATAAAGGAACTGTGTATGTGTGAGCAGATGCTAGCTTTTTACCTAACATCATCGACCCAAAGACACGTTACAACAATAATTAGACCAATTTACTCAACATGCTCTGGTTTAAACACCAGCAATGAGTCTAATTTTTTTCACAATTATGGTAACCATCCATTAGTAATTCCCATGTGTATCCCTCGACTCAGTCTGGTGGAAACCAGAAGTTGTATCTATGGAAAAAAATGATCAGAGCATGCATTTGTGCTTGTGACTCTGCAGAAGTGAATTAACTCTCCACTCACAAGAGACTAAAACACAGCAATCTGTCTCACTGTGTCAGCTACTTTACATATGTACATAAATATACTGTATATACATGTACATACTTTATACATACTTTACTGTATGTGTGTCTAAGGTTCTGCCTTATCGCTGGGCGATACAGCTAAAAAATGTAACACGGTATAATGTTTCATATCATTCGGTATCGATAATTATTGATACATTTTAATAACCTTTTTTCAACAAAGACCAGTAGAAAAAAGGTTTGAATTTAACCACTGTATTTTTAATTTACCCACTCTATTAAGGCAAAAAAAAAAAACTATATAAAATTTCAACAAATATCTTAAGGCATAGTTGCCGAGTACCTCTCCATCGTGGACTGCTTGTGGCTTGTTTGTTGAGGTGAGGTAGATGTAGGTCATGGCAGACGACATGCTGCATATTCCAAAGGGTGGAAGAGGTTAAGGTGATGAAATAAGTTGCTTGTGTTTCCGTACTTGGCCAGGACATTTTTTTGGCAAAGCTCACACAAAACGGTGTTCTGATGTTGTTCAGACGTAAAAAACTGCCACACTGGTGAGCTGACATGTCCTTTTTTATTCACAATCTCCTCATCGCCGCCAGGAACGGCACTCATTTTCGCATGTGTTTGTGTGTTCTGATGTCACATGGCGATGGCGCAACCGAACCCCCACATGGCGATGGCGCAACCGAACCCCACAGCAACGCAACTTGTTATTGGCTGTTTGCTTGTCACTCGTAGCATGCTCCTTTATCAACCCATATGATAGGCTGTTTATGATCCAGGGACGGCGCACGCTTGAGGGTTGTTCATGCAACCAAACTTCATGTCTATTTACATTTTAATGCATTTAAGTGAAACTATCGAGTGTTATATCGAACATTTTTCATATAGTTATCACTAAATGTATACCGTCGATAAATACTGATACCGTTTTATCACCCAGCCCTAGTAAAACCTGAAATCTGAACTTGAACCTGAAAATTCCATTGTGGGGATCAACCAATGTTCACAAGGAGAAAACATCGTAATAACATCTTAAAAGGAATAGTTCACCCAAAAATTAAAACTCTTTCATCATTTACTCACACACATGCCATCCAGATGTGTGTGACTTTCTGTCTTTTGCATAAAACAAACAAAGATTTTTAGAGAAATATCTAATATCTGTAGGTCCATACAATGCAAGTGAATGGTGACCAGAACTTTGAAGATACAAAAAGCACATAGAGGCAGCATAAAAGTAATCCATAAGACTCCAGTGGTTAAATCCATATCTTCAGAAGCGATATGAAAGGTATGTGTAAGAAGAGATCAATATTTAAGTCCTTTTTTACTATAAATATCCACTTTCACTTTTTTCTTTATTTTTTCTTTTGGCGATTCGCATTCTTCGTGCATATCACCACCTACTGGGTAGGGAGGAGAATCTATAGTCATAGAAACACCCTGTCTACACCGGATGTGAGCAGCATGGCGCGTCGTGTCAAAAACAATAGAACCCCATTATAATCAATGATGCTTTCTATACTGAAAACGGCTGTTGCAGGGCGTCCGTTGCGTCGACAATAAATGGGTGTTGTGTTCCATTTTGTGCTGCACACGCTGGCGCCACTATACAAATTAAACGGTTTAGAATGTTCGTGTCAACACGTCCAGTGTAGACAGCCTCAAGCCATTGCGGTGCTGGGCGTCAACGGATGTGCATGGTGTACACAGTGTGAAAGTCATACACATCTGGGATGGCATGAGGGTGAGTAAATGATGAGAGGATTTTCATTTTTAGGTGAACTATCCTTTTAACATTTTACACAAAATGTAAAAATGCAAAAAGGTTGGGGGCCTGGGTAGCTCAGCGAGTATTGACACTGACTACCACCCCTGGAGTTGCGAGTTCGAATCCAGGGTGTGCTGAGTGACTCCAGCCAGGTCTCATAAGCAACAAAATTGGCCCGGTTGCTAGGGAGGGTAGTGTCACATGGGGTAACCTCGTTGTGGTCGTGATTAGTGGTTCTCACTCTCAATGGTGGCCGTGGTAAGTAGTGCGTGGATCGCGGAGAATAGCATGAGCCTCCACATGCTGCGAGTCTCCGCGGTGTCATGCACAGCGAGCCACGTGATAAGATGCGCAGATTGACTCTCTCAAAAGCGGAGGCAACTGAGACTTGTCCTCTGCCACCCGGATTGAGGTGAGTAACCGTACCACCACGAGGACCTTGTAAGTAGTGGGAATTGGGCATGCCAAATTGGGGAGAAAAGGGGATAAAAAAATCAAAATAAATAAATGTGCAAAAAGGTTTCTGTGGGGGTTAGGGGATAGAAAATACAATGTGTTCAGAACAAAACAATTGAAGTCAATGGAAAGTCCATGATCACTAGACCATACACTCAAAAAAAAACAAAAAAAAAAATATATACATATATATATATATATATATATATATATATATATATATATATATACTTACACAATATTAGGCAGGTGGTTTTAATGTTGTGGCTGATCGGTGTATATATACTGTATATCTATCTATCTATCTATGTATCTATTAGGGGTGTAACGATCCATCGATCTGGATCGATGCATCAATACAATGACCAACGATCCAATGTTATCGATACAACGCGTAAATATAGATATAGACATTGTTTTAGGAAGTACCTTTATTTTAATACTCTCATGTCAGCCACGGCCGTACGCATTTCCGTCAGACGATGAACCAACCTTATTATATTCATTTGACTTTATGAGCGCTAAATATGCTTTTCATGTGGAACACGAATGTGCGCGGGGTCTTTGAAGCCAAATTGTGCTCTGCTATCCGTGCCGCGTGCGCACATGTCAACCGGGCTTCCCACGAAACGCGAGCTCCATTGACAGGATCCGTGCAAGCGCATCAACCGGGCACTCCTTAAAATGTGAGCTCTCGTGACAAACGCAGAGCGGCTCACATGCACGATTAATTCTGGCTTCCAACGATATCGTTGCGCATGAGACCCATTTGAAATTTACATGAGAATTTTTATATTAATATTTATAAGTAGGCCATGGAGAAGTTCAACCATCATGTGAAACGTCTTGACAACGTCGACATTCTGAACAGCACTAACGAAAGAGAAACACCTGCTCAGCTCCAGCATCAGTTATAAGACTTTACACATCTACACATCAAGTAGGGTGACCATACGTCCTCTTTTTCCTGGACATGTCCTCTTTTTCAGACCTTAAAAAAAGCATCCGGCTGGGATTTCTAAATTGGCAAAAATGTCCGGGATTCAGCTTTAGTTGCATTATGATGTGAATCTGGTCTAATACTTCACTGTGTGTGCGTGCATATTTGCATTGCTTTAACCCCTCTTTGTAAGTCCCACCTTCTCGCACACCATTTGGTCGATTATAAGAGGCTTGCAGCAACTATTGGCCAAATTCCTACCTGTCAATCTCTCCGCAAATGCGCGAAGCGCTGTTGTGTTCGGCACAGTGTTGCCAACTTAGCGACTTTGTCGCTAGATTTAGCGACTTTTTTTTTGTAAAAAGCACCTAGCGACAAATCTAGCGACTTTTTGGACAAATCTTAGCTACTTTCCGTAGAAGAGTCGCCAGTACTGCCGTGCGAGCGTGAGGTCTTGCTTTCCCACCGCAGGCACACCTCTCTCTGTATCTACTCTGTTCAGTGAGCGGCAGACAGAGGAGCAGTACATTCAGTTCACTGCACGGCAGCTGACACAGACGTGAATGAGCTGCACATGTGCAAACAGAGTTGCCAAGGACCAATCAATAATCTGTATGGTTTGCTCCTCCTTTGTTTTAATTTAAACAATTTAATTTGACCATTATTTTTCTTGCTTATCAGAATCAGAATCAGCTTTATTGCCAAGTATGCTTACACATACAAGGAATTTGACTTGGTGACAGGAGCTTCCAGTGTACAACAATACAAAAACAATACAAAAACAGCAGTAAGACATAGATAATAATACAAAATAAAACTAATTATACACATACGTACAGACACACACATACATACATACACACATACACATGGGTAGTGCAAATCTAATACAATCTGTTATGTACAGTGCAAATACAAATCTGTTATGTACAGTGCAAATGTTTTTTTTTTCCTTTTTTTCTTTTTCTCAGAGGAATGAAATGGCAGAGGAGGTTGGATGTGTTGGATAAATATAAAAAAGACTAAACCGTGTATTGCACATAGTTATTGCTCAATGGGGCAATTTAACTGTTCATGAGATGGATAGCCTGAGGGAAAAAACTGTTCCTGTGCCTGATGGTTCTGGTGCTCAGAGCTCTGAAGCATCAGCCAGAAGGCAACAGTTCGAAAAGGTAGTGGGCAGGGTGAGTGGGGTCCAGAGTGATTTTTCCAGCCTTTTTCCTCACTCTGGAAGTGTATAGTTCTTGAAGGGGGGGCAGGGGGCAACCAATTATCCTCTCAGCAGTCCGAACTGTCCTTTGTAGTCTTCTGATGTCTGATTTCAAAGCTGAACCAAATCAGACAGTTATTGAAGTATAGAGGACAGATTAAAATACTGCTGAGTAAAACTGAATTTCCTCAGCTGGCGAAGGAAGTACAACCTCTGCTGGGCCTTTTTCACAATGTGGGTCTCCCACTTCAGGTCCTGTGAGATGGTAGTGCCCAGGAACCTGAATGACTCCACTGCTGCCGCAGTGCTGTTTAGAATGGTGAGAGGGGTCAGTGTTGGGGTGTTCCTCCTAAAGTCCACAATGATCCCACCGTTTTGAGCATGTTCAGCTCAAGGTTGTTTTGACTGCACCAGACAGCCAGCTGTTCAACCTGCTTTCTGTATGCAGACTCATCGTCATCTCGGATGAGGCCGATGACAGTGGTGTCGTCTGCAAACTTCAGGAGCTTGACAGAGGGGTCCTTGGCGATGCAGTCATTGGTGTAGAGGGAGAAGAGAGGTGGGGAGAGCACACATCCCTGGGGGGCACCAGTGCTGATTGTACAGGTGCTGGAAGTGAATTTCCCCTGTCTCACAAGCTGCTGCCTTTCCGTCAGAAAGCTGGTAATCCACTGACAGATAGATATGGGAACAGAGAGTTGGTGTAATTTATTCCGGAGTATAGCTGGGATGATGGTGTTGAAAGCTGAACTGAAGTCCACAAAAAGGATCCTTGCATATGTCCCTGGTCTGTCCAGATGTTGCAGGATATGATGCAATCCTATGTTGACTGCATCATCCACAGACCTGTTTGCTCAATAAGCAAATTGAAGGGGATCTAGAAAGGGTCCAGTGATGTTCTTCAGGTGGGCCAACACCAGTCTCTCAAATGATTTCATGACCACAGACGTCAGGGTGACAGGTCTGTAGTCATTAAGTCCTGTAGTTTTTGGTTTCTTTGGGACAGGAATAATGATTGAGCGTTTCAAGCAGTATGGGACTTCACACTGCTCCAGTGATCTATTGAAGATCTGTGTGAAGATGGGGGCCAGCTGGTTAGCACAGGATCGAAGACACGCTGGTGAGACGCAATCTGGGCCTGAAGCCTTCCTCGTCTTTTGTTTCCAAAAGACGCGGCTCACATCATCTTCACAGATCTTAAGTGCAGGTTGAGTAGCAGGAGGGGGGAGGAGGGGGGTTGCAGGAGGTGTTGGTGTTTGTGTGAAGTGAAGGTCAGAGTGGGTATGGGGTGTGAGATTGGGCCTTTCAAATCTGCAGTAGAACACATTCAGGTCGTCAGCCAGTTGTTGGTTCCCTACAGGGTTGGGGGTAGGAGTCCTGTAATTTGTGAGTTGTTTCATGCCACTCCACACTGATGCAGGGCCGTTAGCTGAAAACTTGTTTTTCAGCTTCTCAGATTATCTCCTTTTAGCCACTCTGATTTCCCTGTTCAGTGTGTTCCTGGCCTGATTGTACAAGACTTTATCCCCACCCCTGTAAGCATCCTCTTTGGCCTGACGAAGCTACCTGCGCTCTGCTGTAAACCACGGTTTGTTGTTGTTGAACTTTAAATAAGTCCTAGTAGGAATGCACATATCCTCACAGAAACTGATATATGATGTAACAGTATCTGTGAGCTCATCCAGGTCTGTGGCTGCAGCATCAAAAACACTCCAATCCGTGCAATCGAAGCAGGCTTGTAGTTCCCGCTCAGCTTCATTGGTCCATCTCTTTACAGTCCTTACTACTGGCTTAATGCACTGATTCCTACTACTCCAGACACAAGCTTCATAATAACAGAGAAATACCACATTGTATTTTATTCAGTACAGTTGTATGTAGAGTAGCAATAATCCCAGATAGCAGTGATATTCAGCTGAACTTGGTGGTGAAGCTGCTCAGACTATGAGCACAGGCTGTTCAATCAGATGGAACACAACAGACTGGAACTGAAAGCGAGAATCTCAAGACAAACATTTCCAAGTTGAACATCTTTCCTGACAAAGCGTTAAAAAACTCACTGCTTAATCTGAGAAACGCTTATGAGAGAGCAAGATGCAACGGTCAAGTACCTCCACCAACTGTAAGGGGCTGTTCACACTGAACGCACTTGCGGGTATGAGGGGTTGCGTGTGTGTGCAGTTAGTAAGAGAACAGAGTGACGGCACCGAAGCCAGTTTTCACGATCGTGGGAGAGAAGGCAACTGTTAGTTTGTCACTCAGAGAAGCGGTCTCACCCGCGATGGCGGATATGCACAAACAATCCAACGTAGTTGGACAACAGCACAGCAAATCTCATTCATGGTAACAGTACATTACAGTAATACCTTGAGTATTATTAGCAGCAATGAGCGGACTCGGCGGTCCGTAAACTGTACAAGCAATAATCTTGATACACAAGAATGACAAACTATAATGATCTATCTCTGCCCAGATGTAAAGCTCTTACTTGAATCGCATGAGGACAAGGGTAGAATGTGTGTTCGTCCGTCGTTTGATTCCGACTCGGTTCCTCGAAGCTCAGGGGATGACGGGAGGCTGTTTCCTCGCTCTGTCAGCGGGAGGTACAGCGGCTGATTCTCGGCAGGCTGGCGGAGAAATCAGCGAAGTCGACTCAGTTGAAGAGGGAAGAGAAATCTTTCTTCACTTCTGCAGGTAAATGGATGAAGACGGGGATTGCTCTGTGGTCTCCTTTGGATTCGTTAGCGTGCTCGGTGGAACACGGAGAAATCTCAACTCATCCAGTGAGTTGGAGATTGTACGGCCAAAGTTTTAAGTATGAAAGTTACTTTCTTGTGCAACAAGGCTACACCTGGGAGCAGCAGAGCTGCATCTAGACACGGCACATACTGTTGCTAGAAGCAACACCCAGAAAGATCTCAGAGGTTTTTATACTCCTGATGATGTCATGGTTGAGGGACGCGTTCTGTCGTGTGCCTCATCCAATAGGAGTTGAGAGTTCGATCCTTCAGAATTTCACACATAGGTGTAAAGTGAGCAAGGCTTGATGGGATCTGTAGTCTGTTTTGGACTCCCTTTGTTTGATTTTGGCACGGTTGTTATCAGGCTGTATGTAGGTCTCAGTCAGGCTTTATGACTGTATGTAGGCCTGCCTTTGTCTTATATCTGAGTACATGAGGCCCATTTTTTCAGTTGATTTTTGTATTGTTGTTGTATTCAAAACTTTTTTTTTCTTAAATGATGAAGGTTTAAGTACCTTTCACCTGGGGGAGGGGTCATTTTTTCAGCTTCAATATGGAATGGAACAACATACAAGACGTCCTGGCTAATATAGTACAGTTCGCATTTGCAACCATGCAAACCAGGGGATTTCTATGCCGTACCAGCAATGGTGCGCAAATCATGTCAGTATTGGCAGCTATTCATGCTCCCACCAAATGACGAGGGCCACTGATTTCTATGAGCACAAGGCTAACTCATTTTAACACATTTTAATATTAACTAATTTTAGCTAACCTAGCTAATATGATTTCTGTGTGGCTCTTATTACCTTCAAATTCTCAGGTCCTTGGATAATGAGAGACTCGGATGCATTTTTACTCTGACTTGACTTGGACTCGAGCCTTTTGGACTCAGAGTCTGGCCGAGTCCATGGCAATTGTGATGCAATGAAAAACAAACAAACAAACAAAAAAACAACGTAACATAGGGTGACCATATGTCCTCTTTTCTCCAGACATGTCCTCTTTTTCAGACCTGAAAATAGTGTCCGGCCAGGATTTCAAAATTGCCTCTAAATGTCTGGGAATTGGCTTTGTCTTCATATTGATGTGCTCTCTACAGTTAGTACTATCATACATTTTGTGTATTTGATACTGTGCATCAGTTTTCACGCGTATATGTCCTTACGTGTGATTATTCTGGCTGAGAGCGGCAGCGCGCACTCTTTCAAAAATTATTTTTTAGCTCTCTCGCCCGAGCTGTATGTGTGCGGGAAAGAGATCGTCATTCGCCAGACGTGCTCTGCCGCTCTCATCCAGAAATATCAATAATGTAAGTACACTTTAAAAAGTACGTTCCCCAACTCTGCAAATATTAAATAGAACAAATATTTTATCAGACTCACACTTACTACGTAAAGTCATTTCTAACTGAAAATGTTGACTATATCAACACAAAATCTAATTTAATATGTATCAGGGACATTTAAACTAATATGACGGCTGAAATGGACCATGATGGAAATTGTACAACTCAGTCCATCAAATATTTGTAGTGCAACCTCTGTGTGTTACCTGTAAAGCTGGCACTTGCGTTTCAATGGCAAAAAAGTGGAACACAAGTAAGGGGAGAAGTCTCTGTTCACCTATTATCCATACCATGGAGTGTGGTGGCATAGTGGGCTAAAGCACATAACTGGTAATTCAGAAGGTTGCTGGTTCAATCCCCACAGCCACCACCATTGTGCCCTTGAGCAAGGCACTTAACTCCAGGTTGCTCCAGGGGGATTGTCCCTGTAATAAGTGCACTGTAAGTCGCTTTGAATAAAAGCATCTGCCAAATGCATAAATGTAAATGTAAATACCAATTATAATGTGAAAAGAAACATAAGCCCAAGGTTTGTCAAAAATTTGACTTTAGGGAAGTAGGCTGTACCTGCACACAGCAGGAGGACTGAAAAGTGTAACGTGTAGTACTGTAGTATATAAATATTTTTTTTAATGGTATCTGATCTTTTCTGTTTTTATTTTATGTTGTATTTAATTTTATGGGCATTATTAAATGTTTTAAGATTACAAATTATTAAATGTATTAAACACATTAAATGTTTTTAATTACATTAAATGTATTTCACCCATAATTTTAGATCAAACTAAACTAAATTGAATGGACACATTGAAAATGAAGTAGAAATAAAAACTGAATTGAAATTTGAAATAATAATAACTCTGGTTGTAATGACTAACGCAGCTTTCTCTTTCTTTTGGTGTATGTTTGAGTGGAGGGGAAAAATCAACAAATAATTGAAATGTCAACAGAACACAGTAAGAAGTGTGTTGAAGGACAGTTTTGTCTTCATACACCTAAAGCATATGCTTTCATTCTGAAACCACTTAGAAATTTTTTCAGCAGGATACTAATAATTTGTTTTTTGCATTTATATTGACAAATTGTTTTTCATAGTTGTGAAGGTTAAAATAAGCTTAAAATATTGATGTTGAGTTTACGGTTACAATTTTAATTCAGATTCTTGAACAGATTCATTTGGACTTGGCCTGTTATGGACTCGGACTCGACTCTGACTCAATTGTTTAAAGACTCGGACTTGACTCAGACTCGATTAAGGTGGACTCCAACCCAACACTAACTTATACTATCTTCTCATAGCTGGAAATCATGCTGGAGCCCAAAGTGTGGCGTGAAGCTGCCACACAGGTCTTTTTTGCCCTGGGTCTTGGTTTTGGTGGTGTGATCGCCTTCTCCAGCTACAACAAGCGAGACAACAACTGCCACTTTGATGCCGTGCTGGTCTCCTTCATTAATTTCTTTACCTCAGTGCTGGCCACTCTGGTCGTGTTTGCTGTACTAGGCTTTAAAGCCAACATCATGATCGACAAGTGTGTGGAAATGTAAGTTCAAAAGTATTTGACTTAAGTATAAAAGGATTAAGACTGTTAGTTTGTTTTCTGACATTTTGAAAAGGTTAGTTAACCCAAAAATAAAAGTTCTGGGTCATTTATTTTCCCTCAATGTTCAAAACAAAAAAGAAAATTACTTTCTTCCATGGAACACAAGAGGAGGAATTTTGAAAAATGCTGACCCTGCTCTTTCCCATAACACCCCTAAAATTTTGCCTAATATCTCCTTATGTATTCCACGGGAAAAGGTCATACGGGTTTGCAACAATATAAGGATGAGTAAATTATTTTATTTTTTTTAGGTAAATTATCCCTTTAACAATTAATGCTTAGGCCATCCAGTCTGATAATTAGATTTACTTAATGAAACAGTTCAGTGGCAAATGGTTTCGCTTTACCATGTTTAAATCCATTCAGCAGAATTCTGCAGATATCCCCCAAAAATCAGTGCAAAAATTGTGGGGGAAAAAAATCTGCAGATTCCATCTGATCCTGGCCATTACCCAATGGCCTGTGTGTTGACAGTTCTTCTTTTGATGTACTTTATCTTAAGGAACACAAAGAAGATTATTGATTTCCTTGGCAAAGAGATCAATCCCAGTTTGATCCCACACCACATTAATTTCAGTCATGTTAGTCCTGAGGACTACCAGCAAATGACCAACATTATCCGGGGTGTGGTGGAGGATGATTACCCACGCCTAGGCTTAGACAACTGCGACATCAAAGAGGAGCTGAACAAGGTAAGATGGAGCTTAAGTCAACTGATACACAGTGACAACTGATATACACAAACTTTCCATGGAATTTAACCCTGCAGGATACTCTCTCACTCTAGTCATATGCTTTGAAGGATTGTCCAATACCAGTGAGCACTCATTATTGGTCAAAATCCTTTGTAAAAAACTGTTCCCATATCATACAGGAATAGATATAGTCTTATTAGTCACAGTTTCCATGGTAATGGAAAAGCTGGAAATATCAGGGAATTTTAAAAGTGTTTTCTAGACCTGGAAAAGTCATGGAAATGTATAACATATTAAGTCTTTATTGAAAATGTTTTCTAGTAAAGTTCTGCTCACAAATATTTCATCAGCCAGATATTGTTCTTTTTAAGAGTAAAACATGCTCACAATCCATAGTCACATTCTTTTGAGATTTAAATTTTTTAATCAACTGAAAATCAATCAGTCAATTTGGACATAATGATTAATTAGCTAATGTGTCTTAATTTGAATGGTTTTTAAAAATCTTTATCCATTAATCACAAACAAGGTCATGGACAGACCTGGCTCCACAGAGGGGCCTGGGTGGGCCTAGCCCACCTTGACAACCACACCCACCACTCCAGTTGTTCAGCCCACCCAGAGGGTCATATTGCCCACCTTACATCTTAGAGCTGGAGCCGGGCCTGTCATGGAAAATCATTGAAATCAATTGGTCAAAAAGTGTGTAAACCCTGATTGGTGTTGCCTGCAAATTACATTGATACTTGCTATTACTTTTCTAAGTGATCAGACTTATGATTTCTGGAGGACGATAAAACAGATAACAGAATCGTATAGACTTACAATGAGGGAGGGACCTGAAGCAGATTTGTAGAGACTTCGGAGTGGGCTTTTTTGACTAAAGCCCAAAGTATTCTTCGGTTTTGGTGCTAATGCGTGATGTTTATGTAAAGTCGACGCTCAGCCTTTCAAAGTATACTTCATTTGACTGTGCGTGCATACACAGGCGGTTGGCGCATGCGCACTACAAATGCTATGAGATACTGGACTATTTGTCTTCAGGAGTTTAGCCCCATAAAAATGTCTTTATATTCCTTGAGACTTGAGTTTTACAAATGCAGGTATCTCCTTACCTCCTCACACGAGTGCACATCTCTCTTGACGTGCATATCCTCTGTTGTTGTTTTTACATTCGTCTCCTGATATTTGCCGGCAATTACACCTTCTAACGCTTCTTCATGACAGCAAAGGCTCAATTGTGAGTGCTGCCACCTTGTGGACCCACTAATTATTGCAAATAATTCCAGATGCATGTGCATTCTGCACGTTCAGAGTACACACATTTTGATAAATCAGGCTGCATGTGTTCAGTGCTCGAGCACTCTGCTGATGACAAAATTTGTGCTACGCATCCTGTACGCAGATGCCTAGCATTCGCATCTGACCGAAGTATACTTTGGGCTTTAGACCAGTAAGTACCATCCAGAGCACCATAGCATCGTGCTAAAAACCACTCAGAACACCTTAGAAACCACATAGAAATGCCCTGGCAACCATCCACAACACTGTAGAATTGTGTCAATGAATTTTACATTGACAAGCACCACTCGTAATGTAAAAATCTAGTTTAACATAGCTAATGGACAATCAGACAGACATGCAGAGGATACATAAAATGCTATGAATCAACAGCCCAAAAATAATGTGAACTTCAGAGGAAATTGCAGTGCTTACGATTTAAGTGGCCAGGTAATGAAGGTAAAATGGTTTCCCCCTGTGTTGATATGGAAGGAAATGTGTGGGTGTTCGAGAGCACTGCATGATGAAACAAATGGAAATAAATGCGGTACATGTTGGCTGAGGTGATATCACAGTCTCTCTTTCTTACCCAGATGAAACCATATATACATTTACAAGAAGAGTCCTGGGCAGCAGTAGTCTCTTGAAAATCGGAGGCTCTTTCTATTCTCTGTCACTTTCATTTATGTATGCTTTGATGTGTTTTCTTTTACCCAGATCTATGTTTGTCAGTAAACCCTTTACACTTAAATGTGTTACATAATGAAT